>NC_043706.1:23890562-23949941 GCF_006229205.1 Suricata suricatta | reverse complement strand
CGGAGCCTCCTGCGGGCCGCCAGGCCTCCAGCCCCGCGGAACGGGCCGCGCCACCGGGGCAGGGCGATGAGTCCCGTTGTCTGCGCCCCTCCGCGCCTCCTCGGGGGTGGCCGGGCCCACTTAGCCTTGCGGGTAGAGGGGCCGCCCCGGGGCTCCGCCGGCCCTGGCCCTGACCCCGAGCTGGGAGCTCTCCGCGGGTCCCTGGCACCAGTTCGAATAAAGCCAGGGGGTTGGGCGTGTGGTGCGCTACACCAAGCTAAATATGTACAGTTCTATCGATGCTTATGACATGTAAATTTAAATAATTAAAATGGAAGAAGGAAGGTATCCCAGCTGAGAGCAAGCCCACCTCTGGCGGTTCCAGATCAGTCATTGGTCTTAAAACAGGAAGAACAGAAACTGATTTTTTTTTTGTAATCTAAGATACATGTAGATAATAGGAGGTCAGTTTGGCCTTCCAAATTCATATCTCTTACTTCAGTTCCATGAAATCGATGTGTGGAGTAGGGGAGGAAGGAATATATATGCATATATGTGATATGGATATATTATTAAACGTGCGTTATTATGTATCTACACATATAACAAGTAAATATGTAAGTGAATATTTACATATTTATGGCTGATACATGTGTATAAGTAAAGGAATATTTAATGATTTGTATGTATAAGCTAATACATAGGAATATATGAAGATATATGTGTATAAGTAAAGGATATTTAAAGAAATCAGAGATATTCTTTATAAGAAAGAATTGACATTTGAGGAAGTCGTTTTTGCAGTCCTTTGCTGATGATACTATCACATTCTGTTGGGCTGAACATCCAACTATAGATTCAAACCCCAAAATCTTTTGTTAAGCATCTAAAGGCACCGGCTCTTAACATTTGGTGGGAAGAGAATGGCCACTCCTTTGGGAGTCTTCCCAGAAAGTGCACATATAAACCAGATGTCCAACAGAATCTCAAGGTTTGTCAGCTCTTGGACCTCGCAGCTTCATTCACCCCCTGCCCAGAGGTGTCTTGTCTCCTTCTTCTGCATGGCCATTTTCCTCTCAGAAAGGCCTTCCCTGACGCCTGTCTAGGTCATTGTTATACCCTGTCACTTCAAAACTGTACCTAGCACGTAGAAGGACAATAAATACGGGAGAATGAATATAAGATTTGCATAAGGCCGTGGAGGTCTTCCTCTTAAGCCCTCTCCTCCTTCATACTGTTTTCCATCCTGCTGATATAAAACACAGACCTGCTATAATGCCCTCCTAATCCCAAAGTATGAGGTCCAAATTCTGTAGCCAGGCTTTAAGTGTCTGCTTATCACTCCCGATGCCTGCATGTCCAACGCCTCAGACATTTTGCAATTTTCTTAAACACTCTCTTTCCTCCAGGACATACATCATTTTTCTTTTCCTTTAATACTTCCTCCTTTTTCTTCTCCTCCCCTGTTTCATCTGCCTAGTCAAGTCCTATCCATATATATCTAGCTCACAAATCATCTTCCCTGACCCCTTAGGAAGAATAAATTGCTACTTCTTCCAAGATCCTTCATTTGGGTTATTCTGATTTGCTTATAATTCCCTACTCACTTTTACATTATGATTCTTCATCTCATTCATATCTCACTATTTTTTCAGTGCCTTAAAGGCAAAGCCCGGCCTTATTCTCTCTGGCCCGGTCCCTGGCATATAGTAGGCACTCAATAAATATTTGAATCAATGTAATTACTCCACAAATAACATTTGCTAGAAATAACACTTGCTAGGATATGGTTCCCATGTGGCAGGCATAATGCTGAACATTTTATATAGATTATATATTTAACCAATTTAATACTTTTAACAACACTTCTATTTTATAAATGAGTAACCTGAGCCTTAAATATATTGTTTTTCTGACTTACAAATACTTAAGAAGTAGTGAATTGGGTAAATATTGGGGTTCAGGTACTCCCACTTAATACTTTCTACAAATACATCTAGCTGGGAAATGGGTTTTTCCCCCCTGCTGTCTGAATAGGAGACAAACATGATGTGTGTTTATGTGCCTGTGTGCATGCATGTCACTTTTCTAGCTCACACACCTCCTGTTTTCCTTGGTTTATGTTTGTTTCTGCATTTTCCTTTGGTTTCAGAAGATGAATTGCTTCCAGATCCCTTCAGCTCCCTCTGAGATTTGTCATCCTTACATACATCTTCTAAGATTCTATTTTTCTTTCCTTGACAGAACATATTCCTTAACACCTTCTTATCAATTTGACCCTTCCTCCTTTCTCTGGAGACTTTTTGAATGCTGTCACATCAGAATAAAAGTTATACCTCCTCCCCGTCACCTGTTGAATTGATAAAGTTTTTAGTACTACAGGTTTATAACTGTGACGGCAGCAGAGTCCTTGGACACTATCGTTGGGGGAGCCCCCAGTCTAGGAGGTGAGGAGACAAGAGAAATAGAAGTAAGCATGAAATGATGTGCTAGTGCGAAATCTAAGGGAAACAGCGAAGAGAATCACAGCCTCTCCAAACCCTTGAGTCTGGTTTGGCTCTAATCCAGCCTTGAGAGCGAGGGGATTGGTTGGACAGTGGCCTGTTTTCCCTAGTGGCTCAGGCACAGCTCTAACATCAGTCCTTAACCCAGCAGAGTTTATGATCAAGGCCACTCCGGGAATTCAGATTTTAGAGGTAGCATCAGACTTTCCTTACTTTAACACTTAACGTAGGGAGATGTTCTCTGTCTCAGGGCATTTAACAAGCTCTTACATTCATTACAACGGAAGTGGTCTGAATTGGCGGACAGAAGGAATGCCTTGGGCCAATCACTTCGCAGATAAGCATGACTTGCTGATCACCTCAGTTTCTCCTACTACGACAAAAGTGACAATTTTACCAGCAGAAAACTATTTTGGAAAGCACTTTGATATACATTCCTTTTTGTCATCCAGAGTTATGCAAAGAAGTGTCAGTGACACCATTGCTTAGCTTCTAATTATTCTGCAGGGAAAGCCCTCTATTTCCGTCCACCTCTTTCAAGGCCGTTCATATTTTTCCATTACCCATGCATTTGCTTCCACTTCCCTTTATTCTTCTCTGCTGTATGGTCAACGTCATGGCTGGCTATTGCAGTGGAATCTTGTTCAGGGCAATTATGTAAATATTTTCAGAAAGTCAAGGCCATATTTTTTAATAAGCATGCATTTTTGTCCTTCAAGAAGATGCTATACAGTGGGAAAAATTTCAATTCAATTATGGGCAATTTGTATTTAGTGTGTGATTTAGATAACGAATCCTTTGCTTCCCCTTTTCCCAGCTCCTCTTTTCTCCTTGGCCAATTACATTCATCCCCAAGTTAGGACTCCATTTCTGTGAGCATTTACCTTACATGTCCTAACTTTCTTGGATTTGTCTAATTCCTTTTTAGGAAATAATGTATTAAATTTTTTTTTTTTTTTTGCTTAGGAGTTGCATTTCTGTTTTAAAAATTAACCTTGAATGCTTTGCTCCCTTCTTTGGGAGACTGCCATTTTGTTGCAAAAACATAACAAATCTTGTTTAAAACCTATTTATCCCCAGAATGAATGTGATAGTGGTGCATAGGAATATATTTCTAAAAGCTAAGCATGTACCTCGGTAAATTCTACACCTGCATATATTGCAGCCCATACTGTTAAATAGGTAAATTCTCAATCATATATGTCTACCTATATTTAGATTTTCCTACAAGACTTGATTTCTGCGGTTTGCACAGCTTTATGGCTTCCTGTCCTTCAGATGTCTGTGCTCTGCAGTTGTGTTTTCTTAGCCTTGGATCCCAAATGTACTTTAAATGTTTAAGTTTCCAGAGGGGACTTACTTTCTGGTGCCAGGAAAGCTGTCACTTGGGTCCTCATTCTGGTAGTCGGAGCCCTCCCACCTCATTTGCTTTGAACGGAACACTCTCTTTAGAACGCTTTCTTTAAGAATCTTGAAGATGATCTTTTCCCTTTGAATATTACTGAATACTTTGCCTTCTGGAAGCCAGCTGATCTTGTCACATCCACCATGGCAGAGGGGAAGGGGAAGATGTTCAGGAGACACAACAGCCCTCTTTGGAACAAAAAAAGGAATTGCCGTTTACCTAGAAGTCATGAATAAGAGATCAGCCTAACTAGAAAAACAACCCAGCGTCCTGCAGGTGCTGTGCTGTGGGATCAATTTAGTTAATAATACAGTGCTACTCCCTGAGCGGCACGCCTGGCCCTTCATAGCAACCCATAGTCACAATAAGAAAGAAAGGGAGCACAGGTTTAGGAAGATTCTCTCTCACCTTTGCTTTGAGAAAATAATCATATCACACAAATGTGGTTTGGGAATGTAGAGGTATGGACCATGGAAGAACAGAATTAGAAATAAGCCGATTTCAAAACAAGATACAAAAAGTACAGAAGGATGTTTCATCAGAAGACATTAGTTCTGTAGGGCGGGACCTGGCTGGCTGAGATCAAGAGCACGCAGCTGGTCAGCAGCGGAGGGGCACGAGCCTCCGACTGCTGACCCTGATCCTGAACGGTATTCTTTCCACTGCACCACAAATAGAGAAAGTGAATGAGGTGGATTCCTTGAAACGGTCTTATCCACTGCGGAAGACATTTATCCATCAGAGAGTTTATTTAAAAATAAAATATAATCATGTGGTGTACTTCTGATTTCAGCCAAGGTCGATAAGCCAAATAGCTGGAAACATTCCATCAGTTGCTATTTAGAGCACATGGTGGGGGTGAGGAGTACAGTACAGGGAAAATGGTCACTGGTATTTTCATACCATAATATATATATTATATATATTTTTTCAATTTACATGCAATATACACCTCATTGGCTTGATGAATGGCTTAAAAACATGGCTTGCTTTTTTCAACTTATGTAAATAAATATTATTGTATTTATTATTGTATTGTATTCAAGTTTGCTTGGAAGAAAGAAGTCTTCGCCTATCGAAATATCCTACCACAAGCTCCCTTCTCTGTCCAAAAACGCTCATGAAATCATGAGAATCACATTATATTTGAGTGATTCTGATTCTCTAACATATTTTAGATATATTTAAACGATACCCTTTTGTTTATGTTTAAAAGCCTTACTTTTTAAGTTTTCAAGTTGAAAATTAATTTGAAAGCTCAGAAATAAAATTCTGTATCTGCTGCTCTGGGCACTAATATATGATATGATATAACCATGATTCTTCTGTGGTCCTGGCCACAAGCTTTGAGGTTTGGTAAGAAGCTGGCAAACATGACCAGCTGTCTTGCAGGGGCTTGGCTCACACAGACCACCTCATTTCTGATTAATTGCCGTGCGCTTAATTACCAGCCAGTTCATGGGATACAGCAAAATGGTGACCCTGGTTCAGGTGACAAAGCATGCTGAGATTAAGCAGTAGCTAGAACAACCCTTATTATCTGTATTTTGGCCTCAAATCTGGGAGGAGTTTTTGACACCTACCTTACTCAGGGCGATGCTTTCAAGTGTGGCGGGTTAAGATCATTTAGTACTTGTGCTCTGGGCCCACAATGAGGACTGGCTTCTGCCAGTAGAGCCAGAACGGAGCATTTGCATTTTGTTGACTCTGTTACTGTGGATAAGAGAATAAGAAGCAGGTTGGCCTCTTACCTGTGTTAATCTGGACATTTCCTCAGTTGTGGGCAATGAAGCTCTTTGCTCAGTTCAGCTCGAAGACTGTGCTGAGATTATCACTCTCTCGGGGCCTAGTAGGTCTGCAGAGTTTCAATTATGTCCACACAGGGTGCATCCATGGCCTCCATTAAGTGCCAGATGCAGAAACAACACTGGATGTGTGCACACTGGCTTCCCCTCTTCCCTTTAGGAAAGCACTGTTTGCCTCCGCTGTTGTCCGTGTTCAGATAGGAAACGAGTTTCTGCCTGAAATCCCTGTAAGACTTGGCAAGATATTTTTCACAGACTGATTTCCTCTGGTTTGAAGACAGGATGAGCACTCAAGGTTCCAGGCTAAGATCTGGGCCATTGTGACTCTCAGAATGCTAAGCGATCGGAGACCAGAAAATAGATTCTGTAATACCTTCTCTGAGATGGAGGAAAGTGTGGCAAAAGAACAGCTGTGGGGCACTCCACCCTTCTGATTCCTTGTTTTTCCTCTGTAACTCAGTGGATGGTCATGGGGACAGCCGAGAACAGCCACACTGCACTGAAACTTCCACTCCTTGACAAACCCAAGACACAGAAAAACTACGCCCAACCTGAGGTTCTGCGTCACACCTTTGAGACTCTGTCTAACCTTCACAAACTGCTGCCAAATTGTATGATGGAGACACTCTACTCCTACAAGAGAGAAGAGGACAAACAAAATTGTATGTGGGCAGAGGTTGGGCATGAACTCTTTTTAGTAAGCATACACATTGTCTTTGTGCAAACTGCCTCTTTATTTATTTATTTGTTTAATGTTTTTATTTTAAGAGAGAGTAAGCAAGCAGGGGAGGTGCACAGAGAGAGAGGGAGAGAGGGAATCCCAAGCATGCTCTGTGAGTCAGCACAGATCCTGATGAGGGGCTCAAACTCACAGACTGTGAGATCATGACCTAAGCCTAAATCAAGAGTCAGTCTCATAACTGACTGAGCCACCCAGGAACCTCCTGCCTCTGCTTTTAACCATGAGTAAGAACTGACTTTATGTGGCAGGCGTGGCCAGTCCTTGAGAGCCATGGCCCCATGCATGCCAATTATGCTATGTGGGCCCATGCTCTCTGAGCTCACTTCTTCCCTTTCCTTTAATTGGACTGGACTTTTATGAACCAGGAGAAGTCTGTTACTCTTCTTCAGACAAAGCCTACCTGTGGGATGATGGAAACTGGACTAAGTGGGAAATCATCACTAAATTTTCAGGTTCAAACTTGATTTGAAGATGAGTAAGAGAATGTCCAAGTTGAAGGTTAGGCTTTGAAGCCTAATTCCTTTGCTCTATTTCCCGTTATTCCTTCCTCCTGTCCTGCTCTCCGCCCACCCCCAACACACTGAGGATTATAAATGCCCCTCCTTTTCTGGAGTTTGGAGTAGCCCCCACTCCTGGAATTCTGTCCAGGCAGTTGATAACTGGATTGATTTGCAGAATTGGGTGGGGCCTGCCTCCTGAAGTGTTTGTTCATGCTTCAGTGAAAGACAAAGGTAGCTGGTAGCCACTTGTGCCCATGAACTGAGAAAGCAAAATGGCAGCTGCCACAGTGGTTAGGATACAAGTCTTGGGGAGGAAGGTTTAATGGCAAATTTGTCCACTTATATTCTGGTTAGTCCCAAGTCCCTGAATGGACAGTATTGTAAATTGATCCCAATATCCAGATTACACTAAAAATGACATAAATATGATCAAGAAAAATAAAAGCAACCTACTAGAGTAGATAAGTATTATAGACAGGCAATTCCCAAGATGAAATATAAATTACCAGTAAGCATGAACACTTTTCCCACACTCTGGTAATCAAGGAAGTAAAAGATAAATCAAGGCAATATTGTTTAGGCCATCAGACTGGTCAGATTTTAAAAGATCAATACTGGTGACCATGTGGGGACATTGAGACCCTCATAACCATTATTAGCATGCTAACTGATTCAGGCTTTTTTGAAGAATAATTTGAAAGTCTTTGCCAAAATTTAAAATGTGTGTTACTGGCTTATTAAATGCATTGAAGTTGGCAAAGGGTATATAGAAAATAATTTTCTTTTTTGTCATAGCTTCCCCTTTTGACCATTCTGTTTCTCTTCGGTCATCACCTTTGGGTAAAATTACAAGCAGATCTCATAGGTTTCCTGGTCATATTCAGATGACAAAAAGTGTACTCTAATATCCAAATTCAAACCTTCATCCAGAGTAAAACCTCACTGCCCCCCACCATTTCAGCCTGACATGGACTCAGACACTGGGAGTGGTTCTGGTGGCACAGTGGGTTTCTTTTCATTGTTTCAACCCCCTCACTGGCTGCTGTTGGGTTGACAAGGGCGAGGGTAGGAAGGACTGAAAAGCTTTTCCTTGACTGTGAAATATCAGACTGGCACCTGTCATTCACGCCTTCTAGAGGCGGCAGCTTTCCAAAGGTGGCCTCTTCTTTCCCGGGGAATTTAGTGGGTTCCCTTGCTGGAGGTCTCTCATCTGCTCCCATTGACATTTCTCCCCTTCCATCCCCATCCTTTCCCCAGCTTCTCTATGGTGACCTCCCAACCCATGTCAGCAGAGATCATTCCACTCTGACAGAAGCCGTCTTGAGATCCTATTCAAGATGACTCAGAACCAACCCCCTTCCAGGAGACTCACGGATAGCTTGTAGTAAATTTGACTCCCTGTTCATCATACCTTTGCCCTGTTGATAAAATACAATTGGTTCCCAACAGTAACCTCTTGTCTCTGTGGCAACAGGCAGCTGGGGTCCTGGTTGATTATTTCCACATTCTGAGGTGTTAGAGCTGAACTGTGTCCCCGATAATGGTATGTTGAAGTCTTAACCTTGAAGTATCCCAAGATGTGAATTAATTTGGAAATAGGGTCTTTACAGAGATGCAGATGTAATTAAGATGAAGTCGTATTAGAGTGGGGTGGGTTCCTAATCCAAATGACTGGTCCTTTTAGGAGGACAGAGACACAGAGGGGGATGATGGCCATCTGAAAACAGAGGCAAAAATTGGACTGATGTATCTATAAGTGAGGGGAAGACCAGGGTTTGCAGCAAATACTAAAAACCTAAGAAGAGGCAAGGAAGAATTCTCTCTTAGAGATTTCAGAGAGAGCACAGCCCTGACAACACTTTGATTTTGGACATCCAGCCTCCAGAATTGAGAGAGAACACATTTTTTGTTCTAAGCCACCAGGATCATGGCACTTTGTGATGGCAGCCCTAAGGAGTGAATGCATCAGGCGTTAGGGGACACAGCTGGGCTCCCCAGGTGGTTCTCTTAAAGTACCTTGAGTTGCCAAGGGGAGGGGAGATGCTAAAGCATACAGGGTCACAACAACGCTGCCTAAGGAAATCTCCACGTGCCATCAAGAATGTCTACCTTGTGGGGCGCCTGGGTGGCTCAGTCAGTTAAGCGTCCAGCTTCGGCTCAGGCTTCTCACGGCTCCTGAGTTCGAGCCCCGCGTAGGGCTCTGTGCTGACTGCTAGCTCAGAGCCTGGAGCCTGCTTCAGATTCTGTATCTCCCTCTCTCTCTGACCCTTCCCTGCTCACGCTGTCTCTCTCTGTCTCTCAAAAATAAATAAAAAAACATTAAAAACATTAAAAAAAAAAAGAATGTCTACCTTGTATAGACAGGCGTGTTCTGCAGAGGTGGGTAACTGGCAGCTACTGAATTTTTCTCAGACTGTGTGGCCTTAGGACAAAGCCAAGACAACAGAAAACTTCACATTTTAACATCCTGTTACATATCCACACCCCTCCAACTTAGCGATTCCACTTCCGGTTAGCGTCCTAGAGAAACACTTGCACCCGTGCACAGATGCGAAGGGAGGGTGTGCGCTGAAGCATTGTTTATAATGTGACAACCTGCAAACAGCCCCATGTCACACAATAGCAAAGTGATTAAATGAGCTGCTACATCCATAGGATGGAATACCGTTACAAAGAAAGTTGACGTCATCCATGAAATAGTGTTACATTATGAAATAGTGTTACAAAGAATGTTGACGCTAAAACATCTACAAAACACACTGTAGAATATTAACAAAAAACTGCAAAGTAAGAAATGCTGATCCCATCGATGCCAAAAGATGACTGACTGTACATACAGTCATACATCATACATGTACATACAAACATGGATGTAAATGCATAGGGAAGAGTTCTGGAAGGAGCCATATCACATTCAGGCCTGTGGCTACCTCTGGAGAAAGGATGAAAATGCATCCAGTGTTTATGTGAGGTTGGAGAAGTGGCTTTTGATTTTCTAGTGATACTCCAATTATATGTTAATTCAACTTTGTTCCCTTAGCTTCCCAGTGTAGACACTGATACTGATAACCCCTTTAGCAACATATAGTGTTCTTGCCGTGTAAAACCACTGCTCGTGACCACTGAGGTGCCTTGTCTGTGAGGTGTTTGGCTGCAGGGATTCTTCACTGGGGTTGGAAGAAGTACTGGGTACAGCTGAGGGGGACGGCATTCGGGGGGAAGAAATGCTTCCTCAGAGTCCTGAGTCTGTGCCTTGCAGGACCTGTGCCCAAGGCAGAATCCAGTCACTGGGGGGACATTAGCCTGTGACACTCTGAATTCTGTCTCATTTCCAGAATGCCATTTCCGGTGATTGCCTCAAAGGTGTGTCTGGAGATGACCCTATTCCTCACGCTTTCGTCCGTCAGATTACAAATTCAATAATGTATCCCAGTGTCTCACTGCTACGTGTCTAAAGCCTTCTGTCTAGCAGAAATTTCACCTGACCTTAAAAATGGGTTTTAGTTCTCCCTGCACTGCTCCCATCTACACCTGCAGGGTGATTGGCCTGCATTAGACTATATTTGTTACCCAAAGCCATTAGAAGAAGGAAAGGAAAAAAAAGGAACAAAAATTTGCAGTTAGAAACACGGGTTTCCCCCCCTGACTTTTAAGTAATAGGCAGTTAAATCCTAAGAACCACATAAAAGTGAGAAATGAGGATCCGGTATACTATAGGCATTTGGATCTATTGTGCCCAGATAACTGTCCCCCAAACATCACAACCCTGGGCAAGGGCCTTCTTCCTCCTCCCACCCCATGTCCCAGAACAGCAATGTAGGGGCTCTTCCGAGATTGCGTTGGTACCCGTTTTATGCTTTTTAACACATTCTCCAGACCAGTTCTCTCAGTAGCACCAAGCCAGAAAGTAGGAAGTGGGAGGAAGTTTAGAGCTTTTGTATATTGTTTTAAACACTTAAGAAGCTACCTCTCTTGGTTAATTCATGACTTTTCCCCCAGATGCTTGGGGAGGTTGCTTAATTGGATGCAGGGAGGGTCAGGGCAAGCTGGAGGAGTGGTTTCCACAGAGAGAGCGGCTCGGGGAGGAGATGAGCGGAGCAGCTCTAGGAGGTGTGTGCGTGCACAGGCATGCTGTTCACTTGTGGGCTGGAGACTTGTGTGTGCGCATGAAAGACATCTAGGAGATGTAAAGGCAACAAATCATTTTAAAGCCTCAAGGTTTTTTTTTTTACTGCCTCTGGCACACACACACACACACACACACACACACACACACACACTGGCTTGTGTACTGGTTTATATACATTATCTATGCTGTTTTGTATGGTGATTACTAACTCATCCATCCATTCTTCTATCCATCCACCCACCTAACATGTATTGAATTCCACACATCAAAATAAGAAATCGGGGTTCTGGGTGGCTCAGTCAGTTAAGTGTCTGATTCTTGATTTGGCTAAGGTCTTGGTCTCACAGTCGTGGGATCGGGCCCTGCATTGAGCTCTGTGCTGGGCATGGAGCCTGCTTGAGATTCTCTCCCTCTCCCTCTGCCCCTCCCCCCCAATAAGAAATAAAAAACGATTCAAGCAGCTCATAGTCCAGTATATCTAAAATTTCATCTATAAATTGATAATCAATATTATTTTATTTCCAGTAATTTCTGGAGGCACCCCTACACTTTTTGCACTTTCATTCAAAACCAGGAAACTTGCTTATAATTTCAGATAAGGCTGGCAGTAAAACTTAATTAAATATTCAAAGTGAGTTCTGAGTTTTTATCTTATTTTGGTGTGCAGTGCTAAATATAATTTTTATACCGGAGAATATGAAAATTTGCTGTATTTGTTAAATTTGTTATCCTTTCTAATTCATCCCTGATTACTTACATAAAGATTTGAGGCAGTTTAGAATGCCAAAGTATGCGTACGTAACAAGACAATAAAAAACAATGTATTTGAGGCCCCCCAAAATTACTCTTAGCTGGATGTCATCAAATACCTGAATTGGGTTAATTATTTCAATCAAATATTACATTTTGCTTCCACGGGTGCCTGGGTGGCTCAGTTGGTTGAGCCTCCGACTTTGGCTCTGGTCATGATCTCACGTCATGGGTTCCAGCCCCACATCAGGCTTTGTGCTAACATTTCTTGGAGCCTAGAACCTGCTTTGGATTCTGTCTCCTTCTCTCTCTGCCCCTCCTCCACTCACTCTCTGTTTTTCTCTCAAACATGAACAAACATTTAAAAAGTTAAAAACAATTAGAAAATTTAGCTTCCAAACTGACAACCAAAGCAACCCATGCTATTCCTATCATCAGAGTATCCGTAGGGCTTCTGAGTGCAGCGCCCCTCCCCCTCAAACCGTGGGATACTGAGCTAATTCACTGCTTCCAGGAGCAGTATGTCGACGCCGTCTAGGCCAGGCCTGAGGCCACTGGGCAGGAGCCCCAGGTCCCAGCCGTGTTTTGCTCACTTGGAATTATTTGCAGCCCTTTAATGATCAATCTGTTTATCATTACATCATTTAGTCAGAGTGCCAAGCAATGGCCCCTTGAGCCGATTCTTGGTTCTTTGGGGTCTGTGCCAATTACCCTGTCTGGGACGGACCATCAGTGGTTCAGTCTGAGAAACCAGAGGCTGGCTGAGTTCTGAACTAATTTCTATGCAGGGCCACCCTGGATCACGGGGGATCAGCTTCTCTTCCTGCATGAGGTTGATCACGAGACTCTTATTTCCTAATACCCCCCAGCTGCATGCACAGCCATTCACAGTGTAATGGGCAAACTGGATTTTGGTTCTCAAAGTGTTTGGTTCTCAAAGAAGCTTACACTACAGTATCAGTCAGCTATGTCACCAAATCTACCATGTAGTTCCACTGACTTCCTTTCCTTCCTTCCCTCCCTCCCTCCTTCCCTCTCTTCCTTTTGGTAGCAGGACTGTTATAAGGAAGCAGTTTACTGAATTACATTCTGGCACAAGCTCTCTGTCCCACCGCAGATGAGTGATTGGGTCAGGGGCCAAACAAGGCCAACAGGAAGCAGTGGATGTAATGTGAATGCAGAGTATGGTTAATCTCTCTGAAGATCAAAATAATGGTACAGTAAATTGCCATTAATTCTAGAATCATGCACAAACTGCTTAAACAAACTCAGTATTTGTGGTGGGTATCAACACACTGGTTTGTTCATTCATTTATTTATTAGTTGTGCATCTATTAGATGCCTAGGATTAGGCTAAGGTCTGAATATTGCTCAGTAATATTTTTGCAGTGAATGAATGACAGAGCTCAATAGCAATTATTAAGTGGTATAATTATTCTTTCTCAAGCTAATCCTTGCTCTTACTCTTGCTATGCAAAGTTGGAAAGGAACACTGAATTGTATGAATGTTTATTCTGTTACTAGCTCAGAATTCTGAATTCTCTGGCTTAGAAAGGATCTTAGCAAGACATCAGTTTCCAAAAGAGATTAATCTGACTCCAAATCCAAGTAGCATGCCCCTGTGGAGAAGAAAATCCATCAACAATGCAAATCGTGGGTGGAATAAGTGTCAATTGTGGAATAAAAGCCTTGAGGAGCCTCTGATGTCAACCATAGTTGTCAGGTGGGTGTCTACTTTTCATGTGATGCAGGCATATTTAGAGATATATAGAGTGAACACAAACTCTTCAGGCATTAGCCAAAAAATGTCTTAATATGGTCTTTGAGATACATGGTAAGCTTGAACGCAAGCATTGCTATGTATAAAAGCACATTAGCCCCATTTTCACACACCTTCACTGAGTGAAAACTCACGGAGACAGGTGTGTGGGTCTCCCATGAACCATTGCATTTCACGTTAGTGAGCAGAGCTCTAGCAGGGCTGGGCTGGGATTCTTGGAGAGGGACCCAACTACGGAGCTATGGGGCTTTTATACTGCGTGAGTCAGGAAGCACTAGCCCACCCCTAGCATGACCAGGGTCTAGGATACAGTAGTATAAATAGTGGAACCTTAGCTTTATCTGTAGTCTTCCAGATTTTACACTGCTGGAAATAGGAGCCATTTCAGGGTCTTTAAAAATAAGGGTGATATGATCTCATCTGAAACCTCCCTGGCCTCTAGCGGAGCCGGGGTGGAAGCAGGAGAGGGAGGGTGGGTGTCAGACCGCGTGGGAACCCTGGGGGAGTGGGATTGGTTGGATTCTGGCACTTAGAGTTGCTTTGGTTTCCTGGGAAAATTATCTTTGTTAGTACACTTCCTTGCCTGATGATGCCAGACAGATGATGTTTCCAGATGTGTGTCTTCAGTATTGCTCCATGTACTGCAATACAATTCCTAATAAGTGATTTCTAAAATTAGCACTTAGTAGGTATTCAAGAAGTGTTGTTGCCAGGCTGACAGGGGAATATATAATTTGCTATAAAGACAGAGCTCTCTCTGCTTTGAAGGTAACAGACACAGGGAGAGATTTCCAGCTCATGAATTTTGCCTGTCCTGGAAACTCCCACTGGGATCATTGTCCTATGAAAAGAATTTCCTTATCTACATTTTCCCACCAGTGTCTCCAGTGGCATAACTTGACAGTTGGATTTAAAAATCCATTTTCAATGAAGGCAAAGACATGTTATAAAAGAATTAGAATGATGGTATTTTCTCCTTGGACAATACAAGGCCCTAAATTTGTGTTTGGATTAAGGATAGAAGTTATTTTAAGCGATGATTCCTGATTACTCAAGTTAAGATTATCTGACCATACTTTGGAGGCCTGTAAAGAAAGAAAACAATAGTTTATACACCTCAATATCAGGCCATAATGTCTTAACGTGAACTAATATATTTAACTTTACATCCTAGTTTGTTTGGTTTCTGAAAAATATAGCCAGATTGTTAGAACATAAGAAATGACATATTTATTCACATTTTCTTCTACAAACATTTATTTGTTTTCCTTAAAAGCTAGGACTGGTAAAATCAGGCATCTTTTCATTGTTCTTAATGTCAGGAAAAAATAATTTCAGTAATTTGTTGGCTATTGGTTTTTGCAGGTTACTTTTATCAGTTTGAAGAACCACTGTTACTGGTTTACTTAGTTCTATCATAACAGATGCTGAATTTTGCCAAATGTTTATACTGTATTCAGAGTTGATCATATTTATCTTTTCTGTTAATATGGTGAATTGTATTGCTTTTTGGAAGTATTTTTAACATGGTAGAATGTACATAAAATGTCCTATGTTCCCCATCTTTAAAGTGTTCAGTTCAGTGGCTGTAAGTACCTGTACACTGCTGTGCAGCCATCACACCACCCATATCTCCAGAACCTTTTCATCTACCTAGATTGAAACTCCGGACCCATTAAACACCAACTCCCTATTCTCTGGTCCCTCCAGTTCCTGGCAAGCACTATTTTACTTTCCATCTCTACAGATTTTCCTAATCTATTTTTTTTAACATTTTACTAATTTTTGAGAGACAGAGAGAGATGGTGTGATCACGGGAGGGGCAGAGAGAGAGAGGGAGACACAGAATCTGAAGCAGACTCCAGGCTCTGAGCTGTTGGCACAGAGCCTGATGCAGGGCTTGAACCCACGAACTGTGAGATCATGACTTGAGCTGAAGTCGGACACCCAACCGACTGAGCCACCCAAGCGCCCCCACAGATTTACTAATCTAGATACCTCCAATCAGTAAAGCCATACAATATTTGTCCTTTTGTGTCTGGCTTGTTTCACTGAGCATAATGTCCTCAAGATTCATCCACGTTGTAATGTATGTCAGAAGTTCCTTGCTTCTAAAAGGCTAAAAATATTCCATTGTAGGTATATGCTGTTTTGTTTTATCCAAACAAAAAAAGCCCATATTTATGGAAAAGATTATCCTTTCCCTATTGAATGGTCTTGGCACCTTTGTCAAAAATCATTTGATCATTAAAAATAAAATCATGTGATCATATATGCAAAAGTTTATTCTGAGTTTTCTATTCTATTCCATTGGTCTATAATGGAATCATATAATTGTTATATCTTCTTGCCTTATTGACCCTTTTACCATTACATTATGTCTTTAAGAGTTTTCTAGTCTGTCTCTTTTTAATTAGTATAGTCATCCCTGTTCTCTTTTGCTTACTATTTGCATGGAATATTTTTTTTATCCTTTCATTTCTAACCCAAACATGTCCTTAGATCTAAAGTGAGACTCTTGTAGGCAGTATATACTTGGATGCTGACTGGTTTTATTATCCATTTTATCAGTCCATGGTTTTTGGAGCATTTAACCCATTTATATTTGAAGTAATTACTAAGAGGGTAGTACTTACTTTTGCCATATATACCTCATTTCCTCCATGATTGCTTTCTTTTGTGTTTAGTTGATTTCTTGTACCAACACATTTTGATTCTCTTTTCATTTCTTTTTGTGTATCTTCTATGAATATTTTCTTTGTGGTTACCATGGGGATTACATATAACATTCTAAAGTTGTGACAATCTATCTTAAATTGTTACCAACTCAACTTTAATTGCATAAGAAAACTCCTCTGTTATTGATGCCACAAACTAAATCTTTACATATTGCATACTCATTAACATAGATTCATAATTCCATCTTATGTATTTGTCTTTTAAATCCTATAGAAAATAAGGGCATCTGGGTGGCTCAGTCGGTTAAGCATCTGATTCTTGATTTCAACTTAGGTCATGATCCCAGGATCAGGCTCTGCACTGAGTGTGGAGCCTGCTTGAGACTCTCTCTCTCTCTCTCTCTCTCTCTCTCTCCTTCCCCCCCGCCCCACTCATTCTCTCTCTCTCTCACATAAACAAATCCTATTGAAAATAAAAAGTGAAGTTGCAAACCCAAATTACCATACTACTTTTATATTTGTGCATGTATTTACCTTTACTGGAGAACTTTATATTTTTATGTGGCTTTGAATTACCATCTAGCTGTCTTTCATTTAAACTTGGATGCTGTTTAGTATTTCTTGTAGGGCAGATGTAGTGGTAATGAACATGCCCAGGTTTTGCACTGGAAGGTCTTCAATTTCCCCTCATCTTTGAAGGGCAATTTTGCCAAATGTAGAGTTACTAGTTGACATTTTTTTTTTTCTTTCTGTGCTTTAAATATATCCCACTGCCTTCTGGACTGCAAGGTTTCTGCTGAGAGATCTGCTGGTTATTTTGCTGGCGATCACTTTCTATGTTGATTTGCTTTTCTCTTGCTTTTATGATTCTTTGTCTTCGGCAGGTGTGATTATAATGTGGCTCACTGTAGGTCTCTTTGTGTTTATCCTACTTCTAGTTCATTGAGCTTCTTGGAGTTGTATATCCACATCTTTCCTCAAATTTAGTCATTTTTTTTCAAATAATCATTCTGTCCCTTTCTCTCCTCCTCTTCCACCTGGGACTCCCATCGTGTCTACAGAGGTTGGCTTGATGGAATCTGTCCCCTAAGTCTTTTAAGCTCTATTCACTTAACATTCTTACTTGTTTTTGCCCCTCAAACTTGATCATTTCAAATGATATCCCCATAAGTTTGCTGATTTTTCACCTACTTGTTCAAGTCTGCTGTCGAGCTGCTCTCGTGGATTTTTCCAGTTATTGTAATTTTCAGACCCAGAATTTGTTTTAAAAATAATGTCTGCCTCGTTGTCAGTACACGCTTACTTTCTTCACTTCACTTCACCAGGAAACACACTGTTTTCCTGGTGTCCTTTTGTCCTTTGTCCATGTTAGCCTTTAGCTCCGTTGAGGTATTTGACATTTGTTTTATTTATTTTTTTTGTGATAACTATTTTTTATTTTTTTTAGAATATAACACTATTTTTTAACATATGCAATTATTTTCCATCATTTACAATACAGTAGTTACAATGACACTCCAAATGGATAAGCAAAGTAAAAAATCAGAACCCCAACTTCTATTTCATGTAATTAGACTTATACAGAAATTAGAAGGTTAGGTACCAACTAGTTAATCACCTAATTTCACAGCTATCTGAAGTGGCAATCATTATATAGGAACTTATCTATGATACATTCAAGATACAGGATACAATTTATTACTTGCCCATAAGCTAAAACACAGCCTGCTTAATACCTTTCCTTGTCTAGTCATCAGGTACTTTCGTTTGTTTCTGGAATTTTTGCTCCTTTGAGCCATGTTTTTCTGTTTCTTTGCATGCCTTATGACCTTTTGTTGAAAAGCGGGCATTTGCAAAAACAGGCCCCTCTTACACTGATGGGTAAGACTTTTCTCATTAGTGGGCTCGTGAGTCTTCAGATCAGCCTAGGCCTTCTCAGGTCATTTCTGGGCATGCTTCCTGTCTAGGCCTGTATGTTTTATTTTAAAATTTCCCCTCAGCTTTTAAATGTCTTAATTTCCCGAGGAATCTCTACCTTCTTCTTAGGGCCCGAAGTGCTCTATTGTATTCCACTGTTTTGCAGTCTCTCTCATCCACAGGTCATGGTCAGCTTGTACTTGTGTGTTCCATTTCCTGTCACTGCCTCTTGTGGTTTCGTTTCACATCCAAACGATGGCAGTGTTTCCCTCCCGAACTTTGACTCTGGCAAGACAGCAAAGAGCCCCTCAGGCAGCCCACAGAGAGCTCAGAATGTTGCAAACAAGTTCCACTCTGCTCCTTCCACCCCGCGGGAGGGAGCCAGGAATCACGTGAATTCCTTCCAACCACACCATGCAGGGGAGTGGCTGGGGCAAAGGCAAGTAAAAATGCCACATAATTTCTTACAAGTTTCATGTGAAGTTTCTATGTTGGACATTCATTTGTTTACTGTAGGTGCTCAGTTTCCATAGTTATTTACTTGATGTTTCTATGGAGAAATGAGGGCCTAAATCTTCTTAGTACACCATCTTGCTGATGTCACTGTTTACTCATCTTTTCCCAGTATTTTCTTGTTTTTCAAACTGCTTAATTTCTGTAGATCTACCTTCCAAGTTTGTTGACTCCTTCCTCCATGTCTGCTAGCGAGGCCCTTCAGATCATTTTTGCAGATTTTCAGTTTGTTTGCTTCTCCTTTTGTAGTTTGTTTCTGTGCTGAGAAGCCAATTGTTTTAATCATTTCAAGTGTGCTTTACTTTGTGGAACAGTCATAAAACCTGGTTTAAAGCCTCCACAGGACAATGCCATCTGGGTCATCTCGAGATTGACATGTGCCATTTCTACACCTGAGTGTTCACATTTTCATGGTTTTCTGCATGTCATTTCACGTTGTACCATGGACACTGTAAATATTACATGCATGGATCCTGGATGTTGCTCCTGTGGGTCCTGTTACAATCGCTGGAGAATGTTGTGGTTTTTGTTTTAACAAGTATTTAACCTGCTTAGAGACTACACACTCTGTCTTGATCTTGTGTGGGTAATGATGAAAAATCCCAGGGCAGTTCTCAAAGCCTTTACTGTGTTGGTTTGAGTCTGTCCATTCATGAACCCGAGACTTGTGTGTGTTCATAGAGTTAGGGGAACATTTCTTTCTCTCTGCTCGGGGACTGTCCTCATGCTTATTATCCCCCAGTGAAACCTTCCCTGATTAGAAAGACATTTTCCTTTACCTCAGATTTTTTTGGGCAGCTGTAGCG
This sequence comes from Suricata suricatta, assembly GCF_006229205.1. Classification (NCBI taxonomy): domain Eukaryota; kingdom Metazoa; phylum Chordata; class Mammalia; order Carnivora; family Herpestidae; genus Suricata; species Suricata suricatta. Next base: position 23,930,433 of record NC_043706.1, on the reverse strand, counting down.
TGGCCACCATTTCACAGTTCATCAGGGTCTGCCTTGGGGTGGAAATCACATGCTCAGGAGGACCCAGCAGCCGTTTCCTAGTTTCCCACCATCTGAGAAACTCATCCCTGTGTGGTTGCTTCTTTATATTTTGATGCCCTAACACAATCCATCTACTTTCAATTTTAGCACCTGCAAGTAATTGTTTTGTGTATTTTGTCCAGAGATCTTAGTTGAAATTAGTGGGAGGGTAGGCAGTGGTTGGTTCATGGTAACACAGTGGAACTAGAACTCGCTGCAACACTTCTAGGAGTTTCCCTCTGGAAGAGCTACTTAAATCCCTGTGCTGCTTGTTAAATGGTAGCAGCAACAGTACCCACCTCATTTTTAACTTGCAGCATTGCTTCTTGGGGGTAAAATGTGATGATTGGCCATCGAACACTTGTAACAAACAGTAGGTGCTCAATAAACGACTATTACTATTCCTAAGTAATGTTCATAAGACTGAACATTTTGGATTATGATTGCTGGAATAAAAGATGAAGACCTCAAAGCTACAGGTTCACTGGCCTGGCTGCCTGGATGCTGATGCTTGAAGGAAAGATTGGAAAGGAAAGAGGGCACTTAGAAGAGCAAGGTCGTCCATGTCGGCTTTGTAGCCACTGGAATGACACCCTCATCCTTTTCAACTAATGGATATGGTGCTAATCAAAGCAGAAAGTTGCAAGGACAGTTAAAGTAGCTTGCTGGCATGCCTTTTATAACATACCACATTAACTAAGAATGAAGACTATGTAATAGTTAAGTATATAATTACTGATCCAGAACACTTCTTTAATTTCCAATGAAATATCCCAATTTTCCCCTTTTAATTAAATTATGGGGAAAAATGGAAATAAGATCCTTGTTTATATTCTAATAGTACTACTGCCCCCATCTGCTCCCTTCCTAGATGGTTTAAAAAGAATATGCAACCCGCTGAAGACCTCCACTCGGTAATCCAGAAGCTGTCCGTGTTTGGGCCAATTAAGTCAGTCACCTTCTGTGGACGGCAAAGTGCTACCGTGGTGTTCCGAGACACGACTTCAGCGTGTAATGCTGTGAATGCTTTTCAAAGCAGGACCCCAGGCACAACGTTTCAATGTTCCTGGCAACAGCGCTTCATGTCAAAAGATGTAAGACTCGCTATGACCAAAAACCTATGTAGATTCTTGCTTGTTTCACATATAATCTGCTTTTCATCAGGGCTCTAGTGAAGTATGATAATCCTAAGTCATATTTCAGCACTGAAAAAAGGCAAACTTTATTCAGTTCAACTACTGAAAATCACAAATGATAGCACATCCCTTCCTCTGAAATGTTTAACGTTTCTGTGACAGGCATCACAGTTTGGCCTTCCGGGTTAGGAAGTTCATGATCGCGTTCATGCATTCATCTGACAGCCATCTTTCCTGGAGGGTGCTGCTTTCCTCAGCATTAACAGCATGTAGCTTTTCTTTCTCCCTATTCCTGATCATCTGTTTTGAAATTCTCATGGCCTAAAAACACAAAAACAACCATAAGGTTAAAAGGCATTGTATCGGGATACCCCATAGTTCTGATTTTTGTTTCTCCATTGTTCACTTAATCCTGTCACGCCTTCAGATATATGTGTAACACAGGACAGTGCTTTTCAAACTTTAATGAGCATACGAATTACCTTGATGGGTGTGAGAGAGGGCCTGGGATTCCACCCCAGACAGATACTAAAGCTTTTGGTTCTAGGACATTTTGGGCAGAAATACTGTAAGACTGATCAGTCACCAGTTAACCACATATAAAAATGAAAGTGTGGGGGCGCCAGTGTGGCTCAGGTGGTTAGGCATCCAACTCTTGGTTTCAGCTCAGGTCATGATCTCATCATGGGCTGGTGGATTTGAGCCCCGTGTCCAGCTCTGCACTGTCAGAACAGAGCCTTCTTGGGATTCCCTCTCTGCCCCTCCCCTGCTCGTGCTCCCTCTTTCAAAATTAATAAATACACTTAAAATAAAAAAACAAAACCAAAAATGAGACACTCCCTCCCCCGAAAGTGCTACATGGTAAGAACCGCCTCAAGGTCAACCTATCTGGCTTCCCACCTGGATTCAAGAATAAAAGTGCTTGACAAGTACTGCCTATCACCCTCCTCAGAGTCCTCCCCAGAGAGAACTGCCCCTCTGCCTTCCTATACACATCAGAGAAATGAAATGCCTATTTGGGAAGTTTCATAAAACCCTGTGCTTCCAGCATAATTATAGTTATTTTTAATCTCAAATTTAGATATGCTTAAAGCTAACCAAGATAGGTCTTGTTTTTTAAATTCCTTATCCTCTTAAGGCAGATGCATTATTTCCATGGTTTCTACTATTAAAAAGAAAAAAAAAGAATCACTAACATTTGGGGGCAATTTTGAATATGCTTTCAGCCTGGTCCAAACTTCTTTCTGAAAAGTGCTATCCGGAAACACTTCAGTAACAAGTCCTTGAGCGCATGCCTCTGCAGCGGTTAATTTCTTTCCAAAAATCAGCATCTCTGCTGCCTGAAATGAAAAGCAGGATTAAGGCATTAACTTAATGAAACAAGGGTCAGTGAACCTCAGAAGAGCAGACAAAGGGAGAGTCCCCTGTGGTCCTTGGAGGTCGTCAGGATTTCTTGTTCAAGGGGAAACTGAAGACCTCATAGGCAATCCTCTTGCAAAGTGTGCCAAGGCCGTCTTAAGTTTTTTTTAAAGGTGTGCAGGTGTTTTTGCTTCTGGATGTATCTATGGAGCAGGGAGCCTAGGGCAGAAAATGACCTGAAGTGGATGCTGACTCAATAACCCACCACGGCTGTAATTTTTTATTTTATACACCATAAACAATTATCAACCAAAAAAAAAAAAAAAAAAGGAAAATCATGGTCACAGCAAATGCCAACCAAACTTTAGACACCCTAACTCTAACTTCCTTTCCCTGGAGATTTTACCCAGTGGTCTAGCTTGGACCAGTTTCCTTACCTGCACAGGCACGAGTACTTAGCTCTACCTGACGAAAAGAAAGTGAGGACAGACTGAAACTCAGTTTCTAACAAAACTGAGATCCGTAGGCAGATATCCTTCTTTGTATTTCCAATTTTGCTTCTGGAAAAGTAGTATTGTCATAGTTGAATGCCCTAAGCCTTAGGGTTGATTCTGCCCAGCCTTTCAAAGTTAAAATCTGAAGAGCCACTCAGAGTATGTGACAGAACAATGAGATCTAAAAATATGTATTTACAACAAAAACCTAGCAGTCAATGAAAACAGGCCCAACTCCATCCCCACCCCTTTCAGACCCCAGAGAGTGTGGGGCAGCCTTCCCTGGCCCCAGCTCTCATGCTCCAGTCTTGTGATCACCCTGCAGTGGTGCACACTGCGCCTGGGCAACCAGGTTTCCACAGACACAGCGAGAGACCCGAGCAGCCACTGAGCACGCTGGGAGCCTGAACGCATGACTAAAACTACGGCTTCCGGGGATGCCACTCATCTGTCCAGAAATCGGGTGGGGCCCTGAGCTGGCACAGCCCTGGTCCTTTAATGCTTAATGTCACATGGCAGTGCAGAACGGGCGGGGCACCCAGATGCAAGAACAGGTCTGAGTCTGGGGAGTTACGGAGGGTTTCTGATTCTCCCTCATACCAGAAGACCATTTCCCATGGCCCAGCTCCTCTATATTTGAAACTTTTAGAGCTGAGGAGCAAATGCCTCATCTTTCTCCTGTCTGTATTATTGAGGAAAAGAAGAGAGAGTACAGAGCTACTTTTGGAACAGTAGTCACTTATTATAATTTATTCTTCAGGTTTCCAAAAGTTACCTTGGCTGGGCCCATTATCTTCGGAAAAGTATAAGAAGAACATCCTTCTGGACTTTGGCCTAGGTGACTGAAAGGAGTATGAAATGTTGCCTATTTGGAGAAAAAAGAAAAGAAAAATTATTTTTGTATGTGATTTATTTATTTATCTAAATGTTTATTTTTGAGAGATAGAGAGAGAGTGTGAGCAGGGGAGGCATAGAGAGAGAGGGAGACAGAATCTGAGGCAGGCTCTGAGCTGTCAGCACAGTGCCTGACGCGGGGCTCAAACTCACGACTGTGAGATCATGACCTGAGCTGAAGTCGACGCTTAACCGACTGAGCCACCCAGGCATCCCGTATGTGATTTAAAATAGATCCCACTATTGTCTATGTCCTCCCAATACTTAATTCAGTAACTTGTTTTAGAATTAGGCTTATTGTGGAATTATTTACACAAAAAGTTCACTCTTAGATACACAGCTGGTGAGTTTTAACACATGTGTACAGTTATGCACCCACCACGTCAAGGTGTAGACCAGCTCCATCACCCCAAAGGGTTCCTTTGTGCCCTCCATTCCTGTTACCCCCAAACAACCACCGATGTGTTTTCTGTCCCTCCATCTGCCTTCTCGAGAATGTAATATAATGGAACCACTGTAGCCTTTGGTCCTTAGCCTAAGTCTTCTGAGAGTCGCCATGCCGTAGCATGTATTAGTAGCTTGCTCCTTCTCATTACTGAATAGGAGCATTCCATTGTATGGATGCTCTAATTCGTGTATCCATTTACCAGTGGAACCCACTGGTGTTATTTCCAGAATTTTGGCTACTACGAGGAAGACTGTTGGTGATAATTTTATGCAGGTCTCTGCATGAATGTGTTTTCAGTGCTCTTGGGTACATACCTAGAGGTGGAATTGTTGGGTTGGGTGGTAAATGGTGGTTTAAGACTTTCTGAGAAGCTGCCAAAAGATTTCTACCGCAGTGTACCATTTAACAAGCCCATCAGCAGTGCCTGAGTTCCAATGCTCCACATCCTCGCTAAATGTTATTAGTTGTTTTACCTTGAATCATCCTGCTAGGTGTGTAGTAGTGTCTTGTGGTTTTAATTTCCATTTCCCTAATGACTAATGATGTTGAGCATCTTTTCAAGTACTTATTAGTTCTTCTTATATCTTTTTTGATGAAGTAGCCATTCTAATACTTCACCCATGATTTTTAAGTTAGATTGGTTGTCTTTTTATTATCGAATCATAGTTCTTTACATATTCTGGTTGCAAGCAATTTTCTTAATAGTCTCTTTCTCCTATGTTTTTAAAGAGCCATTTATACTTTATTTTCTGCAGACTATGTACTCCTCTCTGTTGCCCATTTTTACATTAAGTTAACTTATCACTTTATAAATGTATTTAAAAATATATTAGGGAGATTAGCCTTTATTATGTCAGTTGAAAAATTGTTTCCTCAGTCTGTCATCTGTCTTGATTTAACCTCAGAGAGGTTTTTAAATTGACTTTAAATATCAGAATCTACTTCAATACTGGTTATTTAGACTATAGAGCCATCTTTAATTTTTAAATTTATTTAAGAAATATTTTTATGTATTTCTTGATGAATGAGAAATCCTTATGAAAGGAAATTAATTTATAATTGACAATATGTACATAGAACATTTAAACTTCATTTCCCCTAATCAAATATGGTGCTATTTCTTAATGAATATTGTTAGAGGACATACATACATAAGGTATGCAGCATATAAACCAATATAAAAGTACAAAATACTAATGTCACCTACCATCCCCTTCCCTCCAAAAGAAAACTTTTTCAAGAAGTTATACTGCAAAGTCACAGCCTAAAGACTATAAGCAGGAAATTGAAAGAAAACACCAATCGTAGCTAAAGGGACACAAACAGGTATGTGTGGAGCTGCCAATAAGCACCATCTAACTCATTTATAATCTTCATTATAAGTAAGCATCTAGCCTATTTTCAGAAATAGAGCAGGAGATGTAATTAAGGGTTAGGCTGTAGCTCCAGACTGCTTGTGATGCTGGGCGGGGGCTTAACCTGTTTGTGCCAGTTTCCTCGTCTGTAAAATGGAGACAAGAGTACCTGTCTCAGTGCTGTTGTGGTAAGTATTTGTACTGTGCATCAACAGGGACGCCCAGTGTGTGGTGCATACTCAAATACGATTTTTAGAATTTCTACCTTTTTATCACCTCAGAGGGGAAATGTACTATTTGCTGACAAAGAAGCTGATACACAATGTTAACTATGGCCCATAGTAAAGAATCATTTGGTTATATGAGTAAATGTTAACCCACGTCTAGTATGGTATTTGTTTATGAAGACAATAATGATAAATCCTATAAGACGAATTCCTCTCCACGGTTCTTTCTTCTGTGTCTTTCTCTGATCTGAAATTGAACCTTGGCTTAATTCATTTGGGTGAACTCTTGGCAGTGGTCGCTATTTCTCAAATATTTTACTTTGGGCCAAATCTTTTAATGTTTAACTTATATACATGTGTTTTCTTTGATTTCAATTACATTGGTATCGTAAGATGAAAGTCCTAGAAACCTATAAAACAATGATGGATAGGATAGGCATTTTGAATTCTGAGAGAGAATCAGGAAAATATTCAAAGAGGATGATATATTTGCCTTCTAAGTACTGAAGAATGAGACCCCCAAGTTAATATCAGGAACTCCTGACCCCACTGACCCTTCCCCCTCCTTCTGGACTGGCTGATTAATCGGTCCTCTGACACACAATGTACCAAAGGCTATTGATTTCTGCCTTTGGGCAGAAACTTCCAACTATAAAGGTTAGGCAGCCTAGCACCTAGAATCCCATTTGCTATTTTCATGGGAAAATTACTAATAAGAATTAGGTCTGCCAATATGCCCAATCCAATCAAAATGAATCTGGTAAAAAATGAACCCAAGCGGGGCGCCTAGGTGGCTCAGTCGCTTAAGTGTCTGACTTCAGCTTAGGTCATGATCTTACGGTTCATGAGTTTGAGCCCCGCATCAAGCTCTGTGCTGACAGCTAGCTCAGAGCTTGGAGCCTGTCTTCGGATTCTGTGTCTCCCTCTCTCTCTGTCCCTCCCCTGCTCATGCTATCTCTCTCTCTCTCTCTCTCAAAAATAAATAAAACATTAAAAAAAAATGGAACCCAAGGGATTAGGATCTTAAACTATGGTCTTGTCTATCAGTAGGGAAAATACCTCTATAGAAAACTAGAAATCTTTTCAGTGATAAAAACCAAATGTTCCCCACGAGGAGTAGATCAGGAAATCTTACCACTGCAGAAGCAAAAATTGCTCTAAGAATCTGGTAACCCTACTAGGGGTTATTAATTCTATAGTGAAAGTTCTAGGGAAAAGTTCTAAGATAAATGTTCACATCTTTGTTCATAATGACAAGAGCTGGAGAGAACCCAGGCTCCCAGCAGCCAAGGACCAGTTATCTCTGAATGGGAAGACAAGGAGTGATTTTTTAACTGAACCCTTTCTCCTTTTTCCAGATTTTTCAAAACTTTATGTTCTTCTATGATGTACACCACTACTGTAGTAAGAACAAAGTGAAATCAAGACAATTCAATAGTGAACACCAGGCTGTACTGTTTTGGCAAATAACTTCATGAGCTTCAGTTGACTTATCTGCAAAGAAGGCAGTGAGGGTAGATAGTGCTTGAAAGTGCCTTCTTATTCAAAAATTCTATTCTAAACTCCAGAATTAGTTTACTTGGGAAAAAAGTATTAAATGATCCACTTGTGTAACATGCAAAAATGCCACTCCTACTTTAGATTAATTGGAAAATCAAAAGTTGACTGTTACGTAATTTGACTAAAGAACCAAAAGAGTGGAGACAAATGTTCACGACAATCCTGGTGTTTAGGAAAACCTAAGTGAATAATGAAAGACAAATAACACAAGTTGAATTAAACTAGGGTAGTTATTTAAGTAAAATTTAAATTTAGTCCATTCTACCATAAACCATGTACTACTAACAACAATAAAGGAGAGTTCAGAGGACCTCGTTTTTTCCCTCCTCACTTTGTAAATTACTGGGGGCTAACTTACCCTGTCAGACGCATACACAACCTCAAAGAGTCCAAGAATGGTGACGGAGATGCCCACAGCTGGACCGTTTACCACTGCAATCAGAGGCTTAGGAAAATCTATAAAACAGTCTACAAAATCCCTATGGAAATGGAAATACAAAAGCACATTTAAATGTTCCAAAGCAGCATTACTGAAGTATAGGCAAGACAGCATGAACGTGAAATAAACTCTCTGGCCAGGCTGGACACCCATCTGAATGGCACTTGATGGATGCTCATGGAGTGAGTCCCATAAGCTTGACCTTGGTTTAACCATGTATTCTGGGCAGCCAGGGCCATATGTCAGCTGCAGGCTTAGAGATTAGGATGGCTGGCTGAGCATATGCTGCAATATTATAGCTCAGTGGGAATTAGAAATCCAGGAGGGATAAATGAGTTAGGAAGACAAAAGCCTTCATGTCCTCTAGGCTGACACTACTTCACATGTCCCATTACTAGCAATCATGCACTCCTCTGGTCAAACAAGAATTTGCTAGCTCTCTGCTTTAATATGAGAGAACGTTTATTTACTTATTTTTTACAACTTTAGTTTACATTTATGTTTTCTAATCAAATCTCCTACACAGCAGCAGGATGAACAGGTAACAGAAGTGACAGAATAAATACCCACGTATTGACAGAGGCTGTTTGGAGAAATATGCTTGTCCAGAGCCACATTAATTACATTGACACAAAGAAGTACTTACCTTACTTCTGCTTGACTAAATACCACTTTCATGAACAAGAATGAGCCCTCTGGGATCAGACAAATGTCACTCTTACCTCAGTAAAATGGCGCTATTTTTAGCTTTCTCCTCTACTCCGCCAGAAGGAATATCAGTGAAATTAGTCAGGTCATTCCCACTGGAGTAGTAGTCACCATTTCCTGTGAATAAAATCAGCAGGTTAACCATTCATTCTGTGATTACTGAGCATCTACTACGTAAGGCTCTATTAGCAAGCACCAGAAGTGCACTGGTAAGCCAGCTAGGGCTCCTGTCCTAACTCACAGACTGGTGAGTACGCTGAACACTGACTTGAAAACACATGAGCAAATGTAGGCAATGTACTTCTGCTACAAAAGGAAAGGCACCTGACGATGACATGAGTATGTAACGGGATCTGTTCTACTTAGGTGGCTTCAGGAGGGACATTCCTAAAGAAGGAATAGCTGAACTGAGATCTGAAGGGCCAGGTAGAAAAGGAAGGATAAGGCGGATCTCATGCAGAGGGAAGAGCAGGCGCAAAGGTTCTGTGAAGGGGGTAACCCTGGTGTAATGATGGGCTCAAAGCAGCACCAGTGTGCCCGAGCAGAAGAAGCCAAGGGGAGGCTGGTGTGTGCAGGACAAGGGCAGGCAGGACGGACCATGCAGGGCTTTGCTGATCCATTAAAAGTTCTGCCTTTTAGTCTAAGAGCCACTGAAGGTGTTTGGTTTTAAAGTATAATTGACATACAATAATACGTAAACACTTCTAAACACTCCGTTCACTGATTTTTGATAACTGCAAATACCTGTGTGATCACTAATTTGAAACAGATATAGACCATTTCTACCCATCCCAGAAAGTTCCCTTTAAGCTCCCTTCCAGCCATCTCACTCCACCCCACCCTGCTCCAATGCAACCACTTTCTGACATTAGTCACCACAGAACACTTTTGCCTATGTTAGAGCTTTTATAAATGGAATTGCATAACGTATACTCTTGGAGCTGCATTCTCTTTGCTGAACTGTCTTCAAGATTCACCTATACCGTATCAGTTCTTCATTCCTTTATATTGCCATATAGCATTCCATTGGGTGACTAGTCAACAATTTGCTTATTCATCTGCTGATGGACATTTGTGTTGTTTTAGGCTACTGCAAGTTGGATTACAAATCATTCTATGGATATATGCTTAATTTATCTTAGTAACTGCCTACGAGTAGATTGGTGTGCCACTAAGCTGGTAATGTTTTTAACTCCATTAAAAGTTGCCAGTCTTCTGAAGTGTTCTCATATCAGATGTGCAAGAGTTCCAGTTGCTCCACCTCATTACCAATATTTTGTATTGTCTGTTCTTTGGATTTTAGCCATTCTAGTGCATGAAATGTCTCACTGTAATTTTCATTTGCATTTCTTTGATGGCTAATGATATTGAGCTTCTTTTCATGTGTTTACTGGCAATAAATAAATAAATAAATAAATATATATATATATATTCTTTTATGAAGTGTCCAAGTCTTTTATCTAGTTTTTTAAAATTATTTTAGGTTTATTTACTTATTTACTTTGAGAGCTCATGTGTGAGTGGGGGAGGGGGAGAGAAAGAGGGAGAAAGGGAGAATCCTAAGCAGACTCCATGCTTAGTAAAACTCAAGTGTCAGATGCTTAATGTACTTAGTCACCTTGGCACCCCTATCTAGGGGTTGCTGTTCTTGTTAATTTCTGGAAGTTTACATATTCTGGATATTGATCTTTATATATCTGGATATTGATCCTTTGTATATGCAAATATGCCCCCAGCCTGTGGTATTTGTATATTTATTTTCTTACTATTGACTTTGATAAACAGGTATTTTAAATTTTGATGAAGTCAAAGTTGTAAATAGTTTATGGTTAATACTTTTTGTGTTCTAAGAAATCTCTGCTTTTCTCCACTGTTATAAGGATATTGTTTTCTTCTAGAAGAAGAAATGTTTGTGGGTTTTATGCTTACATAACTTTTAAATTAATTTTTGTATAGGGTGTAAGATGGGGTTGAAGTTCATTTCCCCACGCATGGATGTCTAGTTGGTCTGATACCATTTGTCAGAAGATTTTTCTTCCTTCACTGAATTATCTTGGTGCCACTGTATAAGTTTACATGGAGGAGGAATAAGATTTTTATTTGGAAAAAGAATTTTTCTAGATGCGGTGAGATTGGACAAGGCATGGGAAAGAGGTGGACAAAAGGGTATGAGAGATCAGATGGGGCTTATTTCAGTTCAGACAAGAGTCTGCGGTGGCTTGGACTAGGTCAGAGGAGACAGAAGAACAAATACGGACTCCAGAGATACTGATGAAGTAACGGGTTTAGACTGGACACAGGAGGTGAGAGAGGGACCAGGTCCATAATGAACGTCAGGATTCTGGTCTACACAAAGGGTAGATATGAAGCCACCCACTGTGATTTGGAACACTAGAAGAGCTCCAGAGAGAGAGAGATATGGGAGGTGACACCTCTGAAGAAGTGCCAGGTGGGGACGCCAGTTGGGAGCCCCATGGAACATCCTAAGTAAAGATACCAATGGGGGAATCACCAGCGTATCGATTTTTGCTGGGGAGTGGGTATGGACGTGGGGTCCAGGGAGAGCAAGCAGAGAACTAGGGCAAACCTTCAGGAACCCTCCGATTTGATGGTCGCACGGAACATGAACTTACAAAGGAGGTCACAGCCAGCAGCTAGGGCAGGCTGTGCCCCTGAAGCCTAGGGTAGGAAGGAGGGAAAGTCAGATGAGGCCTGAACAATGTCTCTGGATTTAATGATACAAAGGTCACAGCAGGGATCTAAGCAGAAGGTAGAGACCACTCTGGAATGGGCTCCAGGATACGTTTCCAGGCTCACTCGCTCTCAGCATGGATCCATCACGCCTGTAAAGTCTGTGAGCCCGAGTTTAGGCCCCCGCGAGCCTAAACCCGTAATAAAGAAAAAAAAAAAAAAAAAAAAAGAAGATACGTTTCCAAAGAAAAATTCAGAAAATATATTTGTTTTATAGTAGGACTTTAGACAGTTACATCTGGAGACCTGAGAAACAAAAAACTATATCTGATTTCAGCAGTAGTTTTACATAATAGATTTATTATTTTTTCCCCTCACATTTCTATTAGGAGCAAAGAGTGTCATAAGCAGTATTTTCAATAATTTTTAGTAAAATTTCTTTTCCAAACACATTGTTATGCTGGGCCTCAATGTACATATAAATTAATAGCTGAGTTTTCCTATGGACTCAAAATGGAAGTGATGGACAAGAGAAAGAAATGAAAAATGTCTGAGAGTGTTCAGGAAAAAAGCAAAAGAGAAAACTATAACCACTAAAGATGTGAGGCCACACAAGCTGTAAAACGAAGGACAGACATTGCTAAAAATGCAAGCAGGGCACCAGAGATTGAGATTACCGAGCAAAGTAAGGGAACACAAGAATTAAGAATTCAGAGAAAATAAAAGACCACAGTCCAAAGCAGACCAAACATTTCCACAGCTAGAATTTCTTTCAAAAAGACCTGATCGACTGAAACAAAAGTATTCAGAGATATTATCAAAGAAAACTTAAAACAAGGCCTTAATAATCAGTTTAAGTATCCCCTGGTCTTCTAGGGAGGAAAAAGATCTTATACAGGGTTAATAACAAAATTAACAGTAGCCTCAACAGTCCCCAGGGCAACATCTATGCTAGAAGATAACGGACCATTACTTAACATATCGTATACTTGGAAGAGAGGTTTGCCGGAATGCATGCTATCTTCCTCGCCTTTCATAGGGACAACCAACCGATGCTGTCCAAAGGGAATAATACAAGATAGAGATTTGATGGGTATCACTCAAAGCTATAAAAGCAATTACTAAAATCCATAAAAATAAAACACTCAAACTATGAGAAATAAACTACATATCAAGGAAAAGACCATGAAGTAAAAAATAACAGTCAAAGGAAGATGCCAGACGTAAAACACAACAGATCAGTCATATACATAAATCTAAACAGGTAAATGGGCCTCTACAAACAACAACAAAAAACTGGATCAAAGCGGGGGTTCCAACAATGTGCTACATGAGACATAGACCATAAAAGTAACTCAGGAAGATATACAGTTAACAGGATGGGTAAAGCTTTGTTGGGCAAGTGGAAACAGTACTGAAGCAGGTGGCATGGCATTAATATTTGAAAAGATTGATTTTAAGGCAAAAGCCATTAAATTACGCAAAGATGACTATTTTATAATAATGGGTAACAATTCATAAGTCTTCTAGGGCCAATAAAATAAAAACTTGTTTTATTTATTTTTCTTATTTTAGAGAGAGAGAGAGAGAGAGAGAGAGAGAGAGTGCAAGCAGGGGAGAGGGAGAGGGAAGGAGGAGGAGAGGGAGAGAGGGAATCCCAAATAGGCTCCATGCTCAGTGGAGAGCCCAACGCAGGGCTCAATCCCATGACCCTGAGATTATGATCTGAGCACAAATCAAGAGCTGTCTGCTCACCTGACTGAGCCACTGGGGTGTCCCAATAAAAACTGTTTCAAAGCAAAAAAAAAATAACTTTTGATATTAAGGAGAAACTAAAAAAACACAGTAGCCAATAGAGGCCTTTAATTGACTGTTTTTCAGTCTAAGATTCATTAGAAGAAAAGAAAGAATTGGGGGATTCTAACATAAATTATAATGGTAAGTCTACATTTTTACTCTACACCTTAAAAGAATAAGCTTAGTTTTGAATAGTTCCTGGATTAAAAAACTCGCCATTTACCAATTCTTTATCTTCAAGGTAAAAAGTTCAATATATAGCAATGTACACAAAATTTAACCTATTTTTAAAAGGCAAGCTAATAATTTCTGATTATAGTTCAGTGGAGCTAGGAAATAAGAAAGGTAATGAATGGAGAACCACAAAGCAACCAGCCAACAGAACAAACTTTCTGGAAATTTAAAGAACTATCATTATTATATAATGATTGGATAAAAGAAGAAACAGAACCCCAATGTGAGGAATATATAAAAGATAATTATAGGGGCGCCTGGGTGGCTCAGTCAGTTAAGCATCTGACTTCGGCTCAGGTCATCATCTCACAGTTTTTGAGTTCGAGCCCTGTGTCGGGTCCTATGCTGACAGCTCAGAGCCTGGAGCTTACTTTAGATTCTGTGTCTCCCCCTCTCTCTGCCCCTCCCCCACTCACACACACGCGGGCGCTCACACACACGCGTGCGCACGTGCGCGTGCACACACACACATACACACACACACTCTCTCTCTCTCTCTCTCAAAAATGAATAAACATTTAAAAAAAGATAATTATAGCAAAAGCACTATTTATGAAAACTTAACCTTTCAGTTTTCTCAGCTATAAAAGCAGGGCCTAACTTCACTGGGTTTGTTGCAAGAAAGCTTAAAAAAGTTAAAATAATAATTAAAAAAAAAGCTTTAGAAAGAATCCAAGTGTTTAGAAGGGCACCTGGTAAACACAACAGAAAGTTCTATACATATAATGTCATATATATGTTATCTATTATCATTATTATTAAATCAGCAATTTGGAATAGAGTCGGTAGATATACTTGCACGTTAGCTGAAAATCATACATCTAACGATATCCACTGCAGCAAGACTTTAATAGCAAAAAACTAAGTACAATATATATGTTCATCAACAGAGGAATAATGAAGTAAGTTATGGAATCCAAAATATGTAATACTTTGTGGCCCTGAAAGGAAACACTCAGATGTGTAGGTTGCCGACAGAACAGTTTTTCAGGATGTGGTGTTAAGAAAGGTAGGTGGGTGCAGTAGGTGCATAGTCTGGGTTTCCGGTTCTGTTTTTTTTTTTTTTAATGTTATTTATTTATTTATTTTTAAATGTTTTTTATTTATTTTTGAGAGACAGAGTGACAACACAAGCAGAGCAGGGTCAGAGAGAGAGGGAGACAGAATCTGAAGCAGGCTCCAGGCTCTGAGCTAGCTGTCAGCACAGACCCCGACACGAGGCTTGAACCCACAAACCTTGAGATCATGACCTGAGCTGAAGTCGGATGCTTAACCGACTGAGCCACCCAGGCGCCCCTCTGGTTCTGTTTTTCAAAACATGAACACACACACACACACACACACACACACACACACACACACACACGCTTGTATAAACATACAGTTTCTAGAAGGCATCAAGACAAACCAAATTTTTCTAGGTAACAAGACTGGGGTTCCAAGGAGTGAGATTTAGTTTTGTTATGTGCCTTATCATAGTCTCTGGATTTAAAAAAAAAAAGCCATGTGCTGGAGGAGCAGCAAGATGGTGGAGAAGTAGGGAGCTCTGTAATCCCCGCCTGCCTGCAACTATCAAACTGAGAAGGACCAAAGCCACTATGTTCTGATCTCCAAGAACAGAAGGTGCACACACAGAATTCTTATAGATGACAGCTTCATGGGTGCCTGAGGCTACCTCAAGAAACAAGCCAAAGTACACATGGTGGAGAGTCATAAATACCACTGAGTAGGGAAATAAAGTCACAAGAGAAACCAAGAGACACCATTAAAAGAACACTTCCTGAAAAGACAGGCCCTGGACAGACAATGAGCCTCTTTGAATAGAGCAATATTTACAGGTGCACAGTGCATAACAAGCTTTTAAAAATGACAAGAGACAGAAAGCTAGCCAAAATGATGAAATGAAAGAACTCTCCTCTAAAGAAATTCCAGGAAGAAATCACAGCCATAGAACTGCTCAAAACAGACATAAGCAACATAACTGAACAAGAATTTAGAACAATCGTCATAAAATTAATTGCTGGGCTTGAAAAAACCATCCAAGAAGCTATTGATACACAGACTAGGGACCTTCAAAATACTTGTGATGAGTTAAAAAAAAAAGGCTATAAATGAGGTGAATAATAAAATGGAGGCTGCCACTGCACAGATTGAAGAGGCAGAGAGGAGAATAGGTGAATTAGAAGACACAGTTACAGCAAACGAAGAAGCCGAGAAAAAGAGAGAGAAATTGATACAGGAGCATGAAAGGAGAATTTGAGACCTGAGTGATACAATCAAATGGGACAATATCTGTATCATAGGAGTTCCTGAAGAAGAAGAAAGAGAAAAAGGTCCTGAACGGTGCTTGATCAAATTATGGCCAAGAACTTCCTAAATCTGGGGAAGGAAAAAGACATGGAAATTCAAGAGGCTCATAGAACTCCCCTAAGATGTAACTTGAATCAACCTTCGGCATGACATATCATAGTGAAACTGGCAAAATATAAAGAGAATTCTGAAAGCAGCTAGAGATAAAAGGGCCCTAACATACAAAGGGAAACCTATCAGAGTGGTTACAGACTTATCTACTGACACTTGGCAGGACAGAGAGGAATGGCAGGAAATCTTCAATGTGATGAACAGGAAAAATATGCAGCCAACAATCCTTTATCCAGTGAGCCTGTCATTCAAAATAGAAGGAGAGATAAAGGTGTTCCCAAATAAACAAAAACTGAGAGACTTCATCACCACCGAACCAGCCCTACAAGAAATCCTACAAGGAACTCTATGAGGGAAATGTAGGAAAGAATATAAGGTACCAGAGACATCACTACAAACATGACCTCTACAGGGAACACAATGAATCTAAACCCACATTTTTCAATAACACTGAATGTAAATAGACTGAATGCTCCAATCAAACAACACAGGGTAGCAGAATGGATAAAAAACAAAAGCCATCTATTTGCTGTCTACAATAGACTCATCTTAGACCTGAAGACACCTTCAGATTGAAAGTAAGGGGATGGAGAAATATCTGTCATATGACTGGAAGTCAAAAGAAAGCCAGAATAGCCATACTTCTATTGGACAAACTGGACTTTAAAGTAAAGGCAGTAACAAGAGATGAAGAAGGACATTATATAATAATTACAGGGTCTCTCCATCAAGAAGAGCTAACAATTATAAATATCTATGCGCTGGATTCGGCAGCGCCCAAACACATAAAACAATCACAAATAGAAACTATCTTATTGATAAGAATGTCTTATCGCAGGGGATTTTAATACTCCACTTACAGCAACGGACAGGTCAACTGGACAGAAAATCACTACAGAAGGAATGGACCTGAACAGCACTTTGGAAAAAGCCATGTGCTTATGTTAAACTATTATAAAAAAAAGAGTTAATTTGAAAATATATAAAACAAAACAAAAATAAATATAAATAAAACATCCTTCTCCTGTATCAAACCAATGTCACTTCTGGACTACTGTTTTTGTTCCGTTCTCCGAAATCACCTAGGTGATGTGTGAACTGTCAGGACGATCTGCAGTTCTGCCCTTCATCTCACCTCTAATCAGATATCAGATTTCTCTCTCCCCCCTCTTTTCTTACGAAGAGCTGTGTGATATCTCTACATTATTTATTTTACAAACTTTAACAAAAAAAGAAAGCAAAGTCACTCCTGCTTCTGCCAGTGCTGACAAACAGTAATAGCTCCCACCTACCATGTGCCTGCTGGGTGCCATGCCCTCACCTGCATGCTCTCATGTCATCATCTCAAACGTTCAACGGGGCTAGTAAAACATGGTCCTCTCCATTCCAGAAGCAGAGGTCACCCACAGGTAATGAGGAATGAAGCCAAGATTTGAACTCAAGGTGACCTGAGTCCTGAGCCTAAGCCTGCTACATGCACATGGTACCCCTTCCAATTCCAACGGCTTCTTGTTTCTATGTTCTCATCAGTCCAGGTTCATGGGCATCCAGGATATTTTAAAGTGATTATCCCAGAACGGATATAATTTTTACTGTTTTATTATGTCTTAAATATTTTTCTATATTGTTTGTCTTTACAACTATAATTGTTAGTGTTTATATAATAAACAGTCCAGTGGATATTTTAGAATTTGCTTTATTACTCTATTACGGCAACATATTTAGCATTTTCTCAATTGTAAGGAATGCTGTGAAGATTATCTTTATTGCCTCAAACCTTTACCTTTTTTTGGATAATTTCCTTAAAATAAACTTATATGAATGGGATTCCTGCGCTAAATGATATAAACATTTTATATATTGCCAAAATGCCCTTTCCTTAGTTATTTACACTTTTTACAGCCATTTACTATGCTGCCAGCAAGACATTAGTCATTTATTCTACTAAAACCTTGTCAAAGTGGAATTTTGCTAATTAAGGAAGTACAAAATGGTATCTCATCATTTTGATCTTTATTTGTAATTATTAATGAGGCTGCATGTTTCCTTGGTATTTAATACCTGGTCTTTGTTATATAAATTGTCTATTCATTCTAGTTACCAATTTCTCTAGGTCTTAGTACTTCTCTTAGCAGTCTGTATCTCCTTTTTACGTGATAAAAATACCAATCTTGTGCCTATTGTGTTTTTTATATACTAAAGAATTAGAGTATCTGAGTACTGGGAAAGACCTTAGAGCTATCTACTCAGTTTCCTATCTGGTAGGAAACCACCCCCCCGCCCCAAATAGAAATTTAATTATTAGGAAATCCAAGAAAATGTCTTACCTGTTAGGACAGTTATGGCAGAGTCATCCTTGCTGGCAGCTTTGAGTGCAAGCATGATTTCTTCATACATCTATGTGAAAGGGGAGACGAGGAAAAGAAAGGAACTTTGAAAACGACAACCGTCACCTGGCGATTGACTATAGTCAGTCTGCAAGGCTGCACTCTGCAAAGTGCCTACTGTTTATGTTGGTTGTGTTCACATAACCAAAAAGGCAACCGATACACCTGAAGGGATGCTCATTCTTTTTACAATTACTCAGTATGTTTAATGGTACCATGTGCTATGGTGGACGCATAGTAAGCAAAGTAAGCAAAGACATGGTCCTTGAACTTTTGGAATTAATGGTGCTGTGGGGGAGGGGGTGGGCTCTACAATGGGTGGAGAGTACAAGGAAGCACTGCCGCATCCAGCATGGGCAGGGGGGGAAGTGGCTAGAGAAAGAGTTGCATGAAGCAGGTTTCCAGCTGGGACCTCAAAAAAGAGCCCAAGTGTCCCACGCGGTCTGGAAAGCATTAATGAGTGTTAAAGGCTGAGATTTCAGGACACTGTAATGGCAGCCAAAGACAACGGGACAGAATTTCAAATCAGCAACATCTCTGAAAATCTCGGATGTGTAGTTTTTGTAGCTTATAACGCACTGGTGCCATTTCTACTTCAGATGAGACATCAGTGTGGGTGGGAGAGAATGATGAAGAGGGCTGATATTTATGCATATGCAGACACTGAAAAAAAGATAAGACTTTACATAATGTATGAGTAAATCATAATGTATGTGATTATGTACTCATAATGTATGAGTAAATCATATTCACTGAGGGGGAAATGAGGAAGTAATGCCAATATTATTACAGTTACGATGACACAGCATGGTGGGTAACTGGCAAAAGCCAGGATTATAAGACAGATCTAGTAGGGTTTCAATTTAGGTTTCCCAGCTTATTTGAGCAAGTTACAGCTTAACATAATTATTTTATTGTTAGATAATAATAGCAGTAGGCTCTGTATGAGGAGTCAAGAAACCTCTGTGTGGAAAGTGCTGACACACGTCAGGCACTCTGGGAAGAGGACCTGCTAGTTACTATTATCATCACTATCCCCAGGATTATACAGAACTGAGTCAAGGGCAAGGGAAATACAGTTTTGAGAACCAAATGTTTTACTAACTGAATGGCACATATCCAACTTCATGGAATTTTTATTAAAGACTGTTTAAAAGTTAGTGTGCTCTTCCTGCTATAAGGCAGAAGATAAACCCAATGAAGAAGGTTATAGATAGCCCTCTCGAATTTTACTTGTTCATCATAAAATATCTAATTAATTCCCTATAATTTTTTCAAGTGGAAGGGGTGGAAGTGGTTATTTTTATTATCATTCTAGTTCAATCAAAGATTCGAAGATCAAAGTTGCTGTTAGAAAGCAGTTCATTTTAAGCAGAGTTGGGTTATACTGTATTTAAGAGAAAGGCCTTCTTTCCTTTTTCCCTCTACTTGTACAAAATAAAGCCCCATGCAACTAGAATAGTACTCCTCAAGTCTAACTGACAAAGTCTGGGGATGGTCTATCCTGACCTTAGAGAACCGCTACGCACATTCGCTTGTATCAATGTAGATTTCATTTATATTAACTTATTTGTGCTTCCATCATTAGGAAAATTGCAGTACTTTTTGGCGATGGAGAACCTACCCAAAGCCAACTAATTCTAAATAATGAATGCCCAACTCGGTTGTGTGAAGAAGTAGCCACCATACTCGTCTTCCCACACCAAATCAAGCGAGAGATCACAAAAATAGGAATGAGGCTGAAACACTATGGTTTTTGAGTGAAACAGGCAGGGGAAGAACAGAAAGGCAGGACCAACTCCCAGGGCAGGTCATGTTACCCGCATGGTCATTGCATTCTTTTTGGCAGGCCGGTTCATCATGATCTTTGTGATGCCATCTTCAGAGGTTACCACCAGGGTTTCATACCCTGATTGTTTCCTGTCTGCTTCAGGCTTCACTTGGCTGGAGGAGTCAGAGGAAGAACTCAAACCAGACACCAGATCCACATAGTTCTGCCTCGCAGTTTCCTGAAGAGAAGATGACAAATAACTTCAGCCCATGCTCAATGAGTAAGCATTTTGAGAAACTTCTGGTGCTAAGAAACAGCACCTTTCGATGAAGCAAGAACAGAACACATCAGGATCTCACAGCTTCCATCTGCAATGGCTTAATAATGAGAAGCACCCAACTTCAGGAGGACAGCAAGTAAAATAAAAGCAAAGTAGCAAGTAAATTTACCTTGGGCAGACTGCCAAGGGCATTCCATGCATCCCATTTGGCCTTATTGATTAAGTCGAACACACCTGGTTTGGGTGTATTACAAGGTCCTTCAGTGGCCTATGAAAAGGAGAGAGGAATTATCAGTCAAATGTCCATGCTAACTGGAGTGTCAAATATTTAAGATCCATAGAATGCACAATTAGCATGAACGTGTCTTTCCCTCCCAAATACTTTCAGAAGATATATAAATTCATCTGAACTTTCTCCTTGCTCTTCCTTTGATGCTGTTGCCAAAGATACATAACAAAAGACCTGAGAGACAAGCCATGCCATCAGCTATTAGTCCCAAAACAGGTTATAAATGTCTGCATGTGACAATAATGCAAGGTAAGGGTTCTGGGAAAGTACTTTTTTTTTTTTTTTAACATTTATTTATTTTTGAGAGACAGAGAGACAAATCATGAGCAGGGGAGGGGCAGAGAGAGAGGGACACACAGAATTGGAAGCAGGCTCCAGGCTCTGAGCTGCCAGCACAGAGCCTGGCGTAGGGCTCGAACCCACGAACTGTGAGATCATGACCTGAGCCGAAGTTGGACACTCAATCGACTGAGCCACCCAGGTGCCCCTGGGAGAGTCCTTTTTTAAAAATTCCAGTAGTCCATTAGTTTTATACTGATGATCACATTTTTCACACCCATTCAGAGGCACACAAAAAAATACCACTCATTCTGTGGTGGATTTCTGCTCACTGAACAGGGTTGTACTTGGGGTAGCAGGGATGGGGGGTTGTCAGAGCCACTCACCCGTTGGAAGCTTAACTGAAGGCCATGCAAGTAGGAAACATAAAAACAACTAAATTTTACTTATTTGAGAGTAGGTGAAGTGAGGATTTTGAGATGAATAAAATACCCCATTAAACTGCTTTCCATTTAAACAGCCACATGTAAAAACTTTAAATGCCATAATTAGCCAGAAGAGGAAAGAAGAGAATTTGAAAAACAAAGGCAGGGTGGCTCAGTTGGTGGGGCGTCCGACTTCAGCTCAGGTCATAGTCTCACAGTCTTGGGTTCGAGCCCTGTGTCAGGCTCTGTGTTGAAAGCTCAGAGCCTGGAGCCTGCTTTGGATTCTGCATCTCCCTCTCTCTCTGACATGCTCTGGCTCATACTCTATGTCGCTCTCTCTCAAAAATAAACATTAAAAAAAAGAAAAGAAAAGAAAAACAAAGGCAGTAAAAGAGGCTGAGACTTTCCAAAGACAAAGAGGCAAGAGGTGGACACCTGAGAAATCTGAGGCAACGCGGTTCACAGGCCTCCTTCCCCACACCCACCACGGAGTTAGGACAGCGACTTCTCCCACCATACGTGTGTGACCACGCATGCAGAGGATGGCTGTCAGGGAAGCTCACTCAAGACTCGAGGTGTTCAGAGTTTTCCTTTGGGGCTCCATCCAGACACTCCTTACCAGGCATGTATCTGGAGGGCTTAGGGATTACCTCCCAGAAGTCAAGGGCAAAGGCCACCTCTTTCTGAGCTATGTCAAATTCTTCACTATACACAACCATATGAAAGTAAGGGAGACGCCTACCAATCACAGGAAGAGGGAAACAGATCACACCCAGGAGCCCAGGAGAGCTGACTTCTCAAGGTAGGCTTTACACATCACAACTTAAAAACTGAAGTTTAAAAGTTTTGTTATAAAGATTTTTTTTTTAATTTATTTTTTTAATGTTTTATTTATTTTTGATACAGAGAGAGACAGAGCATGAGGGGGGTAGGGGCAGAGAGAGGAGACACAGATTCTGAAGCAGGCTCCAGGCTCTGAGCTAGCTGTCAGCACAGAGCCTGACGCGGGGCTCGAACCCACTAACGTGAGATCTGACCTGAGCCGAAGTCGGAGGCTTAACCAACTGAGCCACCCAGGCGCCCCTGTTATAAAGATTTTAAAACGGGGTGCCTGGGTGGCTCAGTCGGTTAGATGGTGGACTCTTGCTTTCCACTCAGGTCATGATCTGAGGGTTATGAGTTTGAGCCCCACTGCTGAGGGCAGAGCCTGCTTCAGATCCTTTGTGTCCCTCTCTCTGCCCTCCATCCCCACCCTGCACACACGCGCTCTATCAAAATAAACAAACAATAAAAAAATTTAGGGGTGCCTGGGTGGCTCAGACAGTTAAGCATCTGACTTCCGCTCAGGTCATGATTTGACACTCTGTGAATGTCAGTTCAAGCCCTGTGTTGGGCTCTCTGCTGACAGCTCAGAGCCTGGAGCCTGCTTCAGATTCTGTGTTCCCCACTTTCTCTCTCTGACCCTTTCCCACTCACACACCGTTTCTGACTCTCTTTCAAAAATAAACATTAGAAACATCAAGAAAAACTTTTTAATGAAAAAAATTAAAACATACACTAAAGTAGAATATTCTAGTGAATTTCCACTATTCAGCTAAACTCGATAATTAGCATTTTTGCTTTGTCCATCCTTTTTTCTGCCCATTTTAGTGACTCCCAAACATGTACTATTTCACTCATACATACTTACTGTGCATTCCTAAAAAACATCAACATTTTCTTATATAACCGTGATGCCCTTAGTAATAACTCCCAAGTATCACCCAATAATACTCCATCCATATTCAAATTTCCCCAGTGGTCTCAAAAAAATGTTTTTCTGATTGATGTTTTTCTAATCAGCAGCCAGATAAGGCCCACCCCTTTGGGTGTTATCTTTTTTGTCTCTCTTACTCTGGCGTGATCCTGAGGGTTACTTTTCGCCTTAACAGTACTGCAAAGAGTAATATCCAAAAACTCTCCTGTATACACCCTGTAGAGGCAAGGCAGCAACCTTAAAAACATGAGAAACGCATTTTAGTAAAACACACAGCATACCTATTTGAGAAGCCATCTGCTCAAAATGTCTCTAAGTGATATCAGGCCTCAGGCATTTACCTGCTTATAGAGAGCATAGAGTTTTAGCTTCACTTCATTTCCTGGATCCTTCAACCGTTTCACCTGACTCATCGCACTTTCAAAGTCCTTCTGACTGGCTCCCATTGCTGTTTCACTCATGTGCAGCTGAAGTGCTGCGACCTGCTGGGGACTATAAACAGGCACACTGATTGCTCACTGTTTCCAACCTTTACACACCAAAACGCTGTTTCTCCTTAAACATGTTCCCTATACCTGCCCCTGTACAAGCTGGCTGCAAATGGTTAGTGGTGTAGGGGCGAAGGGCAGGCAGCCCCAAGATGGGCCACCTTGGCATGAAAAATATTTTGAGTTAAAAGCAAGCAAAACCCAGCAGATTCAGGAAAAGCTCTCTGCCTCCCCACCAAGTGCCTAAATTTACATTGGAAGGAAGAGCCTGTAGCAGGAAGAGAGCCACTAACAGAGGTTCCTCTTTATCTAAGAAACTTTGCCTAACAGGACTACCTTTGTTTGGCCAGCATCTCCTCTCACCTTCTTGCTACTGGTCTTCTCCTTTGTATCCTCCTAACCCTCACCCTTTCTCCTTAGGTCAGAATGGAAGCTTCAAAATACAGGTTGTATAAGCCTCATGCTGCCTATCTTTGGAAATTCGTGTCAATGTGCATTCTCCGTATGTATGAAGCTAAATTTGGTTTTCTGTTAATCTGTCTCATGTCCATTTGATTCTTGGTCCAGCTAGAAGGATCTTGAAGGGCAAAATAAATTTCTTCTTCCCTAACAGTGGTTTCCAAAATGATTCCTGAAAATCAATACAGAGACTAACTGTAGTCATCTTAAAGTAAAGGAAAAGGAAGCTACAATACAACACAGCACTTGTAGCAATTCAAATTAAATACTGATAAGAACAGGCAGAACCCAAATGGCCATGAAATTTTGCCACTGGCAAGAAGTAAATGAAAGGCAGGCAAGATGTAAGGTACCGGGAAACTGAGCTGGAACAGGTCAAGTAAACAGAACCTGGGTCTTCTGTGTCCTAGAAACCCTGTCTGCCCTTATTGATTAACAAAGTACAAACTACTCTAGGGTCATTCTTTCTGTTCGGCAAAACGTGTGTCTCAACATACAGGCGGAAGGAAGGGAGAATGAGCTAAAATACAAGAAATGTCCAAAAAGACAAATGAGCTGTTGCTGGCATCCAGATGAAGAGCCAGCCACTTCTTAGTGAGGTAGGGGACCTATCTAGGGGAAATCTAACTGCTGTGGATGCTAGTCTTTGAAACTGGGCTGAACAGACATAACGGAATACTCACCCCAGGAAGTTTAAGGAGCCAGCTAGAAGCAGAGGAGAAATAGCAAGCACAACCAGGTAAGTAAGTTTTTAGCAGGCAGAGGGGAGGAGAAAATTTCAGTGTATGGTAGTGAGCCCACAAGCGAAAAAATGGGTGTTCACAGTGATGACCCTGGCATATAAAGTTAAAGTTAATGGGATCAAAGATGATAAAACATAGTTATTAGTGAAACCCAAACCTAGTATCACTTCTTCTGCAATATTACAACTTTCAAAGAGTATAATTAACCCTATGTTCAAACCCTGAAATATTAGTAACTCAGTAAGTCTTCAATATTTTTTATATTAAGTAAATGAATGTTTCTTTCCAAAAGGGGGGGGGGTGGACTGCATCCTACATGAATCTGGCACCTGTCAAGTTGCAAACAGAAAATGAAAGAAAAACAAAATGTCCATTAGAAGGCCGAAATAAATGTGAGTGTTCACTTATTTATTTTAAGGTAAAGTGGGTTTTAAAAAATTACAAAACACTACCATTTAATGTACAAAATCAGGAAAATCGTTAACTCCACCACATTAAGGCAACCACCACATTACCGAGTTTTCTGGTTCCTTACAGCATAGCTTTGTGTGTGTGCGTGTGTTCTTTTTAAAATTTTAAGTAAACTCTCCACCCCAAATGGGGCTCAAATCCACAACACGTGATCAAGAGTCACAAGGTCTACCCACTGAACCAGCTGGGCGCCCCCCACGTTTTTGGGTTTTACAGTTTGCGTATCCCGCCATTTAACATTATAGAAATATTCTCCAAGAAGCGAATACTTGGTAACGGTTTGCGTTTCTACAGCGTTCCGCAGAAAAGCCAAGCGTGCCTAGTTAGACGTTCCATCTCATTTTAACAAACTACCTTTGCAACCCAGAAGCAGCCAGGTTGGCTGCATGTAAGTCGCGACTGCAGGGGACGCACTCCTGCAGGGAGTGTGGCCCGAGGCCCGCGAAGAGAGCGGACAAGAGTCGCAGCTCAGGCCTCGCGGCGTCCATCCCGACCATTCCGGGCCCAATGAGGAAGAGGGCGCGTTTCAGGGCACTTGCTATCACTGTGTCCCTGGAAAACCATAAAAGCACAGCCCTGTTGCTCTCGGGACAAGTTAAAAGAGAAGGCAGCTCCCACGGGCGGCGACTTCCTCGGGACGGCGGGGTCGCAAGAGCGACTTTGGACCCCTGGCTCAGCACTTACCTCCTCAGTGCGTTCGGGTAGCAGCGCCGGACAACTCGGCCCACAGCGCCGGCCATGGCTAACCCAAGGGCGTGAGCAAGAACGGAACGCCAGGACTAGTCAAGGACTGGGCGGGGCCTGCGCCCGGGTTACGGGAGTGCGCGGGGGCGGGCCCGGCGCGGGGAGCCGGGACCCAATAGGTCAGAGCGGGCGAGGCGGGGCGGGGTGAGAGGCCGAGCCGACGCGCGGAGGCGGGGCTGGCAGTGAGTGGGGGGAGGTAAGGGCGCCCGAGGGTTCTTCGCGCACGAGGGCTGAAGTGGGGAGGCCGGAGGATGTGGTCGAGCGAGAGGGGAGTTGGGGCGCGAGGGCAACGGCTGGCGGGAAGGTGACAGAGCAGGCGACACAGGCTCTCTGAGCTCCTGGAGGTGCGTTAGGAGGTGCGAAGGTGTATAATGGGAGCATTGGAACTCTGCCAACGTTTAGCTACCTATGAGAGGGCCCAGAGGAGGGGTAGTTGCTTCCCTCTCCCTTAATCCTCCCTACCACCCAGCTACCTACGACGGGCTGTGCATTAAGGTAGGAAAACAATGAAGGTGTGTTTAAAACAAAACAAAACACTCCTTATTTAATGCAAAAGCTGGGAGGTTTACAGACCTGGTAGAGCACCTAGGCATCAGAAATTGCTGATTATTTTAAACCCATCTTTTCATGTCGGTAACTGGATATTTTTTGGTCCTGCCAAAGCATTTAACAAAGTATTTTCTTTGGGAAAGAATTTTTTTTAATGTTTATTTATTTTGGGAGTCTTACACAAGCAGGGAGGAGCAGAGAGAGAGAGAATCCTAAGCAGGCTCTGTACTGTCAGCAGAGAGCCCTATTTGGGGTTTGAACCCACTAATCATGAGATCATGACCTGAGCCAGAATGAAAGAGTCAGGCGATTAACTGTGCCACCCAGGTGCCCCTTTGGGAAAGAGGAATTGGAAGGGTCTTTGGCAGTCAGCTCCTCCAGTCACAGGAGAACAACAAAACTCACTGCTTTAAATCGGGTTAAAAAGAAAACCACAAGTCCAAAATGTAGTCACTTATATTGAGGGCCCAGATTCAGCAAACTAAGACTTAATAACAAACCTAATTGCAGTTTCATACCCTGCCCCTCTTCCCTTGTAACAGTCAACAGGGAATTTCCTGATCAGCAGAAGGAAATTTCCTGAAGCCTCCTTCTGTTCCTATTCGGAGGTTGACCTTGCCTAAAACAATGCATTATTTGCTAATAATTTTCTTCTTTCTGCTCCCTCTCTGCCTTTTCTACAGCTCAACAACATGCCTAATTCACAAATCATTTCATAAAGCCAAGCAGCTCTTCAAATTTACTGTTTAAATTTTTGTTATTTTTAGTGCTCAAGGTGTAACACCCAAATAGGCCTGGATTACCCATATATAGTGAGCCAGGGTAATTGTAATTCTTTCTGCAATCCCACAGGAAAAATGGTGTTGCACCATTTTGCTGTTGTGGAAATTGAGGTCAAGAAAGATTAATTAGGTGGCTTGCCCAAAGACCTGTGACTTGGAAGTGGTTAGAATGTTTCAACTCAAAGCCCAGAGTTGAAGTCCCAAGTAATTTTTTATTCCATGTTGATGGACATTAGTATTTGTGCCTCATCAGGCAGTTATGGGTAATAGTGTAGGTGGGGGCAAGAATGAAGGCCAGGTAGAACAATTTGGCTTTATCCTAAAACTTCAGACAGTACAAGATGATGGTTAGTGGGCTGAGCTGTTTCTCAAAGGTACTGGCACCTGTCACGGGCTGAGTTAGGTGACCCTCATAGGCAGTGGAAATACACTAGTCAGAAATTGAAAAAATCTTGGGAAATTCTCTGGACTCCAGAAGATGAAATGCTTCTCAGAAGTATTCATATTTTGAAAAAGTCCTTTAGTGGTAAGGGTATTTGGGATGTGGGAAATAAACTATCTTTGCCAAATTATAATTTTAAAAATATAGAAGAAGCATTTGTGAAAGGTTTACTTAACTCATGAATTGGGGAACTAACAGGATGGTGACAAAGAATTTGAAAGGCTGGTTTATATCATTACTATAAAAAAGAATGCTGGAGTAGATTGCCAGGTTATATACAAAATTGGTTAATGTCTTACAGAGTAATAAAACCATAAACTCTGGGGTGTATATTTTTATTGTTGGACAAATCATTTGCATCTCCACTAGTTGTATTTACTAAAGACCACTATATGCCAGTGAATGAGTGAAGGGAGATAATTCAGAAGACAGACACTCCTGATAGAGAGTTCATCTTGGGTCCACCTTTGGTCTATCAAATTGTTATCAGAAGTTTGGGCCATGCCATTTAAACACAGTTACAATGGCCTTGTGGGTAGAGACCAGTTCCCAGCTATAGGGAACCACTGTGAGTTGGTTAGAAGCTCCACCTGAGGGTGAGAACCATTGTATGGACAGTAAGCTGTTTGGATTTTGTGTTGAGAGCTGTGGAGAGCCACTGAAATTATCACTGGTATGTCTGGTTATCTGTTCTTAGTGTAATAATACACTCCCTCTGTATCCTCAGGGTGTAATGCTTCTAGGTAAGAGTAAGCAATGCCGAAGCCCAGTCAAGACCTCATAAAGTTCTAATCTCTAGTATATGATTAGGTTCTCCTGGTGCTTCTGAGGCCTTGGGAGGGGATTGTCCTATCTGATTGGATCCTATTTTAGAGTATTGATTTCAGGGGAGGGGTCTGCCTGGAGGAATTTGATGCTGTTCTGTGTGCAGAGAACCCCAGACTCCCCTGGAGGTCACAGGTGCCCACTATCTTCTGCTGTAATGAATCTTAGGAGCCTGGATGCCCATTTCACAGTGTTGTTCTCAGTGGTGGGACATTTTTAACTTAAAAATGCTTATTGGATACAGAAGTCCTGATGCATAGGGGCACATGTACCCCAATGTTCATAGCAGCACTGTCAACAATAGCCCAAACATGGAAAGAGCCTAAATGTCCATCACCTGATGAGTGGATCAAGAAGATGTGGTATATATATATACAATGGAGTATTACATGGCAATGAGGAAGAATGAAATATGGCCATTTGTAGCAAGGTGCATGGACCTCGAGGGTGTCATGCTAAGTGAAATAAGTCAGGCAGAGAAGGACAGATACCATATGTTTGCACTTATAGGTCTAACAGGAGAACAGGAGAAACCTAATGGAGGACCAGGGGGAGGGGAAGGGGGAAAGAGAGTTGGGGAAAGAGAGGGATGCAAAACCTGAGAGACTATTGAATGCTGAAAACGAACTGAGGGCTGAAGGGGGAGGGGGAAGGAGGTGGTGGTCATGGAGGAGGGCACTTGTGGAGAACACTGAGTGTTATATGGAAACCAATTTGACAATAAACTATTTTTTAAATGCTTATTTCCTAGGATCACAGAGTAACATCTACCATTTGTAAGTCTTCTGTCAGTCATAGTGATTATTTTTATTTCTGATTTTTAAACCATTAGATACTGTTATGATATACAAGAAGTCTGTCCCATTCAGTCAAGACAAGCTATTTTGGAACCGTTAACAGTGCATTTAACAGGCCTGCTAGGAGCCTGGAAGAATCCTGGAATCCCTCTGTCTCACGCACACCTCACTTCTGTCAGTTGCCATGTCCTAGTGACTCTGACCTCTAAATATTCCTCACTTCGTTCCCTTTCCTCTAACAGCCACTTACCAATTTTGCTGACTTCAGCCCTACATCTGCAGCCCATGGTCTCCCTGTTTCCTAACTGGTCTCCCTAAATTGTAAACCTGATGCTACCCTCATAATTCTCCCCAATCTTTCCCCATAATTGAACATCTTCTGGTGGGTCCCCACTGTCTTCTGAAAAAATTCAAACTTCTTAGTCTGACCTAAAGGCCCTCAAGATTTAGCCCTTGCCTACTAGTTTATCTCTCACCGACCCTATACTTGAATCTTCCATTGCAGATGAGCTTGGGATGCTCTGTTCTCTGAATCTTTAGGTTCTCATCTTATCAGGAAAGTCTCCTCTGACACCCCCATCGGGTATATTCCTTCCTTCTGAGCTCCTACAATCCCTGTGACTTCTTTTTCTCATAGCGCCTGTGTCACTGTATATGTCTGGTTATTGACTTGTCTCCTCACTCGCCTGTGGGGAGCTTCCAGAAGAACAAAGATCAGCCACCTGCAGGCAGGGAAGTGTCACTCCTTGTGGGGAGCTGCCAGAAGAACAAAGATCAACCACCTGCAGGCAGGGCAGTGTCAGCCCCTCAGGCGCTGTGCTAAAACTTCAGTTTGGTTTCTCCTTTACCCTAGCCTTTATCACTTGACCCTGTTTCTTAGCAACCGACCTAGGTCAGCTGCCTTGCTTCCTGCCTTTTACCCTTTATAAGATATGTGTGTTCTCTCAATAAACGAGGCTTGATCAGAGACTTTGTCTTGCCTCCATTCTCTGTACCCCCTGCCCCCAATTCTCACTCCCTCCCTCAGGACCTGTGTTGACCGACCTGCCAGACGGGTCACTCACCCACAGGCACACACTGAGAATTCCACACTTAAGTAACCCCACGTCCCACTTCCTAACACCCTGCTTGACACAAAATAGTCTGTAAATGTGTGTTGAATGATGGGCTATTGAAAATGTCTCTCTTGGCCATATTTTTCCATGTTTGATAATAAGCTATGAGTAAATTGCTATGTTTTTATGAAGTTGTCAGAAGGAGTTAACATCAATGTTTCTTTTTCAGTGAGTGGTAGCTCAAGGAGAGGGAAGTTACTATTGCCAGTTTCCTGCATTAAAACTAGGGGCGCCTGGTCGCCCAGTCATTTGAGCATCTGACTCTTGATTTCAGCTCAGTTTATGATCACAGGGTTGTGGGGTCAAGCCCCACCTGGGGCTCTGAGCTAAGCGTGGAGCCTGCTTAAGATTCTCTCTCTTCCTCAGTTTGCCCCTCTCCCCTGCTCCTGAGCTCTCTCTCTCTCTCTCTTTCTCTCAAATAAATAAAAGTAAGCAAAACTAGAAAAATTGGGATTAAAGAAACTACGGTATTTAAATCTATAAAGATTTGGGGTGGGGGTAATATATTGTCTTCACATAGTCATTTATTAGTCCATGTTCTGTACTCCTTATCATAGCTATTTTCTTACTTGAATTCTAGAACATTGCTTGAGATCAGTTAAACTTGTGCTGCTATTATGTTTTCTTTACTAAGTTAATCTTTTTTTCTACATAGGTTTTCTATTCATCTTTCTGAACTGTCTTATATGTGATTAAAATATAAGATAAATATATTAAAATATATTAAAAATAATATTCTGGAATCGTACATGTTTTTGTATGTTATTTCTATTTCTATCTTCAATTATTATAATTCAGAGAAGAAAGCCATTTCAGAAGTAAACATTTGACTCACTGTATCACCTCTGCCTGAGTTTCTTATACCTGAATGATTCATTCATTCATCCATCAATGGCTATTTTATCCACATTGTGTGGGTGTGGGTGTGGGTGTGGGTCTGGGTCTTGGTGTGTGTTGCACAAACACAAGCTCAATCTTGCACTTGAGGATTACCTTTCAATTTTTTTTTCTCTAATAAAGCAATCTCCCTCAGGTATCCTGCTCTGAGAATGATTGGAACTGATACATATTAGTATGTAAGAAATGGCTGTTGTTTCCAGAGTAATTTCAATTTTTCTTGTTCACATCAAAGCTTAACTTATAACCTGTCCAAATGCATAGAAAAGAACATGAACAATGGCTATAATAAAGAATCAGCCAAGGAGAGTCACGAAAAGAATCATAAGCTATGTGTTCAGCACAGTATTAAATAATTTACATTGATTCCAGGGCTGAGAAACAGGTCAGAGAATGACATCCATGGTTGGCGAAGCAGATGGCATCCTTGTCGGCTAGCAAAGGTGATCTGGTCTCTCCTTTCTGTATAAGAAAGAAGTAAATTAAAAGTTCTATCCATAAGTCACTGAATTAAGAGTTTAAAAAGACACAGTCAATCATTATTCTTAGATTCTGTATCTGAGAACTCACTCACTTCCTAAAATATATTTGTAACCTCAAAATCAGTACTCCTGGGGCTTTCATAGTTATATGTCTATTTCATAGACTTGTGGAGAGAGAACATCGAAACATTTGCATTTCTCTACATGCATGTTCCCAGCTGAGGGTAAACAAGACAATGCTTTGCCTTCTTGTTCCAGCTTGCATACTGCAAACAAGCGTCCTTTTCATGGTCTATTTTGTATCGTGTTTTCCAAATTTGTGTATGGGCATGTGGTTTTCTTTATTGTTAGTGGTTGGTGGAGATTTGCTGTTTAAAATGGCCTCCAAATATAGTATTGAAGTGCCTTCTAGTGTACCTAAGCATAAGAAAGCTGTGATGTGTCTTATAGAGAAAATATGTATCCTAAATAAGCTTCACTTAGATATGAGTTAATAGTGCTATTTGAAGGAGTTCAATCTTTTTTAAAATTTTATTTATTTATTTTGAGAGAAAGAGAGCAAGCAGGGAAGGGGCAGAGAGACAGGGAGAAAGAGAATCCCAAGCAGGCTTTGTGCGGTCAGCACAGAGCCCAACTCAGGGCTCTCTCCCATAAATTGTGACATCGTAACATGAGCTGAAACCAAGAGATGTTTAATCAACTGAGCTACCCAGGTATCCTGGCATGAGTTCAATCTTAATGAAATTTTCAGTGTATATTAAATAAGTTGTCTTTAAACTTATATAAACACATTAAACCAAGGTTACATATTGATTCGTTGATGAAAATGTCACCAGATGCTCACAGGAACCTAACTGTATTTTCCTTTGGAGCAACATGGTTCAGTCAGTATTTGCTAACTCAGTGCTTGCAGTGACTTTAGAAAATCTCACTTCCACAAATAATGAGAATTAATTGTACATGCAGCTGTGTTAGCTTGGGTTTCATAAAGCAGACCCCAAGAAAAGAGTTAATTTGGAAATCTTCGCAGGAGACTTTGGTGTGAGAGTAGTGAAGTAAGATAGGAAAGCAAAAGCAACCAAAAAGGGCAGACTTCAAGCAAATTACTCAACTCAGGCAACTCTGAGAGCCAATGAAGAACGTGTACCATGGTATGTGGGTGACTCAGTTGGTTAAGCGTCCAGCCCTTGACTTAGGCTCAGGTCACGATCTCACAGTTCATGAATTTGAGGTCCACATGGGACTTGGCAATGAGAGTGCAGAGCCCCTTGAGATTCTTTCTCTCCCTCTCTCCATCCCTCCTATGTGCTCTCTTCTCAAAATAAAAAAAATAAACTTAAAAAAAAGAACATGTACCATGGAATTTCATGTGTACTAACTCAGTGCTTTTAAATTTGTTTTAAAGAAGTTTGTTTTGTGCCCCAGCATACGGTCTATCTTGGTGAATGTTCCATGTCTTAGAAAAGAGTGTATACGCTATTGTAGTCAGGTAGATACTCTTTTCTTTTTTTTTTTTTTAATGTTTATTCATTTTTGAGAGAGAGAACATGAGCCAGGAGGGGCAGAGAGAGGGGGATAGAGGATTTGAAGCTACCTAAGTGCTGGCACCAGCGAGCCTGATGAGGGGCTGGAACTGGGAGATTGTGACCTGAACTGAAGTCAGACACTCAACTGACTGAGCCACCCAGGTGCCCCATCAGGTAGATATTCTTTAAATGACTACTGACTTGCTCTCTACTTGTTCTGTAGATTAAAGAAGAATGTTGACGTAACAATATATTTGTGAACTTGTATTTGGTCCTATCAGTTTTTGCTTCATCCTCTGTTGTTAGATGCATACAAATTGGTGATTATATGTTTCCTTGATGAATGGAACTTTTTACATATTGTCTCTTTTTATCCCTGACAAATAATTTTCCTTGATCTGAAATCTAATTTATTTGATACCAATATAGACAATATAGCTTTCTTTTGATTGGGGTTTATGTGGTTTATTTTCATCCTTTTAATGTATGTATGTCATCATAGTTAAAGTAGGTTTCTTGTAGGTAGAATATAGTTATTTTTTAAAATTTAAATCCAATCTGACAATATTTTTAATGGTGTATTTAAATCATTTACAGTTAATGTGATAATCAATAGATGAATTAGAACTACTATTTTGTTATTTTTCTATTGGCAACGATTTTGCTCCACAGCCATTATAATTTGTCTCCTATTTGTCTCGTGGGTTTTTTTTCTTCTGTTACCTCTTCCTGCCTGCCTTTGCATATTTCTTGATATTCCATTTTAAATTATCTGCTAGTTTTTTGGCTATATCTGCTTATATTATTTTCCAGTGATTGCTGTAAGGATTATGCTATACGTGACTAAGTTTTCAGTCTACTTAGATATAATGTTTTATAGCATCAGATAAAATACAGGGCTTGTAACCATATAGGTCACCCTGCCTTTATTTTATACTTGTCATATGTATCACATTTATACCTTCCTGGACAATGTTGAATTTTTGCTTTCAACCCTTATAAATATTTTAAAGAACTTAAATTTTTTTTAAATTTTTTTTCCATGTTTTATTTATTTTTGATACAGAGAGAGACAGAGCATGAGAGGGGGAGGGGCAGAGAGAGAAGGAGACACAGAACCGGAAGCAGGCTCCAGGCTCTGAGCTAGCTGTCAGCACAGAGCCTGACGCGGGGCTCAAACCCACGAACGTGAGATCTGACCTGAGCTGAAGTCGGAGACGTAACCAACTGAGCCACCCAGGCGCCCCAAGAACTTAAATTTTTAAAAATGTTTTTAATTTATTTTTGAGAGACAGAGACAGTGCGATCAGGGGAGGGTCAGAGAGAGAGGGAGGTACAGAATCCGAAGCAGGCTCCAGGCTCTGAGCTAGCTGTCAGCACAGAGCCTGACCCGGGGCTCGAACCCACAAACCGTGAGATCATGACCTGAGTCGAAGCCGGACGCTTAACCGACTGAGTACCCAGGCACCCCTAAAGAACTTAAAAAAGAAAAATATCATTTAACCAGACATTTATCATTTTTATTGTTTTTGTTTTTTCATTCCTAAAGTTCTAAGTTTCTGTCTGGGAACATTTTCCTTCAGGCTTAATTCCTTTAGCAAGCTCTCTTATATTGGCAATGACTTCTCTATTTTTCTTCATCAAGAATAACCAATCTTGCTTTCATTCCTGGACGGTATTATCCCTGATTATAGAATTTTGCGTTGACATTTCTCTTAGCACTTTAAAGATTTTGCCCCACGTCCTTTATAATTTCTGATGAGGAAGCTTAGCATTCTCTAGTAACCGTAGTATTCAAATTGTTGTTCTTTTTATGTCATGTTATCATTTTGTTATGGCTGCTTTCAAGACTTTTCTTTATCTTCTTCAGCAGTTTCGTTCTGATGTATATAAGCGTGGTGTTCTTTGAGTTTATTTTGTTTTGGGCTAACCAGACATTTTGAATTTATAAATACATGTCTTTATTTTTAGTCCTTATTTCTTCAAATATTTTGTCTGTCACAGTATCTTTCTCCTCTTCATTAGGGACTCCAGTGAGATTGATATTGTCCCATCAGTCTCTGTGACTCTTTATGTTTTAATCCTTTTTCTGTCAGTTCTTCAGATTGAATCATTTTTACTGATCTATTTTCAAAGTTACTGATTCTTCTCTCTGTCATCTATATGGCTATAGAGTCTACTTAGTAGATTTTTTTTTTTAGACCTTCTATTTTTTCCTTTTTCAGATTTCTTTCGACTTGTTTTAGGAGTTTCTCTTTCTCCTCTGGCAACATTTATCTTTATTTTCATTCCAGAAGTACTCACTTTTACCTTATGGAGGAAGATTATAATGACAGCTTTAAGTTACTGATTCCTATTGGTTTTATTTCACTGCCTCAAGGGTTTGTTCTCTTGCATTTGACCACTTGGGTTTTCTCTGTCTCAGCTGCCTTGGCCCTCCAGCTTGTCTGGTGCGCAACCCCACTCTTGTTGCCCAGTCCTGCATCGGGCAGTCTGCATTTGACAGTGCCAGTGTCAAAGGTATGTCTTGGGCCCTCAGCTAAGCTATTTTAGGTCTTGATGATTAGATAAGGACCATTCATTCCTTTTCTCTCCCCTCCTTCAACAGTGTCTTCAGTCTTGCTGGACAATTTGAATTAAGTTGAGGTAAGTGGATTCATTGATAGGAAATTTGCTGGTCCTGTCCACCCAATGTAATACTTCATTACAAGGTGACTGTTACCTTGAATAGCACTCTTCATTCCAAGCTTCCGTGGAGTTTTATGGACCAGAAATGTGCACATTCCATACTTCTCAACATTTTCAGACTGATTATTATTGCAGGCAGCCCCCATAAACTGAATTCTTTATTTTACAGATACTTCATAGGTACCCAGGCCAGATGGAATTCCTGTCTTACAGGGTCGCTGTCAATCACAGGAAGTTGAGATAAAACAATTATTAACATGATTGATATAAAAGGAATGATCTGTCTACATCAGCCTTGCTCCCCTGCTTCATTCAGATATTGGCAGCATTTAGAAAGGCTGGAAAATTGATTGATTGATTCATTCATTCATTCATTCATTCTTCAATCCTTCCTCAGCAGACATTTATTGGTCATTTATTATGTGTGAGGCAGTAGCAGACAACTCTGCTCGAGTGAGGTTGAGGCTTTCTTGTCGAACCCTGGGTACCTGTGGACAAGTTTGTTGAGAAGCTCTGCAATGGCAGGTCTCCACTCCTTCCCCTGATACAGAGAAGGGAGAGTAAGCCTGCAGCAGGGCCAGTCCAGAAAGCCACACACAGCGGAGGAAGGATCTTAGGGCCCTGTCTGCTTTAACACAGAGCATCAGTATGAGTACAGTAACTCTTAACTTCAACAATATTAATAACCCACAACGTACCATGTGTATTATCTAAAATTATCATAGTTATAGGTGTAATTATTTTTGCTTTTTACAGACAAGGAATTTGAAGCACAGAGAGTCTAAAGAGCTTGCCCCAAATCTCAGAAGTAGTAAGTGGCTTTCTGATCTGGGAGCTCAAACTCTGAACCACGGTGCTCTCCCTGCTGATCAGTCTCTTAGTGATCAGAGTACCAAGGACATGATTATTGTGAAAACACAAAGAGTTTTTGCCAAGCAATACTTTAAAAAAAACAAAATATAAATATTGTGTCAAAAAATCAAATACCTTACTATTTAATCCAATGACTTTAATCTATGTTAAATTGAATTTAGATAAATGAATTGATATGAATGGAAAAGGAGTATAGATTAGAGGGGTGTGAGGAAAGCTCTCAGGAAAATATAGGGTCTAAGAGCACCTGATGCTAATATGTGGAGATTTCTATTTTCTTAAGGGAAACATGAAATTAATGTCTTACAATTATTGTTGACTGTTTTTTTAAATTGTGGTAAAAAACACATAACATAAAATTTATCTTCTTACCCATTTTAGATGTACAGTTCAACAGTGGTAAGTACATTTACGTTATTGTAAATGTATCCAACCTCTAAAATTCTTTTGATCTAGCAAAACTGAAACTCTGTACCCACTAAATAATAACTTCCCATTCCTTCCTCCCCTTGCCCCTGGCAACCACTTTTCTACTCTCTGTCTCTATAAATTTGACTATTCTATGGACTTCATATGAGTGGAATCATACATATGAGTGGAATCCATTTGTCTTTTTGCAAATGGATTATTTCACTCAGCATAATGTCTTCAAGGTTTATCCATGTTGTGGCATGTGTTAGAGCTTTTCTCCTTTTTAAGGCTGGGCAGTATTCCATCATATGTGTTTACCACATTTTGATTATCCATTGCTCTATCAATGGACACTTGGATCTCTTCCACCTTTCAGCTATTGTCAATAATGTTGTTATGAAAACAGGTGTACCCTGCTTTCAGTTCTTTTGGGTATATACCCAGGTTTTCATTATTTTTAACCAAGGATATCCAAATATTTGTGACTGTGTTTCCTAGAAGATAAGTTATATGTTGTAATAAGTGAAGAGAATAGGTAATTTCTGCAAATTTTCTGGGGAAAAAACTCCCTTGGTTTATAAATTGTATGAATTAGCTTTCCATTTTCAGCTAGAAAAATAAGACTAGAAAATAGTTATACTTTGTTGAACTAATTGAGTAAGAGAGGTTTTGTTGAACCAACTGAGTTATGGTAACGATCACCACAGGCCCATAATTTCTGCCCCAGAGCAAGTTAAAAGGTTATGAGTACCTCCCTGCTTTGGAGGGTGACCCAACAGGGTAAAGACATTCAGCTGGAAAACATGGTGCTGCCTTGGTCATCAACCTTGAGTTAAATGAGGAGCACCGTCTGGACAACTAAAGAAGAAGTGAAGGCAATATCTAAATTTTGCCTAGCACTGCCTCTGTTGGGAATGAAGGGACCATAAAAGCCCTTTATCTGATATCCTGATATCCATCTCTTCTCAATGGAAAAAAATAGAACAGTGGTCTGAGAGGAGAGACTATGTCCTTGTTTTATAAATCTTAGGAGAGTTGAAGAATCCTGTTAATCTGCTCTTAAGAAAATGATCAAGATCAACATTAATCCACATGGCACATTTTTTTTAAAGCTTCATGCCCAGTGTGAGCCCAATTCAGGACTTGAACTCATGACCCCAAGATCAAGACCTGAGCTGAAATCAAGAGTCGGACACTTAACTGACTGAGACACCCAGGCACCCCCACATGGCACATTTTTACTTGAATTAGAAAGTAACCCAGTTGTATATATGCAGCCCTATGAACACATGGTTTAGGCAGCAGCTAGCTTGGGAAGTGGGGCTGGCTGAACTTCAGCCCCTATTTGTCCTTTGGCCCAGGCATTACAGATAATAAACCTTCTTGCACAACTGTGCTTGTTCTAGGCTTTATCTGATGGTCCCACATGCCAGCTATATTGTGAGACTGAATAAATGTTTGTTTACCCAAAGTGCTTGCTGTATTTGGCCCAGCAAGTGGTAAGGAATGATTCTGAACCAGCTGCCTCAGAAGAGTTGGAGGTGGGAGCTGCCACTGTGGATAGGTGTGATCAGGGAAGGCCTTTGGAATGTGGAAAGAATGTGGATACATGGAAACTGGGAAAAGATGTGCTATGGTCAGAAGATTTTTATCTACTTTCATTTAGGAGCCAAAGCCCATACCACATGGCAAATAGGATTTTAGATCAATAATATGCACTGTTGTAGGATATACATTGTGTTATGCACTGTTGATCTTCTTTAAGAATTCCATACAAGGTAGAGAGTTTAAAGTTATGCATCTTTCAGGGAATTCTACTATGTAATATATTCAAGGGAACAATAATTCAGTAAAAGGGTGTATTTTTAAAGAGAAATAGAAGATTTGAGATGATCCATGGGCTGTTTTATCTTTTCTGTTGCTGATGCTGGGTATTTAACAGCAATAAATTCCTTTTTTCTTAACTGGAATGGAGTAATGGCAGATAGACCAAAAGTCACAAATTTTTTTAATTGTAGCAGGGTTAATTTGCTTAATTGGAGATTTCAAGGCAATGATTCTTTTTTTTTTTTTAGAATATAACACTATTTTTTAACATATGCAATTATTTTCCATCATTTACACTACATTAGTTACAATGACACTCCAAACAGAAAAGCAAAGTAAAAAATCAAAACCCCCACTTCTATTTCATGTAATTAGACTTATACAGAAATTAGAAGGTTAAGTACCAACTAATTAATCACCTAATTTCACAGCTATCTGAAGTGGCAATCGTTATATAGCAGCTTATCTATGATACATTCAAGATATATGATACAATTTATTACTTGCCAATAAGCTAAAACATAGCCTGCTTAATACCTTTCCTTAAATTCCACCTCTATACTACAATATACTTGAGGTCCATGCAAAAAAGTAGCTACCTTTTATATAGGAAATGGATGATTAAGTCTTTGGTGTTGTAAAAGCAACTTCATTTAAACATAACCACCACCACCACCAAAAAAAGAAGAGGAAAAAAAAAAGTAATGAAAATAATAAGGGAAAAACCCAAGACACACTTCCT
>NC_043706.1:23760518-23890462 GCF_006229205.1 Suricata suricatta | reverse complement strand
GATCATTCTGAAAGTTTCCTGTTAGACCTATGAGTGCAAACATATGGTATCTGTCCTTCTCTGCCTGACTTACTTCGCTTAGCATGACACCCTCAAGGTCCATCCACTTTCCTATAAATGGCCATATTTCATTCTTTCTCATTGTAAGGCAATGATTCTTAAACTTTGTACTCATATTTATTAATTTTCAAAAGCCAGGATCAACTTGTCTCTTGCTACTATACTGTTTGAATTCATATTAAGTTCTAATTGCTGATTTCAAGCCCATTTAAAAACATATGTTCTGGATATATTCTGATATTCTGGATAATGTTCCTTTTCCTTGAAAATTTCCACAGAAATATGTTAACATTTTTTGATAAATTGCAGATATTAAAAATTAGAGCTCATTCTTTTATGTCTTTTAGCATTAAAAGATGTTTATTGAAGAGTTATCATGTACCAGGCCTATCCTGGGAACCAGGGAGATGGTGGTAAACCAGCCAGAGAGAGTCTTGCTTTCATAGAGCTCATATTCTAGTGGAGGGAAGCAAAAGACAACAGGAAGACAAAATAATTTCAGGTATTAAACATTGTATAAGAAATAAAAAAGGGTACTGAGTTTATTATTTTTTAAAGTAATCTCTACACCCAACCTGAGGCTCAAACTCAACCCTGAGATCAAGAGTCACATGTTCTACTGAGTGGGCCAGCTGCACATGTGACTATCTGAGAGACAAAAGTCCCAAGCAGAGGAGACAAGTG
The DNA here is from genome assembly GCF_006229205.1 of Suricata suricatta. NCBI lineage: Eukaryota > Metazoa > Chordata > Mammalia > Carnivora > Herpestidae > Suricata > Suricata suricatta. The sequence continues at coordinate 23,889,718 of NC_043706.1, read as the reverse complement.
CCAAGGCCCTGGGGCAGGAAGAAACTTGGTAAATTCAAGGAACAGAAAAAAACTAACATAGCATGAATCCGGCAAGTGATTGGAGAATGGACAAAGTCCAGGAGGAAGAGTAGGAAACGACCAGTTCACTTAGAAATTTGTAGGTTATGTTCCGAGTATGGATTTTATCCTAAAACTAAAGAGAAGACATTGGAAAATTTTTAAGTAGGAAGATGTCTTACAAAGACCAATCTGGCTGTAGTGTTGGAAAATAGGTCAAAGAGGAAAAGAGTAGTTAGGGGGTCAGTGTAGTAGTCAGATAAAAGATAAACAGGAACCAAGATGGATCGATGAGGAGGCAGAGAAGTAGTTTGATTTGGTATATATTTTGGAGGGAGAGTCTACAAGGACTTAGGATGAATGGGTGGATATAGGATATGAAGGAAAGATAAGAATTATGGATAAATTCTAGCATTTGGCTTGATATGTTGGTACTGTTTAGATAAAACTAAAGTCTAGGACAGAAGCAGTCTAGTGTAATGGAAATAAAAAGCCTGTTTTGTCATGGATAGTGTAGTAATTATATAAAAATATAATGTGATGTTCTGTTATAAAAAATGAATACTAGACTTCCAAATGGAGTTGTTAAGTCGCATTTAAGACAAAGTCAGCCACAGTTCTTGAGCACCCATTTGTGCTTGGTACTAAGAGAGACCAAAGGGAACAACACAGTGCCTCTGTCTTCAGCAGCTTTCCATCTTCTGTGGGATTCAGATAACTAAGTAAGTTAACTTACTTGGGAGGTTAACATGGTATTCATACTACTAGCAAGCAGTCCTGAAAGCCCCATGTCTTGTAGGAACAAGCCAGAAAGGTAACACCTCCTTTCCAGGGCTACCTTATAGCCATGGCTGACTTTGGGTCCCAGGGCTGCGGGGCTGAGCTGCAACAGGGGGTCTCTCGTGTTGGCTTTGCCAAGGAACTACCTGCTTCAGATCTCATCCATATCTTGGCAGTGTTTCTGGTTTTAAGGTTTCCACTGAGTTCAGGTAGATTTCTATCTAAGTTCCAGGCAGTTATTTGTGTTATCTTTGTGGTGCAATCAAAGAGAAGTGGGAAAGAGAGAATGCCCTTGAAACTAATGAAGAAGTTCTGAGAAGCTTGGAGAGCAGAACAGAATTGAGCAGACTTTCACTGTTGGAGACGATAAGGTGCCATCCTGGTGGAGGTAAATGCCCAACCAGACTTCCAGCTGAAGGAGAGTAGGATGTATTGCAGTGATGGTATAATCTTTGTCAAATTAGAAGAAAACATTATTACTGCAAATATCTGAGGACAAAACTGTTAGACTTCAAAGACCCAGGTTTAAGTCAGCTCTTTGCAAGATATTAAAGTGTCTTTTAAAATTATCCTTGTATCAGAGAAGTTGTAAGGAATTGGTGGAACCTGACCTAATCAAGATGGAGGTCTTCAGGAAAGACATTGGCAGCCTGTCACTTACACTGAGAGTTCAGGGCCTATGGTTTTGGAAAACCCAGAAATAACTGCAGTTGTTTGTTTTCAAATACACTTGTCAACTTGCTCAATGACAGATTATTTGAACTATTTATTATTTTCTAACTAATCAATTTATTTGGAAGTGTAAAGTATGATTCATCTTGTCCACTGCAGTTACCTTCTGTTCTATCTCTCTCTTCTCCTGTAAATCTTGTCTTTGCCTTTGTCCAATGACCACAGACTATGGACTGTGTTTCCCTCATATGAATAAATTGCATGCAGATAACTACGTTTCTACATTTTTCTGTGGCACAGGTCAGGTCCCTACGGTTGCGGGGTGACTGGGGTCCAGTGCATGTTGGTCTAGTGAGGGCGTAGTGTGGTGGCAAGAATAGTCTCAATCCTTCAGGTATTCCAGAAAGCACTCCAAATAAGATTGGACATATTTTCTCTAGAAAAATAAAAAGGGTATCTTTTGACCTATTTTTTAAAAAAATGATAAAACTTTCTGTTTCTTCATTTATTTAATGAATGAGAACAACTTACTTAGTGTGTTACAAAGATCACTTTGTTGTAAAGGATGAATTGGAGAGATAGAGTCGGGGCACCTGGGTGGTTCAGTTGCTTAAGTGACCAACTTCAGGTCAGATTATGATCTGTCTTGTGGTTCATAGGTTCAAACCCTGTGTCTGGCTCTGCACTGATAGCTCAGAGCTTGGAGACTGCCTCAGATTCTGTCTCCCTCTCTCTATGCCCTTTTCCCACTTGTACTCTCTCTCTCTCTCTCTCTCAAAAATAAAGAAATAAAAAACTTAAATGGTGGAGCCTAGGTAGTAGAATAGTTGGAGGTAGAGAAGTGGGCAGATTTGGGGTGTATTTGGGGAGTAAAATGCTCCTGATGGGCTATTGGAGGAAGTTAAGAAAGGGGAAGTGGTGAGCATTCTGAGAGAACAGAAAACATTTATGTTGCATTCTAAATAAAAAGTTTAGTTTTCAATGTATTAAGTGTGAAATTATATAAGAAACACAGATTGCTATATTAAGTAGGGAGTTGGAAAAATGGGTTTGGCATTCAAAAGTCAGACCTGAATTAGAATTGTTTTCTGATTATTGCTGACATTTAGGAAAGGTATCAATATTTACACATTATGACTCCTGTTTTAATATTTTTAATATATTTCCAAGAGCATTAGAAATATAAAAAATTATAAAACAAAATTTCAGTGAGAAAAATTTCAGAGCAGAAAGTTTTTTACATGCAATAGCGTATTTTTTTTCCTAGTAGCCATCTCTATGGAATTTATTTATACTTGCAAATTGTTTTCCCTAATGGTAAATCACATGCCATTCAAATCTCAAAGAGAAAAGTCTCATTTGTCTTGTGTCCAGATACATATCTGATATTTTAAAAATATCTAATAGTTCTTACTCTTCTGTTGCTGAAAACTATCCTAAAGCCACTAGGCTGGTAGAGCAAGGTCAGTGTCCACATAGAGGGTGGTGGAAGCTTTTTACAGTTACATTGTTTTTACGTTGGAGAATGTCCTTGCTTAGAAGTATTTGCCAGAGTTGTCAGGGGTGAGGATTATCATGATAACAACTGTTCTCAGATGGCCTTAACTTACAAAGAAACTTACAAAAAGTTTTTTTATACTATGGTTGCAACCTTTTTGTAAGTTTGATATTACTTCAATATTTTAAAGATGGTTTTCAGCCATTAAACTTTCTAGGTGCACAAATCAAAACATTTTCTGATGTAAATAACAGGAACAGAACTTGAATTAGCATAAACAAAAGGGAGATTTATTATAAGGTTTAAAACATGCTTCATGGAGTCTAAGAACGTGAAAGAGTCTCAGGTGCACTGGAACCGGGGAATAAGTGTGAGCAGGGCGCTCTTTTCCGCGCCTCGTCTCCGCTTCTCTCTGTATATCCTTTTTGTCCTCCCTGCATACCATTGTTTCCTGCCTCTCAGTGAAGTATGGCTACAAGCTACTTCCGGGGCTCATGGATCACAGTTTAGGTATTCAGAGTAAGATGAAGGCAGGGTCAAGTCCAAATATCTGGGGAAGGGGCTTTGCTCAGCCCAGCTCAGGCTAAGGGTTTGCCTCCATCCATCAGCTGTTGCCAGAGGGTGGAGTCCTCTTGTACTCCCCTGGACATTCTTTAAATGACCACCAGGACAAAATGGTAGGGCACTTGGTCAGTTTTTTTAGAAAAAAAAGGGAGAAGTTTCCAACAATGAAGGGAACTCTATAGACTCAAAAATAAACTTTTAGATTACTAGGAATATCATTATATTGTCCACAAATATAATGTGGACATAATATTTATTTGTCCGTAAATATAATGACATGTGTTCTTTCCCTACTATTACTGTAATTCTTATTTTTGTCTCATCTTTCTTTTTGTATTTGTTACAATTTCCAAATATTATAAGATGGTAATGGTTGTAGAGGACATCCTCTAGCATTTTATGTATGATGTTGGCTTTTAGTTTAGGGGAGGGAATCTTTTTCATATTAAAGGATTATCATTCTGGTTCTAGTTTCTGAAGAGTTTTCAACAGGAACGGATGATGGATTTTATTGGATACATTCATGGTCTTAATGAAAGAATTCTCCTTTTTGCTGATGCATTGCATAAAATGAACATATTTCTTAATATTCAACCATTCTTGAATTCGTAGGTCAAATAGGGATTGGCAAACTCTAGGTCCTGGGCCAATCCAGTGACCCTGTTTTTGTACTGCCCTGGAGCTAACAACGGTTTTCTATATTTTTAAAAGGTTAAAAAGAAAGCAAGAGGAAAAATATACAACAGAAATGTCCTTCTTCATACTTTCCCCTTATTTTAGCTTTTTGCTTATTTTCCTCTTACAACACAAATCACTAGGACATATGTGGATATATTTTGTTAGTTCACAAACATTGTTTTCTAATTCATTAACTTCAATATTGGCCTTTTTTCTTGTGGTCTTCTTGAAGATCTTCTGTTTTGTTTTCTTCTGGGTTTTTTTTTTTTGCCTTTTTGAGTTATTATTTATTTACTTTCTTTTAAACTAATGAAAGTATTTAATTATAAGAGTTCCCTTGTGAGTATAGTTTCGATCACATTCCATATGTTATTAATGTAGTTCATAAATGGTAATTTAAAATTCCCTTTTGTCCCAAGAGGAGAGTTCTTTTAATCTTAATATGGTGTTTTGCTGTGTGTGTGTGAGTGTGTGTGTGTGTGTGTGTGTGTGTGTGTGTAAACTTGGCCTTTCTTATTTCCTTTGTTCTCTTTTTTCTGGTCTCTCCCTGCTTTGCTCCTCCTCCTCTTGTGTATGCATACTGTATTTTGTGGGTTTTTTTTCCATCTTGTGTGGTGATTTCAATAATAGAGGTATATTTTTGTTTGTTAAATATATACTTAAACATGCATTTCTTGATTTATAAAAATCAAGAATAAAATTACCCTTTACACTCTTCTCTAGGTATAGGAACACAGTCATCATGCTTTTATTCCTCTAATCCTTTTGTTTTCAATTTCTAGTCTTTTAAAACTTATTCAGGGACTGCAAACACAGGTTTCTCTTTCTGTCTGGATGTATGGTTTTTTATAAAAGACTTTTGAGCGGGTGAAATATACCTTAATTATAGAAAAGTACATAAAATATATGTACAACCTATTAAATAATTATTACCAATTTTTTTGTTATTAAAATATTTTTTAAGAATAGTTTTTTCTCCTGTGGTCAATTTAGTATCATCTCTACGATGACTATTTTAACTTAATGTTTACATTTTAAATTAGCTTTAATACCCAATGTAATTATTTTTATATTAAGCCAGTAATTTTCAATCTATGTGGACTAATGAAATGAGAACCTAATAAAATCATAAAGGCTGAGATACATCTTCCAAGGACAGGGCATGCATTCACATGTACAAGCTTTGCATACACTTTTCATGGGATTTAAGCATACCATTCGGCAGAGGTAGGAAATAGGGACTTTGGTATCTTTTGTTTATTTTGTTCCTATTTTTTAATTTATCTTGCAGTCTGTTGGAATACAACTTAAGCCATGTAAAGCTACATTCATGGTGAAATCCAGGGTCTTGGATCCCTTTGTGTTAGCACAAAGTTAGCACAGAAAAAAAAAGTTTTATAATTTGCTGGAACTTTTGTTCACTTTTCTTTCCTTTTTTTTTTTTTTTTTTTGCTTGGATTAGGGAGAAAATTTTGATTGCTTTACTTCTTATTTGTGTGTGTGTATGTATGTAAATAAATATATGACCTCCTTGTGAGATTATTCTTATTAGATAAATTCTAGTTAACAGTGTACTTTCAGTAAATAACTTTGCAGCATGGGTAATTAGCATTGATACTCCTGCTAATTTTAATTGACAAGAAAGAAGCCTATGCATTTAGAGAGAGATGCTCAGGAGGCAGAAAGACAGTAAGAGAGAAAGGTACACAGTGCAGGCAATGAAAAGCAAAAATGAAAATGAAAAAAATTTATTTTTTCTCTAAAAAGGGTATGTGCACAAATTGTAGTAGGAAGATTAATTTAAGGGAGAAAAATTTAATGTTCTGAAGAAGGAGTGAGGCTGAATGAGGTAACATTTTAACAAATATGACTGAGTTTCATGTTATGATAGAACAGAACATGGGGAAAATGCAAAGGTTGACTATGGAGAGATGATTTATAAATGTGACAAGAATGGGGATAAGTAGTTGTAAATTATAAGGAGAACAAAGATGGATAATCCATGTGAAATTGATCATTTTCATGCATCAGCTGCACAGGTTGACTTGTCAAAGTTGTCCAGCCCTCCTCCTCACCTTCATCCTCCTGTTTCCTTTCCCTCCACCATCCCTTCTCTGTTAGTGCATCCTTAAGTTTGGTTACCAGAGTAATCCCCAATAGGTAGTAATGGCTTTTTTTTTTTTTTAAAGAGAAAGAGGTTTCTTTCTTTTCTTTTTTATGTTTATTTATTTATTTTGAGAGAGAGAGGGAGAGAGAGCATGAGCACTGGAATGCAAGTGGTGGAGGAGCAGAGAGAGAGGGAGAGACAGAATCCCAAACAGGCTCCATGCTGTCAGCACAGAGCCCGATACAGGGCTCAATCTCATGAACTGTGAGATCATGACCTAAGCTGAAATCAAGTCTGGCGCTTAACAAACTGAGCCACCCAGGCACCCTAACAGGGGTTTTAAGTTAAAACATTTGGTAGGAAATATCTAGTAAATCTAATAAAAGAGCTGATAATGTTGTGAGATTAATATATTTTATGTTCCGGTAGTTATATTATGTATGGCTTAATAACATAGGCTATTAGTTAATATATGGCAGTTTAAAAAGTTAGCTAATCAGCACAGACCCTCAAAATTGTTGATTAGCTAAGTTATTGAAGGTCTGTGCTGGACTTTTAGTATATACAAAAACGTATTCAGGGTGAACCCTAATAAAAGGTGTACACGAAAGCAAACCATATGTGGGTGACCTCTCCTTGGAAGTTGCTAGCTTGCCGGTGCCACCCTTAGAGCAAGAATCCCACCGAATGAATCTACTCCACAAAATATTCATGAGAAATGTATATCCTACTGATCTTTTTTTTTTTTTTTTTTTGCAGTGGTAGATGAGGTTTACCTTAACATTATAAAGCAGGAAAACAAAAGTCCTCAGAACTTTTTAAATTTTAAGTTTTTGTTAAAGTTTTACATGTGTATGACTTCAGGCACCAGCTGCTATTATAATATTTGTCAAGGCAAAGAGCAGTCTTCAACATATCTCCCTCACATGTCAGGACTTTCAATGCTCTTAGCCAATTTTGGGACTGCCTTCCAATTTCTGAGTAGTATACTCTATTTTTTATTATTATATTTTAATGTTTGAGTGTTAGGTATTTGCCTGGTGATTCCCCACTCTTGAAGATGAGGATTTATCTCATTTCCTTCCCTGCTTCCTTCCCCTCCATCCAACTTTTCCTGTCCCTTCATCCTAATGTAATCATGTTGTGATTCTAATTAGATTAATATGCAGAGTTTAATTATTCTCTTTTTGCTATTAAGAGCCAAGCCATGTAAGTAATTGTGATTACTTTTCTTTCTTGTACAGCTTTCTGTTTTTCCTGGAGATTATGAGGTCCTTGTTCACTTGAGAAGTTTTCATGTATTACTACTAACTCAACCCTAAAGTCTTCACCATTTGTCTAAATCTCCTGTCAATACATTTGTTTGCATCAGGTAGGTCATCCAAGGGCAGTCTCTTCTTTAAGCTTTTACCTTTTTTAGTCTTGACTTGTTCCTTCTGTTGGTGTCCCTTAACATCCAAATTCTCTCTTCACCATCATGCTAGATATTTCCTATGCCTCTTTCTAGTTTGGGAATCTTCTTTCCTGTGTTTGTGTCATTTTTTTTCTTGACTTACTTACTTTTTTTGTAGTTGAGGGTATCCACCAGTGGCTTTCTAAACATCGTGTATAAAGAGTAAATTTTTGAGATGGTGTGCATCTCAATTATCTTCTGGCTACCAGTGTTACTTTTAAGAAAGCAAGGATATTCTGATAACTGACCTTTTCAAATGAGACCTGTTTGTTTTGTCTTGTTTTTCTCTCTGAAAACTTGTAAGATCTTCCCTCTATGTCCAGTGTTCTGAAACTTCACAATGAATCATCACCATTATACTGGGTAAATCTTCACCATTATGTTGGGCCTCAGTAAATGGACTCAGTTAGTCCATGGTGGACTAACCGAACACTTTCCCCAGTACGGATTTTCCTTAGAAAACAGTACTGGGCCCATGAAGATCAATTTCATTCATAACAGAACATGCCGAATAGAACATGCATAATGTAATCTATCCCCAAAGTAGTGATGAACGTCTGCCACCAGCTATGTATAACATATAAAGGCACTAAATTTCTCTAAATTCAGGCACTCAAAGGAAAATGAGAACAGCAGCTTGTGTGTATATTGGAATAATTGAATATTTGCACAATTGACTCCGTGACGTACTTATGGTAATACAGTGGTTCTCAAATTTTGCTATGCACTGGAATCACCTGGAGATCTTTAAAATGTACTGATGCCTAGCTCCCACCCCCACCCCCCAACATCCTTATTTAATTGGTATATTGTGAAATCTGGGCATTGGGATCATTTAAAACTCCCCAGGTGATTCTAATGTAAAACAAAGTTTGGAAGCCTATAAAAAGAATGGGTAACTGGGAATCCTGGATTGTGTTCTATATGGTTGTAGGGGGCAAATCTAGCCAACTCAAAGTAGAGTTGAGGGAGGGTGATTAAATGTAAACACTTAAGAAGAATGCAAAAGATCAGACTTGAAGTCCAAGTGATGTAATGAAAGGGAACCTCACTCCTAGACCAAACATATCTTTTAATTAGCTTTTTTTTGACATGAAATTGTGTGTTTCTGCAGATACCTATTAGGTAACGATTCTGCAAATAATGGCTTTCTGTGATACCTTGTTGAAACCTAGCAAAATACTTCTAAAGCCTCAGAAACTACCAGTGATTTCAGTAGCTCTCAGACATCTACTAACTGTAATATATGATGGCCCAAACTGGTGCTCTCCCTGCTGCCTTGCATAGTTTACAATGGAGATGGGGCTGGAGGATTTCTGGGCGCACAGCTACTGTTGATCGCCGTGACACTGAGGACACTTTTCAGTTAGGAAAGTATTATTGAAAAAGAGCTCTTCCCAAGTCTCAGTCTACAAAGTGGTGTGATTGGCCAAGATTGGGTGGTTTTCTTTCTTTTTTTTTATGTTTATTTTTCGAGAGACATGACTGGGGAGGGGCAGAGAGATTGGGAGACACAGAATCCGAAGCAGGCTCCAAGCTCTGAGCTGTCAGCACAAAACTCAACGAACCATGAGATCATGACCTGAGCAGAAGTCAGACACTTAACCAACTGAATCACCCAGGTGCCCCATCTTTTTTTTTTTAAGTCTTATTTCCTTTACCCAAAATGTATATATTTTCTATTAAAGTAATACTTAAACACAGTTAGAAACTCAATAGTACATAGTAAAAAGCTTATAAAGAAAACTAGCTTTCCCCTCATCTCATCATACCCAAGGCTAGTTTCTCAAAAGGTCCTGCTTTTAACAACTTTAGCTGTTAATTCACTTATTTCTAAATAATACTCTTATTTTTAAATTTCTTGATACCTGCATTTTAGTGGTTAGTGATTGATTTTGTTCTGCAGAAAAATAAGTATTTTTTACCCTTTTCTCTCCTCTCCATTTTCTTTTCCCTTTTCTCCATCCTCCCAATGGGCTTCTATCACATTTTGGTTAAATAATATTCAGCCATTGTTGTAATTACATAAAAATTATTCTCAGCTGAACCACCCTGTGGACTATGATGATATTTCTGTGTCTTTTCAACATGGGAGCAATTAGGCAGGGAAAGAAAATCCCTTAGTTCCTGCCACGGCGAACAAGGATGCCTTTTGTGATTGGTCCAAATGCAGGTTTAAGTGAGAAAAAAATCTCTTGTGATGAAAAAGACTTTTAGTTCCATAGTGAGTAACTTCCTTTTAAAGCATCCTTTTCATGAATTTTTGATTTAACATGATGTTAGGGGAAAGCCATCCTACTGTAATTAAAGTGGGATGTGAAAATTTTTCATTGGGGTTTGACAGTTTTCGCCTGTGCCAGTTTTTGACTCAGCTTAAACAAGTTCCGATTTAGTTCAAGAATTGAAATAACACCCCACCACGACCACCAGCAAAACAGAAGAGGAGAGCCTTTACTGAGTAATATCATGTTGAGTTATTGCAATATTTAAATAATCTGTGCTCATCACTGTACTGGCACTAAAGACAGAACTTTCAAGCTTAACTTCTGTTCCTGATGGTATCATTGCTGTAATTTCTTTCAGTCCCAAGTACATAGTATTCGTGAAATATCCTATAGCATACTTATGTTGCCACAACACTAATCGCATCATTTTAAAATTTCTTAGTTACCTGATTTCACCCATTACCTCATAAGCAACCAGAGGTCAGAGGCTGATGGGAAATGTTCAGTACGTTTTTGTTGAATAAATAACACAAAGACAGATCCCCTGAAAAATGGGATTTTCAGTTTTGCTCTCAAACAAGACTCCAGCTTTTTTAGCGCTGGAGATGAACACCAATTTCTGCTTATGGCCTTGGCCCTGTGAAGAACAAAATGATTAAAAACACCTTTGCTCTTCTTCCTGCCAAAGCTACTCGTGGTCAGGACCCCCAGTCAGTTTTATTTTAGGTTAATCACTGGTAGTAACAGCTCCGGTTGAAAAGGGGTAAAGCGAGACACACAGACAATCTTTCTCAGTGTGGTGTTTCCAGCAGGAGGCCACCTTTGACCCGAAGCTGCCCTCCTTCTCTCAAGGTGCACACACTTCCTTGGGGGTGAACACAGATGGAGTGTGAGCGCTGAGCCAGATTACCTGCTTCCCAGTGATTAATAAGTTATTGAATATTGATGACGCCTGCTTTCCTGGGACTCTGGAGAAATATACTGATTTAAAGAAGGTACAAGTTGTCAATTACAGCAAGAGTTTTAAAATGGGAATAGAAGTATATCATTTAGTTTCCAAATACTTGAGGATATTTTTTCAAAGATCTTTCTGCTATTAATTTTTAATTGTGGTCAGAGAGTATACTTTGCGTGACTTAAATCCTTTAAAATATGCCAAGACCTGTTTTATGTGCCCACAATATGGTCTGTCTGGTAAATATTATGTGTATACTTTAAAAAGTGTGTATTTTACAATTACAGAAGTGTTCTGTAAATGAACACAGGTCAATTTACCTGGTAGTATTGTTCATGTCTTCCACAGCCTTACTGATTTTCTGTTTATTTGTTCTATTACTTACCGAGAGAGGACACTGAAATCTGTCACTTTCGCTGGGAAGTTTTCTACTTATCTTTGTAGTTCTGTCAGCTTTTGCTTCTGTACTTTGAAGCTCCAGTATAACATGCATAAATATTAAAGATTCTTACATTCTCTTAATCATTATCTTGACTCCTTTATCATTATAAAGTGATGCTCTTTATCTCCAATAATATTCATTGCTCGGAAATCTACCTTCTTTGATATAAATCTAGGCACTCCAGCTTTCTTTTGATTAGTATTAGCACGATACCTTCTTTCTGTCCTTTTAACTTACTTGTATCTCTTTACTTACAGTGAGTTTCTTGAAGGCAGCATATAGTTGGATATTATTTATCTTTAATCAAATCTCTGCCACTTAATGTGGTTATTGAAATGTGTGGGCATAAATCCACCATGTAGATATTTTTTGCCTGTTTTTAAAAATCTATGATTGTCAATTTGTTACCTTTTCCTCTTTTTTCTCCCTTTTGGGGTTATGACTATATTTTATCTCATCTTTTACTACACTTTATCCCTTTTATTGGCTTATTGGCCTTTATTACCTGTAGCTTTTTTGTTGTGTTATTTTAGCGGTTGCTTTAGAGCTGACAGTATGCCTGTTTACCTTCTATCACTGTCTGCATTCAAGTAATAGTGCATGCTTCACGTAAAGCATCAGAACCTCACAACTGCAGCCTTCTATTACTCTCCTCCCCCCCCGACTTTTGCGCTACTGTTGTCCTATCTTCTACTTCTACATGTGTTATCAATTCCACAATATGTTGTTTTTTAAATTATCCCTTAAAAATATATAAAGAATAGGAAAAGAGTAATTATATTTACTCACATAGTTACTATTTCTGGTGCGTTTCTTTCCTTTGTTGAGCCCCAGGTGTCCGTGTGGCATCATTTGGCTTCTAGCTGAAGGATTTCCTCGAACACATCTTGTAGTACGGGCCTGCTGGTGATGTGTTATTTCAGCTCCTGTATGTTTGAAGTCTTCATTTCACTTGAATTTTAAACTTGAGAGTACTTTTAGATTTGCAGGAAAGTGATAAAAATAGTAGAAAGAGCTCCTTTATGCCCCTTGACAGTTTCCCCCGGTGTTCATATCTCACATCCTCATGGCACACTTGTCACACTATGGACTAACAGTGACACATTACTAAGAACTAAACTCCAGATTTATCCAGACTTGTTTTCCACTGACAGATTTTTCCTATTTCAGGATCCCATCCAGGATACCAGGTAGTCCTCATGGATCCTTAGTTTCTGCTGGTTTGAGACAATTTCTCAATCTGTCTTTGTTTTTTTTATGACCTGAAGAGTTTTGAGGAATACTAGTTAGGTATTTCATAGAACGTTGCTCAGTTTGAGATTGTCTGATTTTTTTGTTTTGTTTTTCACAATTAGACTAAAGTTATGAGTTTCTGGGAAGAATACCACAGAGAGGAGGTGCCCTATTTGGTGGTACATTCTACCATGATGCGTTCTCACTGGTGGTGTTAGCCCTCATCACTGAGTTAAAGTAGTGTATATTGCCAGGTTTAAAGACTATAGAGTTACTCTGTTTCACTTTTCACACTACACCCTTTGAAGCACGTCACTGAGTCCAGCCCATACTCAAGGAGGCAGGAGGTTATGCTCCACATTCTGGAGAAGCAGCATCTACTTAAATGACTTGAAATTCTTCTGTAAAGATTTGTCTCTTCTCCTCAATTTAAAACTTTATGCTATTATTTACTTATATCAGTGTGTGGGCTGAAAGCAGCCTCCCAAAGATGTCCATGTCCAAACCCCTAAAGCCTGTAACTATATTATTTATATGGCAAAAGGGGTTTTGCAGATGTGACTTGGGGACCTTGGAATGAAGGATTATCCCAGATTATTTGAGTAGGCCCAGTATAATCATAAGAGTCCCTTTAAGAGAGAGACAGGAGGGTCAGAGTCAGAGCAAGAGACAAAGGAAGCTGTGACTGGAGTGATAGAGGCAGCTTCTATAAGCTGAAAAAGCCAAAGATGTTCTCCTCTCCTCCAGAGGGAACACAGCCCTACCAACGCATTGACTTTAACCCAGTAGGACTGATTTTAGACTTCTAACATATAGAACTATATGATAATGACTTTTTGTCATTTTGACCACTAAATGTATGGTCATTGTTACAATAGCAATGGTAAATTGATACAATTAGTATGGATTCATGCATACTTATACTTTGAGCCACTATTTTTGAAAAATATTTTTCTTGGGTAAAGAATTTGAGATTGACAGGTTGTTGTTGTTTTAACTACCTAAAAAGGTATACATTCACTGTCTTCTAGCCTACATTGTTTCTGATGAGAAATCTGCCATTACCTCATCTTTGTTCTTCTGTATCTATTGTCTTTTTCCCTCCAGCCACTTTTAACATATGGAACTAATCTATGGTATTAGACATTCTGATTATGATGTGCTATTGTATAATTTGCTTATGCTTAAAGTTTATTGAGCTTCTTGGATGTATATATTTATAGTGTTCAACACATTGTTTTAAATCTTTAAGTATTTTTTTTTGAAAATTTTTTTGTCAGTCCCTCTTTTCTCCTTTGGAGAAGTTGTCCCACAACCTATTGGTACTCTCTACATTTTTTTCCAGCCTCTTTCCTCTGTTTTATTTTTGGTAGTTTATATCCTTTTGTCTTCAATTTTACTTTCTTTTCTTCTGAAGTATCTAAATTGCTGTTTTCCATCCAGTGAATTTTTCATCTTGGACATTGTATTGTTATCTCTAGAAGTTTGATTTGCATCTTATCATGTTCAGTATTTTCTTTAGTCCCATGAACATATGGCCTGAAGTAGTAATTACTGTTTTAATATCTTTGTCTGCATGTTTATTGTAAATGTCATTTTTGGGTCACTTTGGATGGATTACTTTTTCTCTTCAAAATGAGTTGTATTTTGTTTCTTTGCATGCCTGATAATTATTAATGGGATGCTAGACCTTATAAATTTTATCTTGATGGGTGGTAGATATGTCTTTATATTCCATAAAATTAGCTTTATTGTGGAATGTGGTTAAGTTATCAAAAAAAGAGTTTGCTTCTTTTGGGTCTTGTTTCCAGGCTTTGTTGGAGATGGCCAGAACAGGGGTTTAATCTAGTATTGATTCTTCCCACTATTGAGGCAAAACTCTTCTGAGTACTATACTTATTTTCTGTGAATTATAATGTTCTCCACTCTGACTAGTAAGAGCAGGCACTATTCCTGACCCAGTGTGATCATTATGATGGTTCCTTTTTTTTCTTAATGTTTTACAGTAGTTTATTGTCAAATTGGTTTCCATATAACACCCAGTGCTTCTCCCCACAAGTGCCCTTCTTCATGGCCTTCACCCTCTTCACCCCCCTCCCCCTTCAGCTGTTGGTTCATTTTCAGTATTCAGTAGTCTCTCATGATTTGTGTCCCTCTCTCTCCCCAACTCTCTTTCCCCATTCCCCTCCCCATGGTCCTCTGTTAGGTTTCTTCTGTTAGACCTATGAGTGCAAACATATGGTTTCTGTCCTTTTCCACCTGACTTATTTCACTTAGCATGACACCCTTGAGGTCCATCCACCTTGCTACAAATGGCCATATTTCATTCTTTCTCATTGCCATGTAGTATTCCATTGTATATATATTCCACATCTTCTTGATCCATTCATCAGGTGATGCACATTTAGGCTCCTTCCATGTTTTGGCTATTGTTGACATTGCTGCTATGAACATTGGGGTACATGTGCTCCTATGCATCAGCACTTCTGTATCCCCTGGGTAAATCCCTAGCAGTGCTATTGCTGGGTCATAAGGGAGTTCTATGGATAGCTTTTGAGGAGCCTCCACACTGTTTTCCAGAGTGGCTGCACCAGTTTACATTCCCACCAACAGTATAGGAGGGTGCCCATTTCTCCACATCCTCGCCAGCATCTATAGTCTCTTGATTTGTTCATTTTAGCCACTCTAACTGGCATGAGGTGGTATCTCAATGTGGTTTTGATTTGTATTTCCCTGATGATGAGTTGACACTGAGCATCATTTCATGTGTCCGTTGGTAATCTGGATGTCCTCTTTGGAAAAGTGTCTGTTTATGTCTTCTGCCCATTTCTTTACTGGGTTATTTGTTTTGTGGGTGTGGAGTTTGGTGAGTTCCTTGTAGATTTTGGATACTAGCCCTTTATCCGATATGCCATTTGTCACTATCCTTTCTCATTCTGTCCGTTGCCTATTAGTCTTTTTGATTGTTTCCTTTGCAGTGCAGAAGCTTTTTATCTTGATGAGGTCCCAATAGTTCATTTTTGTTCTTGATTCCTTTGCCTTTGGGGATATGTCAAGTAGGAGATTTCTGTGATTGGGGTCAAGGAGGCTATTACCTGCTTTCTCCTCTAGGATTTTGATGGTTTCCTGTCTCATATTCAGGTATTTTATCCATTTTGAGTTTATTTTTGTGAATGATGTAAGAAGATGGTACAGTTTCATTCTTTTGCATGTTGCTGTCCAGCTCTCCCAACACCACTCATTAGAGAGGCTGTCTTTTCTCCATTGGATACTCTTTCCTGCTTTGTCAAAGATTAATTGGCCATACCCTTGTGGGTCCAGTTCTGGGCTCTCTATTCTATTCCATTGGTCTATGTGTCTGTTTTTGTGCCATACCATACTGTCTTGTGATGACAGCTTTGTAGTAAAGGCTAAAGTCTGGGGTCATGATGGCTCCTGTTTTGGATTTCTTCTTCAATATTACTTTGGCTATTTGGGTTTTTTTTTTTTTTTTTTTTTTTTGTGGTTCCATACGAATTTTAAGATAGTTTGTTCTAGCTTTGAGAAGAATACTGGTGCAATTTTGATGGAGATTGCATTGAATGTGTAGGTTGCTTTGGGTAATAATGACATTTTAATGATGTTTATTCTACTGACCCATTAGCACAAAATGTTTTTCCATTTCTTTGTGTCTTCTTCAGTTTCTTTCATGAGCTTTCTATAGTTTTCATCATACAGGTCTTTTACATCTTTGGTTAGGTTTATTCCTAGGTATTTTATGGTTTTTTTTTTTTTATGCAATCGTGAATGGGATCAGTTTCCTGGCTTCTCTTTCTGTTGTTTCATTTTTTGTGTATAAAAATGCAACCGATTTCTGTACATTGATTTTGTACCCTGCAATTTTACTGAATTCTTTGATCAGTTCTAGAAGTCTTCTGGTGGAGTCTTATCAGGTTTTCCATGGAGAGAATCATGTCATCTGCAAAAAGTGAAAGTTTGACTTCTCTTTGCCAATTCTGATGCCCCGTATTTCCTTTTGTTGTCTGATTGCTGATGCTAGGACTCCCAGCACTATGTAAAACAACAGTGGTGAGAGTGGGCATCCCTTCAGGGGAAAAGTTCTCAGTTTATCCCCATTGAGGATGATATTAGCTGTGGGCTTTTCATAGACTGCTTTAATAATGTTTATGTAAGTTCCTTCTATCCCGACTTTCTCGAGAGTTTTTATTAAGAAGGGATGTTGTATTTTGTCAAATGCTTTTTCTGCATCTATTGACAGGATTATGTGGTTTTTATCTTTTCTTTTGTTAATGTGATGTATCACATTGATGGATTTGTGAATATTGAACCAGCCCTATAAACCAGGAATGAATCCCACTTGATCATGATGCATAATTCTTTTTATGTGCTGCTAAATTCGATTTGCTACTATCTTGTTGAATATTTTTGCATATGTATTCATGAAGGATATTGGCCTGTAGTTCTCTTTTTTTGTTGGGTCTCTGTCTGGTTTGGGAATCAAGGTGATATTTGCTTTGTAGAGTGAGTCCGGGAATCTTCCTTCCATTTCTATTTTTTGGAATAACTTGAGAAGGATTGGTGTTAACTCTGCTTTAAATGTCTGGTAGAGTTCCCCTGGGAATCCGTCCAGCCCTGGGCTTTAATTGTTGGGAAATTTTTGATAACTGATTCAATTTCTTCACTGGTTATGGTTCTGTTCTGATTTTCTATCTCTTCTCGTTTGAATTTTCATAGTGCATGTGTGTTTAGGAATTTTCCATTTCTTCTAGATTGTCCAGTTTGTTGGCATATAATTTTTCATAGTAATCTCTGATGACTGCTTGAATTTCTGAGAGATCAGCTGTAATAGATTCATTTTCATTCATGAGTTTGTCTGTTTGGGTGTTCTCTCTTTTCTTTCTCAGGAGCCTGGCTAGAGGTTGATTAATTTTGTTTATTTTTCAAAAAAAAATAACTCTTGGTTTCCTTGATTTTTTTCAACTGCTTTTTTGGATTCTATATTGTTTTTTTCTGCCCTAATCCTTATTATTTCTCATCTTCTGCTGGGTTTGAGGTGCTCTTGCTGCTCCCTTTCTAGTTTCCTTAGGTGCTCTGTTAGATTTTGAGTTTGAGCCTTTTCTAGTTTGTTGAAATAGGCCTGGATTGCAATAAACTTTCCTTGTAGGACTCCCTTTGCTGCGTCCCAGAGCGTTTGCATTGTTGTATTGTCCTCTTCATTTGTTTCCATATATTTTTTAATTTCTCTCTAATTGCCTGATTAGCCCAATCATTCTTTAGTAGGGTGGTTTTTAACCTCCACATTTTTAAGGTTTTCCAGACTTTTTCTGGTAGTGGATTTCAGGTTTCATAGCATTGTGATCTGAAAATGTGCATGGTATGATCTCAGTTTGTTTGTATTTATGGAGGGCTGTTTTATGACCCAGTATGTGATCAATCTTGGAGAATGTGCCATGCGCACTGGAGAAGAAACTGAATTCCCTAGCTTCAGGATGCAGAGTTCTAAATATATCTATTAATTCCATCTGTTCCAGTGTGTCATTCAGGTCCATTGTTTCCTTAGTGATTTTCTGTCTGATTGACCTATCCATTGTTGTAAGTGTATTTTTAAAGTTCCCTGCAATTGTCACATTCTTATTGATGAGATTGTTTCTGTTTGCAATTAGTTGTTTTATGTATTTGGGAGTTCCCAAATTCCACACATAGATGTTTATAATTGTTAGCTCTTCCTGATGGAGAGACCCTGTAATTATTATGTAATGTCCTTCTTCATCTCTTGTTACTGCCTTTACTTTAAAATCCAGTTTATTTAATGTCAGTATGGCTACTCCAGCTTTCTTTTGGCATCCAGTAGCATAGTAGATATTTCTCCATCCCCTTACTTTCAATCTGAAGGTGTCTTCAGGTCTAAGGTGAGTCTCTTATAGACAGCAAATAGATGGATTTTGGTTTTTGATACATTCTGCTACCCTGTGTCGTTTGATTGGAGCATTCAGTCCATTGACATTCTGTGTTATTATTGAAAAATGTGGGTTTAGATTCATTGTGTTCTCTGTAGAGTTCATGTTTGTAGTGATGTCTCTGGTGTCTTATATTCCTTCCTGCATTTCTCTCCTAGAGTCCCTCTTAGGATTTCTTGTAGGGCTGGTTTGATGGTAATGAATTCTCTCAATTTTTGTTTATTTGGGAAAACCTTTATCTCTCCTATTTTGAATGACAGGCTCACTGGATAAAGGATTCTTGGTTGCATATTTTTCTTGTTCATCACATTGAAGGTGTTTCGCCATTCCTTTCTGGCCTGCCAAGTTTCATTGTATAGGTCTGTAACCACTCTGATAGGTTTCCCTTTGTATGTTGGGACCCCTTTATCCCTAGCTACTTTCAGAATTCTCTCTTTAGCTTTATATTTTGCCAGTTTCACTATGATATGTCTTGCTGAAGGTCAGTTTAAGTTACATCTTAGGGGAGTTCTATGAGCCTCTTGAATTTCCATGTCTTTCTCTTTCCCCAGATTGCAGAAATCTTCGTGTACAATTTGTTCCAGCACTGTTCAGGACCTCTCTTTCTTCCTCTTCAGGAACTCCTATGATATGAATATTGTTCCGTTTGATTGTATCACTCAGGTCTCTGATTCTCCTTTCATGCTCCTGTATCAATTTTTCTCTTTTTCTCGGCTTCTTCGTTTGCTGTAACTGTGTCTTCTAATTCACCTATTCTCCTCTCTGCCTCTTCAATCTGTGCAGTGGCCACCTCCATTTTATTATTCACCTCATTTATAGCCTTTCTTAAACTTGTCACAGCTATTTTGAAGGTTCCTAGTCTTTGTATCAATATCTTCTCTGACAGCTTCTATGCTTTTTCAAGCCCAGCGATGAATTTTATGACGATTGTTCTAAATTCTTGTTCAGTTACATTGCTCATGTCTGTTTTCAGCAGTTCTGTCACTGTGACTTCTTTCTGGAATTTCTTTAGAGGAGAGTTCTTTCGTTTCATCAGTTTGGCTAGCTTTCTGTCTCTTGTCAGTTTTAAAAGCTTGTTATGCACTGTGCACCTGTAAATATTGCTCTATTAAAGGAGGAGTCTGTCCAGGGCCTGTCGATTCAGGAAGTGTTCTTTTAATGTTGTCTCTCAGTTTCTCTTGTTGTGCCTGTAATTAATATATTTCCTTACGCTGTGATATTTGAGACTTTCCACTATGTGTGCTTTGGCCTATTTCTTGAAGTAGCCCTTAAAAGGAAAAAAGACAAACAAACACACAGGGAACACAGGCACGCAAACGCATTGGCAAATCTGGTAAACAAGCAAACCAAATGGGAAAGGACAAAAAGGGAATGGGAAAGAAAAGAGAGGACAAGAAAGGAGAAAAAAAAAAAAGCTGGGGGTACAGAAACAGCCAGAGATAAAGGTCAGTCTGAGAGCCTAAAACCTGTGGAGGAGAGAGGTATAAATGAGATAAGGGAAAAATATCTGGATGGTAAGGGTTTATCTAATCACAGCAGTGTTAAATGTTGGTCTTTCCCAGACTCCAGGGGGAAGAGGGAAAAAAGGAGAAAATAGAAAAGAGAAAACAAGGGAAAATATTATAGAAGCTTAATAATTAAAAATAGGATAGGAAAAATTGGGGAAAAAAAAGTAAAAAGTAGCACAAAAAGAAGAGTCCAGCTCTCCAGCACGGCATGGTTCGATGTAAGTATATCCGGTTTCTGGGCCTGGTCTCTGAGGCCCTGCCTTAGTGGATGCAGGGAGAAGAATGGCGGCACCTCAAGTCCCTCTCAGACCTTGTGTTGCCAGCCACTCTCTTGAGTCCAACCTCCCTGTGCCATGGGCGGGTCAAATTGTTTCAGTTTTCTAAGGTCTGCTAGGCCTTCAAATCCTAGTCCACCAACTTTAATGTTTTCGCCACTGTTAAAATAACCTCTGGCTGCCAGGCAGCTTTCTGGTCGGGACTACACAGGGGAATTGGAAAGCCACCCCTCCCTGGCTCCACCTGAGGTCTGTGGGCTGCTGGGCCCACCGGATAACAAGCCCGCTGAAGGGGTTGGATTTCTCTCCCTGTGCCCAGTGGCTGCAAATGGAAAGTTTGTCTCTCCGCCATGCCATGGGCTGAGGTCTCCTTTCAGTCTCTCCTCTTCCCCTTGGCTCTGTACCTCCCTGGAGGCAAGTTCAGGCACAGCATCTTACACTGCCGGCTTGCACGCAGCTCTCAAAATTCTGTGCCAACCTGCACAGCCTTCCTGTGCCCGTGCGGCCTTACACAGTGTTGTGCAGCCTGAGCTCTCTGCAGCCTGGGGCTACGTCTCTGGGCACTCTCTTTCCCAGCTCTGCTTTGAGCTGGCGCTCCCTTCCTCAGAGTCTCCATTCCAAGTTCTCACTCGCTCACTCACTCAGGCATCCGTGAGGCTGATATCAATGAGGGGTCAGTGTGCACACCTCCGCTCCTGGAGATCAGAAAGTTGTGGCTTTTAATTCCTCTCAGTTTGATGGTTGCAGGTGTGCGGAGACTTCTTCTCCACCATCTTGCCTCCCCTTAATCCTTTTAATCCCTTTGAGTAGTTGTCTCCTTGCCCTTGGGTAGATTTCTCTTGATCATTGTACCTTGTCAGGATCATCTGCATGTTTCTGCAATTGTCCCATATTCAGCCCTGTTAATGTTAGCTGCTTGACCTCCATGAACTCCCCACCTCTGTCTCCTCAACTCAGAAAGATCAATGGGCTCTGACCAAGCTCCACCTTTCTGTGCCATGGTCTGGAATATTTCTCAAAGGAGTAAGTTGGAGGTGACTGTAGGCATTGCTTTATTTGTTTCCCTTCTCTCTGGGATGACTAGTTTGTGCTTTTACCTAATGTCTGAAAACCATTGTTTCATGTATTTTGTCTGTTTCTTTCCATTTGTTTCAGATGAGAGAGTAAATCTGGTCTCTTTTACTTCATCTTGTCTGAAAGTAGAAGACTTCTTATTCTTCCCACAATTTTTTTTAATCTTTAAATATTTATTTTTTGAGACAGAGAGACAGAATGTAAACGGGAGGGGCAGAGAGAGAGAGAGAGAGAGAGAGAGAGAGAGAGAGAGAGAGAGATACAGAATCCAAATCAGCCTCCAGGCTTGTTCAGCACTGAGCCCGACACGGGCTCAAATGCACCTGAGCCAAAGTCGGATGCTTACCTGACTGAGTCACCCAGGCACCCCAAAACAAGTCATTTTTTTAATTGGATGGCTGAACTGTAACTTATTTAAGAAGGCTTTGTTGCTTATTTGTAATTGCGAAATAATATTTTATTGTATTGATGTGCTATCACCAATAAGCAACCTATTATTTGACATTTGGGCTGAGATTTAGCTTTCCTTTTTATAAACAGCTACATATTTGAGACTTGCATCTTTATTTCCCTACAATGTATTTCTAGATATGGGTGACTGGCTGCATGGTAAGGGCCAGATGGCTGTTTTGTACAAGCATACCCTGAATGACCCTATTAATCATTATCTTGAGAATATATCACTCCCACCTTTCCTCTGTAATTTCCCACAAACAAGATATGTGGAAATGTTGTACAGCGTTCCAAGTCAGAGTTTCCAGGGGTGGCCAACTCAGGCCATCTCCTTGGTAGTGCAGGATGTCCAGGCTTTGATCTCCTTGGAACATTGACCACCCAAGGAGGGGCAAAGCTATGGATAGCTGCTAGGCTACTTGCTACACTACAAAAGCTGTTGCATGTAGATCCCAGCAATGGGTGCTTTGTTCAGTCTACCACTCCTGGAATCCATATGTATAAGTTCTCCCAATAAGCCTATGTCTTGATGGCTGGCTCTGGATTATTTCTTGGGCCTCACTGGGTCATCACCCACTCTTGGCTGAGAGTCTGCCTGGATGTGGCTACATTATATTAGTCATTATGTTGTTGCCACGTTGTGTTCCAGAGGGATGGAGCCAACTGACATGTTGCCTATATGTAACTTTTTGGATGTTGAGTCTTCCTCAAAATCACCTATTCTCTTGACTCATTTATGTCATCTTCTTAGGTATGTATCTCCTTATTTTGATGAGAGGCTCTGTCATTACAAGTCCCAGAATTATTAGCACATCTGACACTCTGAAAAGATTAATATTTAGGCCATTCTATGGGCCAGTCTAGTCTTGATTAATATTGTCTTCTTCCAGCTTTAACATTCCTTGTGCTATTTTACTTAATAACATTCTTTTCCTTCAATTAATTTGGTTTATATATACTCATTTTCTCACACCAAAAATATTGATTGTTCTACTGAAAACCACAAAGCCTTTCATTAGCCTTGCATATAGTAATCATGGCACTCAGAAGTAACCTCAGTTCTACCATGGGAAGGCCCAGAGAAAGATCTAGCAACAGACAAAACAGTATACTTTACTAATGAGTCATTGTTATTGGAATAAGATTTTAGAACTCTCCTCTTCCTTTAGGATGAGTTATTTCTCTCCAACCTCCTCAGTCTGTATGGACCTATTTCACCAGTACTAGGGCTTCCTTTTGAGTAGAAATAAGCCGAGCTGGGACTCATGACTACACATACAGCATGATCTTTCATAAGAGGAAACCCCTTGTATTCAGTGTTATCTATACATAGATAGCATAAAGGGTCACAGCTAATGATGCAGAAGGACATTTTCTGTATGTGCTTTTAACTATGTAGACTCTAGATTTGATATAAAATTTTCAGTTAGGACAGTGAAAATTGTTTTAGGAAGTTTTGGTTTTTTATTTTTCACTCATAAGATTATCTTTAGAGACCCACACAGTATAAATAATCAGGTAGGAAAGTCCAAAAGCATCAGAGGTCAGATGTGGTAGAGTCAGAGCCCTATCACAGGCCTTTTGATTTTTGATATTATAATTCCGTCATGAACCGGTTAGTCTCTTCAGAACAGTCAATGATAGCTCAAATGTCCAATGTTGTTATAAGTCATTCATTCTAAAATGCTTATTTACTTTGCCTTGAATAAGTTCTTTGCTCATTCTATGTACATGTTGAAGAACATTAAATCATCATGGTGATAGAAGAAATCTAAGTGAGCACTTAGTTCTTTTATACATGAGAAAATTTAGAGCCAGAAGAAGAGGAAAGGCCTTGCCCAGGGACACACAGCAGGAGTTCATCAAGTAGACTCACCACTCAGCCAAGGACTTTCTTATTTCCTTAATTAAATTAAAAAAAAATAGGAACAAAACTTCTAGACAGCTGAGGCTGTGGCTTTGGCTTTGGACAAGTGGATAAATTGTGTTGCTGACCTTGTTTTGGGGTTTAGGTGGCAGTACTATGCTGTTCCCTATAACAAAGATATCATGTGTGAACTTTGCAGGACTCGAAACTCAACTAGTGACCAAAAAACCCAGCAGACTGCCTTTCTAGTCAGTACCAAGTACTAGTGCTGGTAATGGTACTTTCATATAGCAAAGATCGGAAGAACTCAATTTTCCATGAAGAAATCTTCCAGAGTCAAAATCTACCTCCTAGTCAATTCCAGTCATTGGTTTGAGTTTGACCCATGTGGCAGGCAATTCTTCCAGTATTTGGTGATGGCTTCATTTGTATAAAACTTGCTTTTCCAGCTTTATCCTCAAGTGGCAGTTTTTGAATGTCATCAGAATCTTAGCTGCTCTCGGGTTTTGGCTCTGTACTCAGACAAAACTGTGAAGCCCTTAGAGCTGTTAACCATACTGGTTAAATGGGTTTCTAAATTTGTAAGACGGCATTAAGATAATGTAATGCAAGGTAAGGCAATAGAAGACAGTGGCTTAAGTGCTTCAGAGAGTGCCTAGCGCATGGCAAATGCTACTCCAATAATCCTTACAAGGGCTATTTTTACTTTTCTTTGTCACTCCAGATGTGCTCAAAATAAAGATGAACTGTTAGTTACACTATCTTGTTCTGTTCAGGATGCTTCTATTAATGCAGTCTACATGGGTGTGTATTAAAAAAATTCACATTTCTTAATCTTTAAATACCAACTTAAATTTAACTTAAATTGCATTCAAAGCTCCCAACCTGCCTAGTGCAAAGTTTCAATGCTATCCCCCTCTCTAGGGTAACAAGCTTATGTGGTAGTGAGAAGATGAGAGTGGACCCTCTGATCCATAAAATAATACGGTTTCTGCCGGCAGCTGCATTAAGCAAGCCTCCATGATGTCCACGGTCCACCGTAGTTTGCAGTGGTGGGACCACCTCTCAGAACTTCGGAGGTCTTCCATCTTCCCAGAGCTACCAGCAGCGAATCCCTAGGGGAATTCCCTAAGTGTTTCCACTTAGCCTAGGGGAAGATACTTTTGCATGTTCCGGTCACACTCAAACTTTGTCTTCAATTCTTCCTTTTTCTCATCAACACTTGAAATCACCATTGCAAATTCCTTGGGCTTTTACAGAGGACTTCGACTTTAAGCCACATACTTAAATATGAGGTAAGAGAGACAAAACCAGTCTCTCTGCTTGATATGGGAGAGTGGGAACAGAAGCATGTGGAGAAAACCAACATCCCAGGACCATAGTACAATGTTGGCAGTCAATCATACATCTAAGCTCATTCTCATCATGTATTCTTATTAAGAAGGACTTCTATATATTTTTTAATTCCTATTTTTTTTATGGAGGTGAAATTGGCACAGTGTAAAATTAGCCATTTTAAAGTGTACATTTCAGTAGCATTTAGTGTGTTCACAAAGTTGTACAACCATCACCACTATCTAGGTCCAAAACAGCTCATTACCTTGAAAGAAAACTCCATTATACAACTACCAATCTGCTTTTGATCTCTATGGATTTATGTCTTCTGAGTATTTTATAACTGTGGGTTCATCCACATTGTAGCAGGTATCAATATTTCCTTCCCTTTTATGACTGAATAAAATGGAATAATATTCCATTATATGTATAAACCACAATTTGTTTATCCATTCATTTGATGATAGACATTTGGGTTGTTTCTACTTTTTGGTTATTGTGAATAGTGCTTCTTTGTACATCCATGTACAAGTATTTGTTTGAGAATTAGTCCCTCAACTGGGACATTATACTTGCTTTGATTATTTCTTACACTGTAGATTTGAGCAACTATTTTGCTCAGAGGTTCTCAATCCTGTATGCACATCATATGGGGATCTTTTTTAAAAAATACATGCTGAAATACATGTTGTTTGTATATACATACACAATGGAATGCTACTCAACCATCAAAAAGAATGAATCTTGCCATTTGCAACAACATGGATGGAGTGCTAGAGTGTATTTACTAAGTGAAATAAGTCAGTCAGAGAAAGACAAATACCATATGGTTTCACTCCTATGTGGAATTTAAGAAACAAACAGATGAACAAATGGGAAGGGGGAGAAAAGAGAGAGGGAAACAAACCCCATGAGACTATTAGTTATAGAGAACAAACTGAGGGTTGACAGAGGGAGGTAGGTGGGGGATGGGGTGAGTGGGCAATGGTATTAAGGGGGGCACTTGTTATGATGAGCACTGGGTGTTGTATGTAAGAGATGAATCACTAAATTCTATGCCTGAAAGCAATTTTATACTATGTCAATTAACTAGAATTCAAATTAAAAACATATATAATAAACAAAAATAAATAAATAAAATGAAATACATAAAAATACATGCTGAGACCCTTCCTCAGATCAATTAAATTGTTTAAAGCTCCCTGAGAGACTCTACTGTGCAGCCAGGGGGAGAAAGGACTGGCTTCCTGCCCAGGTTCTCAGCTGTTACTATGCATCAGAGGCACTTGGACATCTTGTCAAAACACAGATTGGAGGTAGAGCATGCACGTTTGTGGTTCCAGTAAGTTACCAGGTGACGCTGATGCATCGGGGCCGCACTCTGAAAATCACTGACCTCTCACCCACAGCATGGGAATGGGGACGCCAGAATCACTTGGGAAGGCCGGTCAACTCAGACCCACCCCTTATGTTGTGCTGTGGTTGGAGGAGATAGCGTCTGTATTTTAGAAAACTTCCGGCTCATTTCACACTCCTCTTCTCCCACTTGCAACTGAGAAACACTGTGTTAGCTTCTGTGTCTTTCTGGGTATGACTTCTGCCACTCAACCTGTTACCTACCTCTACAAGCCTTCATCGTTGTATTCACATCGTTTCTCACATCTAAAATGCCTTTCTCCTCCGCCGCTGAGGCCATCTTTCACTAACTAAACCCTCATATTCTCTCTTATGTGATCTCCAATCTTTTCATCTAGCCTCTCTCTGAATTCTCATTGTATCCACAAAACTATGAGGAACTGGGGTGTAGAACATGGTGCTTAATGATGAACTGTTTTTAATTATTCACAGATTGGTTCATCTAAGTTATGAGTAGCCAAGTTTGTGTTTCTTTCATATTTTCCATGGTGACTTTCGTTGTGCATTATGTTGATTAGGACCTCAGTAAAAAACAACCATAAAATGTTAGAGTATTTATCTAGGAGAGCGTTTGCCCCAGTCAGCCTGCTGTATAAACAAAGACTGCTGAGTCAAGGATCTTGAACTTTACCCAAGGGACATTCCACAGCAGAGGGCCCAGCAGGCGCTTTTGTGATGGTGGGCTATGGTACTTGGTCTGCTTTTCTATGGTTCTCATTACCAATTACAAAATGGTTCAAATGGTTCTCATTACCAATTAGAAAATGAAACTACTTAGAATTATTATTTTCCTTGCAAATCATACAGTATTTCCTCAAGTAGAATTAGGAGAAAAATCTCTGTTTTACCCAGAAGCAAATTATACAGAATAGAATGAGGTATCAGGTGTCATGTTACCCAAAGCCTCGCACTTGTTCTGACTTGTGTTTTAGTCCACTTACTGGGCCTGTCATTCTCATTTCTGATTTTACATGCTGCATAACTAATGATGCTCATAAGGAATGCCATGAAACAAACTAGATCAGAGTTGGCAAGCTATGGTGCTAACCAAAGTCAAATCTGGCTTCCACCATTTTTGTAAAGACAGTTTTATTGGAGCACAGTAACATCCACTTGTTTACCTATTCTGTGTGGTGGCTTCACTCTGCAATGGTGGAATCGAGTAGTTGCAGTGAGACTGTGTATTAGTCCAGCAGACATAGCCGGGCTGCCGCAACAAATACCACAGGCAGAGTGGATTCACAGTAGAAATGTATTTCCTCACAGTTTTGGAGGCTGGAAGTCCACGATCAAGATGTCAGTGGGGCTGCTTTCCACTGAGACCTCTTTCCTTGGCTTGCAGATGGTGGTCTTCTGCTTGCATCTTCATGTGGAAGCCCGTTGGTCTACGTATGGCTGTGTCCCAGTCTCTTCTTATAAGGACACCCATCAGATTGGATTAGGGTCCATGCAAATGACGTTGTTTTAACTTAATCACATCTTTTAAGACCCTGTCTCCAAATACAGTCACACTCTCAGGGGTTCAGGACTCGCTACATGTGAATTTGGTAGTGGTAGGGGTGGGGGAGAGGTAGAATTCAGCCCATAATAAGCCAAATGGCCACAAAGCCTAAAATATCTACTATCTTGTTCTTTATAGAAGAAGCTTGATTGACCTCTGTTATATGCTGTAATTTCTCCTATAAGATAGAACAAAGTACAACTCCAAAATGGAACCACCAAAAATTTCCTCCTCCCTCTAGGAGCAGCTTTGACCCTGGCAGGAACTCTCATTGCAGGAGGGTCCTGAGCTACGCTGTCACACTTCTGAGCAGAACTTTAGTGGGGCCATTCCCTTCAGAAACCACAGCCAGGACCATTCCATAAGTAACTAAAACTTCCAGTTCCGGAAGAATTGCTATTTTCTCACACTTATACCCTGTTTTCTTCCAACGTATATCACCAGTGTAAACACTTGGCCCTCTTTTGAGCTATTTTGATGAAAGAAGCAAACTTTTTTTTATCACTTTGTGATGGTTTCTGAGTATGTTAAGGGGAGCAGGGAAAGCAAAGCCACCCCTTCCTGTGGGGGCAGAGGCAGGCTGGCTTACTGGCCAACTCGCTTGCTTCGTGGAAACTGCTACTCAGTTGGGGCCCCAGAAAAACCACCCGTGGTTCCATGTCATGTAGACCTTTGGGAGTGCTTGAGGAAAGCCAAAATGCAAATGGGGAATTAAAAAATAACAAGGGTCCATTTGACTGTTATCATTTAGAGAAGTAATTCACCTCATGGTCAACATATGTCCATGAGACTCAGCCGTGGCATTTTATTTATTTATTTATTTTTTAAATGTTATTTTTTATAAGTTTATTTAGTTTTGAAGGAGAGAGAGATACAGAGTGCGAGTGGAGGAGGGGCAGAGAAGGAGGGAGATGCAGAGCCTGATGCAGGGCTCAAACCCTCAAACCACGAGATCATGACCTGAGCCAAAGATGGACTCTCGACTGACTGAGCTACCCAGGTGCCTCCTCAGCCATGGCATTTTAAGGAGGACTTTAGGAATCCAGGCAAAAGCTCTTATGGTTTTCTGTTGTCTTTGGAGATTGAGATATACCTACTAAAGTAGGTCTCTAACTGGTGTTTCTAGACTAGACTCAGCAAGTCACCTCACCTGGAATGGGGATGTCCTCAGAGCCTATTCCCCATGGATTAGAGGTTTGGAGGAGTGGTAGAGATACTATCTGTCCAAACCTTCTCTGTTTACTGAAGAGGGAACTAAAGCCAACGAATGAAGAAAGAACCAGTTGAAGGTCATGTTAACTCATGTCCTAAGTCTGAGCTGGCACCCTTCCCTCTGCACTTGATCAATGTTCTAGTAAATGTTTTCCATCTTGCTGTACCCTGGAGCTTTATGGGTAAATGCAGTTCCTCAGGGAAAAGTATCCATTTTAGAAATTTGGGAGTATTACTGAATACAGTACTGTGGTGGATTTTGATAAAAGGCCGCGAGGTTTGTGTCTATTGCAGACATAAAAATTCCCCTCCTGAATGTAGGCGGCAGCCTGGGGCACCACAGCCACAGTGTGGTGGAGCAGCCCAAGAAAAGTCTTCTCCTTTGACAGGTCAAAAAGTCTGAACTTGCTGGAAGGAAGTTTGCTCAAGGAGATCATGGCCGCCTCAGAGATCCTAGAAAGTTGGGACCCCAGCTCATGGAACTGAGCAATGGGCACAAAGAAATGACTTTCACTGCAGATGGCTTTCACCCATGAAAAGTGATGAGGCTAAGGTGGACATTCATGTAGTCAGCATCGAACCATTGAGCTCCTACAGTGTGCAGAATCCTGGGGATATAATACTGAGCACAGCCAGACCTGGTCTCAGCCCTTTGTAGCTTTCAGGAAAGGGAAGTAGGCAGACGTTGATGAAATACACAAATAAACATAAAATTATAAGCAGTGATAAAGACATTAGAGGAAGGGTGGGTGCAGGGAGAAGGGGGCCGGCTGAAGCAGCAACTCTAGTCTAAGGTGAGTGGTATAAGCTGTTGTTACTTCTTGGCCTGAGCCTTTCCTAAGGGGGTGTGTCCCCAGGCAAGGCTGCATGAAGCGCTGGTGTGCCAAGTGTTTGTGTGAGTGAGGCCCCGCCAGACAGCTTTCTCCACCCTGGACTCCACCCTGGACTACAGCATCCCTAGCGGGAGGTTATTTAGTCAGTCACCTGCAGGCCTACGGGACAGAATGCTGTGTCCCTGTCATTTCAGTAAGACTTCTTGGGACGCAGGTCAGGAAACTAGGGACAGCATACTTGGCTGTACAAAGGCAGTATCACAAGAGAGAAGCAGACACTCTTGAACCTAGGGGCACCTGGGACAATGAGCGACGAAAAGCCACTTTCAGAAAACCAACAGCTCTACAACTGGGATTTCACTACCATTCAAGAATGTCAAGGAAATGTCACGTGAGTGAGACAAAGGGCATGTGTGATCAAGTAATTACCCTGCTCCCCACCCCAACCCCAGCCCACAAATTAAATTGATGATGTTGAATTCAAATCAGTTCTACACCATGGGGTACTTGCTTTTGATATAAGGAGACACTGTGGTGGTTTGGTATATTTGATGCTAACAGGAAAAGGACCACAATCACCTACCTCAATACAAAGGTCTGTGATTTCTCACTTTCTTCCTCTTCCCTTGCAAGTCAATGGACAGAAGTCCCTCTGCTGCCACCTACTGACAACAATGAGTACAACTACACATTTGTACAGTGTCTTCCGGGAACAAAAAGTTTTCAACCTCTCAGAAATGAAGACTGCATTCCCTCCTAATGCTGTATTTTGACTAAAATTAAAAACAAAGTTTTTTTAAGCTTCAAAAAGTCTTAAACATATTTTTAAAAATCTGCACCAGAAGAGATTAATCCTCACTTTCAAGAACCTAAAAATTTTGTCACCAATTCAACACCAGTTTCTAAATGCACTGCTAGGTTAGCCCAGGTGGCTCAGTTAGTTGAGCGTCTGACTTCAGCTCAGGTCATGATCTCACAGCATGTGGGCTCTAGCCCCACGTCAACATTACAATGACAGTGTGGAGCCTGCTTCAGATTCTCTGTCTCCCTCTCTCTCTGACCTCTCTCTCTTGAAAATAAACTTTAAAAAATTTAAATACACTGGTATATTTATATGAAAATAAGTGCCTCTGGCTCTTCAACAGTTAAATTCCTTTATTTTTTTCGGTATAGTCACCTGAAGACTATAGGATGTGGTTTCTGAAAGGATTAAAAAAATGGTTGTAATTCTGATGTCTGGGTGATGTTTTCTGTTAATGAGGAAAAATAATAGAAACTAGATATGAGATTCTGGTCCTCTGGGGGATAGGCTGTGTTTTATTACTGTTTGTGTCCCTTGTTCCAACACCATTTGGGTCACAGTAGGTGCTTAATAAATGTCAGTAAATGTGGAAGGGGCAAAGGCGCTGATGCATTCATTGGTCCCTTAGAGATGGCCTGGGTTGGACTGGAACTTTTTGGTAGGGTCGCTTCCTGCCCCTCTCATATGAAATCTGGCATGGCTAGAAGCCCTGATTCTCAGAGGTGCATTGAGATGGGCATTGAGGTTAGAAAAAGTCACAGAGAGCCTGAGAGAGGGGCTTGCTATTGCCACCCAACTGCTTCCCACCTTTCCTTCTGTTCCACAGAGTGGCAGGTTCCAGAAACCATGTGGGATTTGGGGCTGTAGGCACTGACTGTCAGTCCTGGGGGCAAAGTGTCCAGACAACATGGCTGAAGACAAGCCAAGGGTTCTCTAGAGAAATAGAACCAACAGTGTGTGTGTGTGTGTGTGTGTGTGTGTGAGAGAGAGAGAGAGAGAGAGAGAGAGAGAGAGAGAGAGAGAGAGAGAGTTTGAGGAATTGCCTCCTGTGATTTTTTTCATTTAATATAATTTATTGTCAAAATGGCTTCCATACAACACCCAGTGCTTATCCCAACAAGTGCCCCTCCTCAATGCCCATCACCCACTTTCCCCTCTCCCCCACCCCCCATCAACCCTCAGTTTGTTCTCTGTATTTAAGAGTTTCTTATGGTTTGCCTCCCTTCCTCTCTGGCTCATGTGATAATAGAGGCGTGGTTAAGTCCAGTATCTGTAGGGTGGACCAGAAGCTGGTGGCCTAGGGAAGACTGCAATCCAAATCCAAAGGTGGTCTTTGGGAAGAATTCCTTTGGGAGAGATTAATCTTTGTTCTGTTAAGGCCCTCAACCGATGGGATGTGGCCCACCCCCTTTTAATGGAGAATAATCTGCTTTACCTCAGGGTCTAGGATTTACATGTTAATCTCATTTGAAAAACTCCTTCACAGAAACTGCCAGAATAATGTTTGACCAAGTATCTGGGCACCATGGCCCAGCCAAGGTGACCTAAAATTAACTATCACAGTAAGGCACCTGGGAAACGTTGAACAGATGTGTTTAGTGGCCACCAGTTAGATACCAGTTAGACATGTGTGCCTCCATTTAGAGAGCAGCAAGCTGCCAACCAAAACCATTTATGGCTCCTGACTCCAGGGCAGCTAGAAAGGCTTTCTCCTCACCTCTGCTTTCTACTCTTCACAACACACCTCCTATTTTCAAAGACACTGTCAGAGTACATTTCCCAGGATGAGTTTGGCACCATCATTTTTTGAAAATGGGTGACTGCGGGGATCTGTGTATCGATGAAGAGGCAATAAATTATCCTCTGGGTCCAGGACTGGACATAGCAAGGGGCAAGAGTTTCCAGATTTCCTGCTTAGGATGCACTCCCATGGCTGCTCTGGTGTCCGGGCATATGGTGGTCGCGGAAGTGACTGGGGTTCATTTCACAGCTTGGCTTTCTACCAAGTTATGTTTTCATCAATTTGTTGTTTATTGCAGCCATGTGCAAGCTCCCTTCAGTTACTGGGTGTTCAGCAATGTGATATATATACATGTGTGAAAATAAATATACCTCTTTAATTGAAACAAGCTAGAATGAATTTTAGAGGAGTTTTTTTTTTTTTTTTTGTAATTTCATGTTTTAGTGTGAATATGGAAGATGTTTGGAGAGTTGAAACTTCGGTGATCACAAGGAAATGACATCAGGAGTATATTGCAAATCATCTCTAATTTTTCTTCTATTTAGATCTGGCTTTAGGCCAAATTGTAATAATAAGTTAGAAAATTTACTATAGTTCTCTTAGTATACTTAATAGCACATTATCTCACTGTGCTGTGTTCCTTTGTTGCTTATCTCTAGTAGATAGTGAGTCCTTAAAGATAGGGGTTAAGTGCTATATTCCAAACACCTGCACATTGCAGGTGGTCAGTAAATGTTTGATGAATGAATGAAGAAATATTGCTGCCTTTCTTGCTTTTGTTTATTTATACTTGGGTAGATTTGTGGTTTTAAGACCTGGGAAGCCTCCTAAGAACCTCAGACTCAACATGTCCCAAACCCAACTCACCATTTTTTGTCCTCTTCCAAAAGTCCTCCTCTGCATCTGTCCCCTTATCATTGACACATTTAGTCATCAAGCCAGAAATCCCATCATCCTCGGCTCCCTGCCCCCATTCCCCATGTCTGTCCATCAAGTTCTAGGATTTCATCCAAACGGTTGTTCCTGATTCCCCCTCCTCTCTTTCCCTCCTCTTCCAACTCGCCCCTTACCACACCCTTCACCTGGACCTGCAATAGCTTCCAAATGTGTCTGCTTCCTTCCAGGTGACCTCCTCCCAGCCAGTTCCATCTCTGCCAGGGATTTTTTTTTTTTTTTTTTAAAGCACAGACTCATCATATCATTTCCCAGCCTCAAACCTTCCAGTGATTCTCCGGGCTGTTGGGAGAAAGCCCAGACTGTAACTTGGCCCAGAAATTTCTTTGCAGCCAACCCCCACATAATCCTCTTGCTCAATTTTGACATTGGCCTTTTGCTCCAATAACACAAGCAATTGCATCTCCATAAAATTGCCAGGATCTCCTCTTTCTTTTCACTTAGTTCCTGCCATACATACTGGTCCTTTCTTGTTTTATTATCAGCATGCCTTCCTCCCTATTCGTCAGGGGACATGTTCTCTCCACCAATATGTGCAAGACTGTGGATCTGGCAGTTGCAGGTTTTAGCCTCCCCTGGCAAAGGAGAAGGTGTGGGACTTAGGCTCGGCCCCTGGATTCTCATCTTAGGATTTGGAAATGTGACCAAAGGAAGGACAAGAAGTGCTAGGAGCTCTTTCATCCAGCTCTGACAGATGGTGAGCAATGCCTTGCTGGCTGGACCCCTGGATCCCTGGATCTGCTCTGACTCCTGCCTTTCCTGAGTCTGTCTTCATTAGAATCTTTCTACGATGATCTCATTTTGCTTGAGCTGGCCAGAGTTGGATTCTGTGCTTACAACCAAAAAACCCAAACCAGCACATTCTCACCATCTACATTGCAGCTCCTGGAAGCTTCTAGA
The DNA here is from genome assembly GCF_006229205.1 of Suricata suricatta. Lineage (NCBI taxonomy): Eukaryota > Metazoa > Chordata > Mammalia > Carnivora > Herpestidae > Suricata > Suricata suricatta. The sequence continues at coordinate 23,855,244 of NC_043706.1, read as the reverse complement.
TCCTCCAGTGTGACGGAGAACACTCTATCTTCTGCTCCTAAGGACTCTGCCTGGCCCTGGCGGTCTGTGAATGTCTTTATGTCCGTGATGCCGAGCACTGTCTTTGTCCCATAACTGGCATTTAGTAAGGGCTTATGTTCCTTCACTAAAAATAAACAGAGAAAGGAATCAAGAAAGCACAATTTCATAAAAATCAAAGAAATAGATACTTATTTTTAAAAATATTTTAAATAAAAACCTTAAAACATATATATATTCTCTGCTTTAAAGAAAACAGACTAAACAAAATCCAGCTATTCTTTTGATGATGCTGTGAATACCCTTGGTTGCTCTGAGCTGGCATGTGGCGTTGCCCTCGTGATCTTCTGCATCTTCTGTACCAGCGTCTGAGCAGGTGGGTCTGTAGCCTTCCTCCTGTCACTTCTGTATTAGCCCTTATTTTTCAATGTTTCTTTGATGCATTAGTCAACACATTTTTACAGAAAGCGTGTCATATGCCAGGCCTTGGGTTAGGTATTAGAAATGCAAAGAGGTTTGGCCACCGTTGTATTCTCAAGGAGAGCACAATCTAGGGTAGGTTTAAGGCAATTGACCAGAAACACAATATAGAGATAGATGTATGTGCTGGGTGCTGGGAAGCATATAAGCAGGACACTTAATCTAGACTGGTAGTCAGAGAAAGTTTTCTTGAGGCGAGCCTTAATGGAAAATGGGAGCTATCCAAGGGAGGGATTTTCTGAACTTGCATCAGACATCTGTGTGCTAGGGACACCTAGCACCTTCCTTTCCTCTGGGAGTGACTGCTACTCTACTCCCTTCCTGTGGTTCTCCTGAGAGCTGCCATTTTCATGGAGTACTCTACCCTACCTCCCTGGTTAACTGGTACTATGGGTGAGCTAAGTGGAGCCCCTTGGACCAGAAGTGATTGCTCAGTTGGGGACTGCCTCACTGATTTTATGAGAGTCCTCCTCTGGAATGCTTTGAATTGTCGGTGAAACAGAGAGTCTTTGTGGAGGCAAGAGCAGCTCGATATGGGACTCAGGAATTGGCCTTTTGTTTCTCACCCCATGAACAGAGCTATTAAGGAGTGAAGACCACTGAAAGGAGGCACAGAAAGAGATAAAGAGTCCTGTGGGCATCCAGACTCTGACTCCAGTTCTTCCTGAGGCCCAAACATATCCCCGTTTTGTTTGTAGCTTGCTGGTTGACCCTTCCCTAGATCCCATGATGTATTCTAATACTTTCCAATAAATTCTTAATTATTTAATAAATAATTTATGATAAGTAACTAAATTGCTAAAAAAAGTTCTGGAAAAAAATTTTTAAAGTTCTAGAAAATGCAATGCCCTATTCTCTGGGTCCTTCAGTATCCACAAGTCAGTGAGAACTATAAGACAAGCACCCTTGCCTTGAAAATCAGTCTGCTTTATGGAGGAATGGTTTCATGTGCATAGTGGGTGTTGTACCCCAACAGTGCCTGATATTTCTAAGCAGATGGCTTAATAAATCTGACGTAGTGGAGCCATGTTGGAAGCTTTAGTCACATACCGGCTAGATTACTCAAAGACCATCAAAGGAGGGACTGCAGATGCTTGGTTCCGAGGCCTGTGCCTTTTGTACAGGTGCCAGCCCCCCTTTCCTTCCTTCCTCTTGAGCCTGTTACTCGCTCTTGGCCTTAATGATCACATCATCCAGATTAGAGCTCTTTGCTATTAACTCAGTCCTTCATAGCAATCCATCTCTTTAGGATATAACCTTTGGTTTTGTACTTACTGGTTTTGTTTTTGTTTTTATTTGTTTGTTTGTTTTAGCTTATGACCACTCTCTGAGTCTGTTCTTGGTTTTGAATTTTTATGTCCAAGCTGAAAACTTGAACCAGCAATGGGCCCAGCCTTTGCAGTGACTGCTCAGAGGCCAGCCAGATGTTCACTGGATAAAAAGGACCTGTAATAATTTAAGGCAATCCTTCTTGAAGTTTAGGAAGAGAAGAGTGCAAGGGATTATAAAGAAAGCTCTGAGAAGAGAAAAGCAAAAACAGTTAAAAGAAGAACCATCTGGGGTCTACAGGGAAAGGGTGGGAAGGATCACTAGGGGAGGGAGGGTAGCGATAGGGGCCAGAACCTAGTAGGACCGTCATCCAAGTCCTTGATCATCCCAAGACCTATGTGTCTGGAGAAAATTTGACTTCTATTAATCCTTATTTTAAGATTTTCCCAGGCATCTCTGGAGGGGCATTTATTCCCAAACTCAGGAGCTCAGCCCTGAGTCTCAGCTGTTGACAAAGAAGTTTCACAAAGGCATTGACCTCAATCCTTGTGGTGGGAATGAAGTTCAGTCTAGTTTTCAATACTGGTATTGATTCTGTTTGTCCTTGAACTTTGCTCTGCCACTCCACATCCCTCTGAGACTCTAAGAGGGTCAGGAAAACCGCAGATCTTTGGAGATGCTTATATCTCAAAGCAGCAAGTTGAATAGGTTTTCTGTGGTCAAATTCACCTAGATAGAAGTACTGCCACCACGGATGAACATTTTTAGGCTCTTATCCTAAGAGTCTTCTTATTGCTTGGAAAGGTTTTCTGGAAAGGTATCCTACTGGAGAAAGCGAGAAATGACAGAGACTGATCCAGCAACATGCTCTCCATCGAGGGCACTCTTACCTAACTCTGCAACACCACCAGGGTCACTGACTTCCTGCCATAGGACATTTGGAAGACAGATTAGACAAGATATTTTGATGAAACAGCTTTTAAATACAGTCAGCTCTCTTCTCTGCAGCGAGGGAAGGGCAGAGGGGATCAGGGACAGCTGGATGACCTCCATACAGGTGACAGCCTTCGGGGGCTCTGGGTGGAGCCCAGAGGAACAGGAGGGAAACGGAGCACCCTGGGAAGTTCGCAAATGGAATCGAATAATAAAGTATTGGCACTAGGTAAGTTGTAAAATGTCTAGGGAAATGCTGAATAATGAACGACCTGCCATGAAAGAAGTCAGTAAAACAGGTCCTAAAAGTCTCTGCAGAAGTTTGGAGAGGCTGCTGCAGGCAGTGCAAGCTGCCCTCGCCAAGGGGCTGACACCTGCCCCAGATCATGTGGAATCGGCCTCAGTGCAGCTCAGCTAGCATGATTTCCAGGTTCTGAAGGAAAGGGACAGCATTCCAAGTAGGCCATGAGCCAGTCTGCAGAGTCTATTTCCCATGTAAGTAAAGGCATATTTCAAAATTATTTTAAGTTATCTACAGGCTTATCTCTTGCAAGGTTGAGATTAGGTAAAGGAGGGGAAAGTGGAGAGTAGTCGCAATATATCCAGCCAAGAGGAACCGTAATCAGCAGGCACATCTCCAGGGCAAGAGTCTGAGAGAGCAATGGCAGGAACCTATAACCCACAAATCCTTGGACATGTGTTTCAGGGATAGCTGTGCAGGGCACATGACAGGGCATCAAGCAAAATCTGTTACTCCACAGCTCTGGCCCCTGGCCCTGGGAGAAGCCCCTGGCCTGGATCGTTGGGCCCCAATCGATAATTTGTAGGCCTCAATCAACAACTCAGCAGATTGGTTTTTGGTGAATCAGCCCTTAAGCGAATTTGGTCATTTGGTGAATTAGTTTTTGAAGAATTGATTTTCGGAGAAATGAACGAGAACCCTCCAGGGCCTGTCTCACAGGCTGGTAGAGATGCAGTCGGGCCAGGAAGTTTAAATAGAGTTCAGCTCAGCTTCTAAGTTGAGTTGAAACTTAAAAGGGATATGCTCATCGCAGGTGGGGCAGAATTTTCCTGAAGCCTCTGTGCCCTCCAGTCCTCCAGAGCTGGATGCTTCAGAATCAGCAGGCAAAATGTGCAGGGAAGAATAACCTCTGGGAATTGACATGAAGTGAGGGTTTGGAGAATGAGAGCAGCTTTGAACTGCTGTTGCGGGTAGTGGGGATCAGACAGAACATTCTGTGTCTTGGCTGCGGTGGTAGGTGTGTGGGTATAGCTTGCTCATTTCCCTTTGTCCTCTGCTTGCCAAGAACATCATTATCAGAGATGGTGTGGCTGCCCAGACCTCCTCACGAAGGCCGAGGCTCCTATGGTCAGGCTGGCCTGTCCGGTGTCCTGGGTTCCAAAGGCTACCTGTGCCCATCAGCGACCTCTGGTCAACCTCCATACGGACTAGGCTTGTCGCCTTTCAGGCCTGCAGTTTCTTCATTCACCCTTCCCAGCTGGCTCTGCTCTGCCCTACAAATTCCATTCTATTTGCCCTGGGTTTTGTTCTGTCATTTCTTCCCAAAGGGATGCTGTCCACTCTTGAGATGCCTACACTTTCCTACTCACTTCTCTTGCCATTAAATGAAGTTCAGAGACTTCCAGTTAAAATTCTTACATTTACACAGCTGTTGAGTGGGCTTGAAGGCTCACCTGCACACCCGGACCTGCCCCACCATACTCTGGGTGTCAGGGGTGGGGAAGGAGGGAGAAGATGACTTTTTCCTTTCCTTGACTTTCTTTTCTGTAAAATGATGGGGTAGATTTAAATATCTTTATATTTTTTCAAAATTTATTTTTTTGTGAGAGAGAGAGAGAGAGAGGGAGAAAGAGAGAGCAAGAGCATACCAAAGATTAGGGGAGGGGTAGAGAGGGAGAAAGAGAATCCCAAGCAGGCTCCACAGTCAGCGTGGAGCCCAGTGGCAGGCTTGATCTCACAAGCCATGAAATCCTGAACTGAAATCAAGAACAGAATGCTTAACTGACTGAGCCACCTAGGTGTCCCTAAATATCTTAATATTTTCCCTCTTTTTGTTTTTAAACACCTTTATTGAGATAAATTGGACTGTTAACCATATTAACCTTGAGTAATATGGGAAGACCAGACACAGATCAAGAGAAAGAAATCAGAAAGCTTTACTGTCTGGTTTCACCACAGCCCCCTGGGGAGAACACACTATGCCATGCAGGGCCACACAGGAAACACCAGGGTCCCTCAGGAGCAGAGGGGGAAGGAAACTATGGGCAAGAGTCTTTTTTTTTTTTAATGTTTATTTATTTTTGAGAGGGAGAGAGAGACAGAGTGTAAGCCAGGGAGGGAGAATCTGAAGCAGGCTTCAGGCTCTGAGCTGTCAGTGCAGAGCCCAATGTGGGGCTCGAACCCATGAACCATGAGATCATTACCTGAGCCGAAGTTGGACACTCAACTAAGTGAGCCACCCAGGCGCCCCTGGGGAAGAGTTTTTTTTTTTTTTTAAAGAGAGAGATCAAGGGAGAGGGGCAGAGGAAGAGCGAGAGCGAGAGCGAGAGAGAGAGAGAGAGAGAGAGAGAGAAAACATCTTAAGCAGGCTTCATGCCCAGTGTGGATGGGCAGGTCTTTACTGTGGCTTCTGTAGGAAGGAACAGGTGAGTCAGGGTAAGCAGGCCTGGGAGTGGCCAGTCTGGATAATTCAGTGGGCTCTGGAGTACACGGGTTGCCCCTAGTTGTTTGATACCTGGTCCTGGGCTGGTCGGGCACATGGTCAGTGGCCTGGAGTGTGAGAGCCTGATGAAGGAGGAGGTGGTTGTCATGGGCTCAATCAGCTGCTAATGAAGGAGCCCACCAGCCTCTAGCCGGGTCTCTACTGGGTCAAGACAGTCTAAAAAAAATATTATGTTGACATAAAATAAATTGCACATACTTTAAGTGTACAGTTGGATGATTCTGGATATCTGTAAACACCTGTGAAACCATCAAGATAGTGAACATTTCCATCCCACCCCCATAGGTTTCCTTCTGACCTTTGGGAATCTTCTCTCCCCAAGCAACCATTGATCTTCCTGTCACTATAGATGAATTTACATTTTCTAGACTATTACATAAATGGAATCATACAGCATGTACCCTCTCTTGTCTGCTTTTTTTCGCTCAGCATTATAATTTTGAGATTCAGCCATATTTTTGCATGCATCAATAGTTTATTCCTTTTTATTGGTGGGTAGTATTCGTTGTATGAATTTACCATTCATCTGTTGGTGAACATTTGGGTTATTTTCAGTTTGGGCTATTAAAAATAAAGCTGCTATGAACATTCAAACCCATTTGACCACATACATTTGTAATGTATATATAGTTTCATACCTAGGAGTTGAATGGCCAGGTTGCATGGTACATGTATATTTGGCCTTTTAAGATAAAGCTCTTTTCCAAAGTGACTGTACCATTTTACATTCTCTCCAACAGTGTAAATGAGCTGCAGATATGTGATGCCTGGGTAACTCAGTTGGTTATGCGCCTGACTCAGCTCATGATCTCACGGTTCATGAGATCAAGCCCCATATTGGGCTCTGCACTGAGTGTGGAGCCTGCATGGAATTTTCTTTCTCCCTCTCTCTTTGCCCCTCCCTGACTCATTTGTATGCACAGGTGCACATGTGCTCTCTGTCTCTCTCTCTCTCTCTCTCTGTCTCTCTCTCTCTGTCTCTCTCTCTCTGTCTCTCTCTCTCTCTCTCTCTCTCTCTCTCTCACACACACACACACACACACACACACACACACACACACAAGAGCTCCAGTTTCCTCACATGGTGTGCCAGCATGTGGTATGGTCAGTGTTTTACATTTTATTCATTGTAGGGGGAATGTGGTAGTATCTTAGTGTAGTTCTCATATGTGTTTGTCCAGTGGCTTTTGAGGGCAAGTATCCTTGCCTGTGCTTATTTGCTGCCAGTGTATCTTCCCTGGTAAAGTGTGTGTTCAGATCTCATGGGTATTATTTTAATAGTTTCATTGAATTCTTACTGTTGAGTGGTAAAGGTTCTTTATATAATCTCGATATGAGCTTTTGGTTGCATGTAAGTTTTGTATAGTTTCTCACAATCCAGGTCTTACCTTTTATTTTCATATTCATTTCCTCTTGAAAGGCAAAAATTTAAATTTGAAAATGTTAAATTTATTTTTTTTTCTTTTAAAGCATCTGCTTTTTTATTTGAATTTAAGAAAACTTTTCAAATCAAAAGTCAGTCAGATTTTCTTTTCTGTACTTTTTTTTTTTTTTTTTTTTTTTTTAGAAAGTTGGTAGTTTCGACTCTTACATTTAGGTCCATATCCATTTCAGTTAATTTTTGTATATGGTGTCAAGTAAGGGTTCAAGTTGATTCTTTTGCATACAGATACCTAATTGTTCTAGGCTCATTTGTTGAAAAGGTTATGCTTTCCCCATTGAGTTGCCTTGGTCCTGTTGTCAAGGATCAACTGACCATATAAATGTGGCTCCATTTCTGAGCTCTTCTGCTCCATTCATCGGGTTCTCTACCTTCACACTAAAGCTGCAGGATCTTGTTTATTGCAGATTTATAAGTCTTGAAATCGGGTAGAGTTAGTCCTCCAACTTTGTTCTTCCTTTACAGGGTTGTTGTTTTGGCCATTCTTTATCATGTTTCTTTGGCCAATACGTATTGTTTGAATTATGTCTTGGTGTTTATCTGGGCTAGTTCCTTCTAACAGTGTGCTCTTAACACTCAGAATCAGAGGCAGAGCCCTAGGGGCAGATTTCCCCCCCCCTCCCTGCTCACATATTCTTCTGCCCTCTAGGAGGATCTTAGGGGAACAGCCCTTAGTACAGAGGAGAGCCTGTGGTAGGGGGAGGACAAAAGCAGCCTGCCCTTTGCTCCTGGGGAGTTTTTGACCAAAGAGCGGGTGCTGTGGAGCAGAGGAGCCCACTTCCAAAAGGACAGATATGGTCAGATTCTGCCTAGAGTTCTCAAGGTCTGAATAGTTTAAACATAAAGACACACTTGTTTTGAGAATGATGGTGAATCACAGGGACAAAGGGTGGGAGAAGTTCCCATGGCTTTTCTTTTAAATTCTTTCACAGGAGCCTGACAGGATTTGTACAGAGAGAGAGTTTTTTTTGGCAGGTTCTGAAGGGGAGAGAAGGGTGAGGTTGTTATTTAGGGCTGCCAATGACCTTACATGTATACGGTGCCTTTTCTCCACCGATTACAAAAAATGCCTTACAGTTGCTAAATTGCCAGACAGTCATTAATCCTTTTAGCACCCCCGAGAAATAAAGAATACAGTTGAATAGTTGAGATGAATGCAAATGACGTCCCACCTGTGGTCACCCATCTTCAAACTGAATGAAGACCAACGGAGGAACCCCTTCTTATGTACCAGTGGGGTGTTGATGGGAGCCCCCAGACCCTCCACCAAAGGAACACCCACTACTTACATTTTTTGGAATGCTGCTTACCCAAGAGGCTCTTGCTAAAAACTGGACAGCTATTTCTCTGACAAAATATTTCTTCTTTTGGGTAAGAAACCCTGTAATTTTGCTAGGTAATCCTTACTCATATAGGAATAGGTATTCTTTGAGAGTGCTCCAGGCCTGGCCTGCGCATCTCCCGTCTGTTCCTGCGCAGAAACAGGCTCCTACTTTGCAGGTTTCTTTAGTTAAATGCTACATACTTCTGAGTGAGAAGTTAATGAAAAGGTTTCCTTCAAGACTGGACATCACTGGCAAAAAGAGGACGTGAAAATCAGCCTGCGGCGCTTGCGCCATCTTGAGGCTACTTCAAGGAACAAACCAAACCATACATGGTGGAGAGTCCAAAACATCACTATGAGTAGGAAATTAAAATAACCAAAGGCACAACAAGAGAGACCAAGGCGCACACTTCAAAGAACACCTCCTGAACGCCCAGGCCCTGGACAGTCAATGAGCCTCCTTTGCTATAGTGGTGCTCGGAGGTGCAGAGCGCATCACAACCTTTTAAACCTGACAAGAGACAGAAAGCTAGCCAAAATGACAAAACAGAAGAATTCTCCTCTAAAGAAATTCAAGGAAGAACTCACAGCCACAGAACTGCTCAAAATAGATCTAAGCCACTTAACTAAACAAGAATTTAGAATAATTTTCCTAAAATTAATTGCTGGGCTTGAAAAAACCATAGAAGCCATCAGAGAAGATGTTCATACAATGACTAGGAACCCTCAAAAATAGCTGTGATGAGTTAAAAAAGGCTATAAATAAGGTGAATAATAAAATGGAGGAGGCCACTGCATGGACTGAAGAGGCAGTGAAGAGATTAGGTGAATTAGAAGACACAATAATAAAAAAGGAGAAAGTGGAGAAAGAGAGAGATAAATTGATCCATGGGCACAAAAGGGGAATTTGAGAACTGAGTGATGATATCAAATGGAATAATATCCGTATCATAGGAATTCAAGAAGAAGAAGAGAGAGAGAAAAAGGCTAAAGGGATACTTAAACAAATGATAACTGAGAATTTCCCCAACCTGGAGAAGGAAACAGACATTGAAATTCAAGAGGCACAGAGAACTCCCCTCAGACGTAACTTGAATCAATTTTCTGCATGACATACCATAGTGAAACTGGCAAAATATAAAGATATATATTTAGGAGCTCCCGAATTCGGCACATAAATGTTTATAATTGTTAGCTCTTCTTGATGTAGAGACCCTGTAATTATTATATAATGTCCTTCTTCATCTTTTGTTACTGCCATTTTTAAATTTTATTTAAATAGTTTATTGTCAAATTGGTTTTCATACAACACCCAGTGCTTCTCCCCACAAGTGCCCTCCTCCATCACCACCACCTCTTTTCCCCACTTCCCCTTCCCCTTCAACCCTCAGTTCGTTTTCAGTATTCAATAGTCTCTCAAGTTTTGTGTCCCTCTCTCTCCTCAACTCTCTTTCCCTCTTCCCCTCCCCCTGGTCCTCCATTAGGTTTCTCCTGTTCTCCTGTTAGACCTATGAGTGCAAACATATGGTATCTGTCCTTGTCTGCCTGACTTATTTCACTTAGCATGACACGCCGAGGTCCATCCACTTTCCTACAAATGGCGAGCTTTCATTCTTTCTCATTGCCATGTAATACTCCATTGTGTGTATATATATATATATATATATATATATGTATATATGTATATATGTATATGTATGTATATATACATATATATATACCACGTCTTCTTGATCCATTCATCAGGTGATGCACATGTAGGCTCTTTCCAGGTTTTGGCTATTATTGACATTGCTGCTATGAACATTGGGGTACATGTGCTCCTATGCATCAGCACTTCTGTATCCCTTGGGTAAATCCCTAGCAGTGCTATTGCTGGGTCATAGGCGAGTTCTACTGACAGTTTTTTGAGGAACCTCCACACTGTTTTCCAGAGCGGCTGCACCAGTTTACATTGCCACCAACAGTGTAGGAGGATGCCCGTCTCTCCACACCTTCGTGAGCATCTATAGTCTCTTGAAATGTTCATTTTAGCCACTCTGACTGGCGTGAGGTGGTATCTCAGTGTGGTTTTGATTTGTGTTTCCCTGATGATGAGTGATGTTGAGCATCATTTCATGTGCCTGTAGGCCATCTGGATGTCCTCTTTGGAGAAGTGTCTGTTCAGGTCTTTTGCCCATTTCTTCATTGGCTTGTTTTGTGGGTGTGGAGTTTGGTGAGTTCCTTGTGGATTTTGCATACTAGCCCTTTATCTGATATGCCATTTGCAACTATCTTTTCCCATTCTGTCGGTTGCCTATTAGTTTTCTTGATTGTTTCCTTTGCAGTGCAGAAGCTTTTTATCTTGATGAGGTCCCAATAGTTCAGTTTTGCTTTCATTTCCCTTGCCTTTGGGGATTTGTTGAGTAGGAAGTTGCTGTGGTTGAAGTCAAGGATGTTGTTTCCTACTCTCTCCTCGAGGGTTTTGATGGTTTCATGTCTCAGCCATTTTGAGTTTATGTTGTGTATGGTGTAAGAAAGTGGTCAAGTTTCATTCTTTTGCATGTTGTTGTCCAGTTCTCACAGCACCACCTTAACAAAAGAAAGGATAAAAACCATATAATCCTGTCTATAGATGCAGAAAAAGCATTTGACAAAATACAGCACCCTTTCTTAATAAAAACCCTTGAGAAAGTCAGAATAGAGGGAACTTACTTAAACATTATAAAAGCAGTTTATGAAAAGCCCACAGCTAATATCATCCTCAATGGGGAAAAACTGAGAGGTTTCCCCCTGAGATCAGGAACACGACAGGGGTGTCCACCCACACCACTGTTGTTTAACATATTGCTGGAAGTCCTAGCATCAGCAATCAGACAACAAATAGGGGGATGGTGAAGTCAGGGTTCTCCCCTGGCTCCACCTGCAGTCGGTGAGCTGCCTGGTCTGACTGAACACCCCAGCTGAAGGGACGGATATCTCTCTCAGCACTCAGTGGCCCTCAGTCCCGGGCTGAATCTCTCCTCTGCAGGGATTATACTGTGAGTGATTCAGTCTCTACTTCTCTTCCCCTGGTCTCTCTCCTGCCTTGCCCTGCGGTACCGTGTGCGGCTGTGAAGGTCCGTGCGCCTCTGGATACCCGGCCACCCCGTGTGAGCGGCTGTCTGGGGAGCTGTCTGCCTCCGGTCTCATGGCCACCCTGCCCGCGCGGCTGTCCACGGAGCTGGTCGCCTGTGGACACCAGGGTTTCAGCGGGTCCAGCGCCAAGCCTCTGGGTGCTTTGTCTCCAGACCCAGTGCTCCCTCCCGTAAAGTCTCTGGTCCCAGTTCGTGCTCACTCACTCAGGCAACCATGAGACTGCTATTGATAAGAGGTCTGGCCACACACCTCCATTCTTGGAGATCAGAAAGCTGTGGCCTTTTAATTCTTCTCAGTTTGATAATTGCGGGTGGATGGAAGTAATGGGGCTCCTTATTTCTCCGCCATCTTGCCACTCCTCAAAATATAAAGATAAAGAGAGAATTCAGAAAGCAGCTAGGGATAAATGGACCATAACATTAAAAGGGAGACACATAAGGGTACTGAAACTTGTCAGGCCAGAAAGGAATGGCAGGAAATCTTCAATGTGATGAACAAGAAAAATATGCAGCCAAGAATCCTTTATCCAGCAAACCTGTCATTCAGAATAGAAGAGAGATAAAGGTTTTTCCAAACAAAAATCAAAAGGATTCATCACCAATAACCGGCCCTACCAGAGATCCTAAAGTATGAGGGAAATGTTGCAGGGAACAGAAAGTACCAGAGACCCCATTACAAGCATCAATCCTACAGAGAACACAAAGACTCTTAACCCATATTTTTCAATAACACTGAACGTAAATGGACTAACTGCTCCAATCAAATGACATAGGGTAGCAGAATGAATCAAAAAAACCATCTATTTGCTGTCTACAAGACACTCATTTTAGACCCTAAGACACCTTCATATTGAAAGTAAGGGGCTGGAGAAATATCTATCATGTGACTGGAAGTCAAAAGAAAGCTGGAGTAGCCATACTTACGTTGGACACTCTAGACTTTAAAGTAAAGACAGTAACAAAAGATGAAGAAAGACATATAATAATTAGAGGGTCTAATTGTAAATGTCTAAGCACTGAATTTGGGAGCAGCCAAATATTTAGAACCATTAGTCACAAACATAAGCAATCATTTTGCTAAGAATGTGCTAATTGCAGGGGACTTTAACACTCCATTTACCCCAATTGATAGATGAACTAGACAGAAAATCACTAAAGAAACAATGAACTTGAATGACACATTGGACCAGATGGACTTAACAGATATATTTAGAACTCTACATCCCAAAGCTATGGGATTCACTTTCTTCTCGAGTGCACATGGTACATTCTCCAAGATAGACCACAGATGGGGTCATAAAACAGCCCTCAATAAATACAAAAGAATTGACATGATACCATGCACACTTTCAGATCACAATGCTATGAAACTTGAAATCAACCACAGGAAAAAGTCTGGAAAACCTCCCAAAACAAGGAGGTTAAAGACCACCCTACTAAAGAACGATTGGGCAAATCAAGCAATTAGAGAAGAAATTAAAAAATATACAGAAAATGGAAAGACAGATGCAAAAGTACTCAACAAGATACTAGTAAATTGAATTCATCACATGGGATTCATTCCTGAGTTACAGGATTGGTTCAATATTCGAAAATCAATCCATGTGATACATCACATTAACAAAAGAAAAGATAAAAACCATATAATCCTGTCAATAGATGCAGAAAAAGCATTTGACAAAATACAGCACCCTTTCTTAATAAAAACCCTTGACAAAGTTGGAATAAAAGGAACTTACTTAAACATTATAAAAGCAAATTATGAAAAGCCCACAGCTAATATCATCCTCAATAGGGAAAAACTGAGAGATTTCCCCCTGAGATCAGGAATGTGACCGGGATGTCCACTCTCACCACTGTTGTTTAACATACTGCTGGAAGGCCTACCATCAGCAATCAGACAATAAAAGGCATCAGAATTGGCAAAGATGAAGTCAATCTTTCACTTTTTGCAGATGACATGATACTCTACATGGAAAACCCGATGGACTCCACCAAAAGTCTAGTAGAACTGATTCATGAATTCTGCAAAGTCACAGGGTACAAAATCAACATACAGAAACTGGTTGCATTTTTATACACCAATAATGAAGCAACAGAAAGAGAAATCAAGAAACTGATCCCATTCATGATTGCATAAAAAACCATAAAATACCTAGGAATAAACCTAATCAAAGATGTAAAAGATCTGTAGGCTGAGATCTGTAGAAAACTTCTGAAGGAAATTGAAGAAGACACAAAGAAATGGAAAACCATTCCGTGCTCATGGATTGGAAGAATAAACATTGTTAAGATGTCATTATTACCCATAGCAATCTACACATTCAATGCAATCCCCATCAAAATTGCACTAGCATTCTTCTCAAAGCTAGAACAAATTATTTTAACATTTGTATGGAACCACAAAAACCCCTGAATAGCCAAAGTAATATTGAAGAAGAATAGACCAATGGAATAGAATAGAGAGCCCAGAACTGGACCCGCAAGTGTATGGCCAATTAATCTATGACAAAGCAGGAAATAGTATCCAATGGAAAAAAGACAGCCTCTTAACAGGTGGTGCTGGGAGAGCTGGACAGCAACATGCAGAAGAATGAAACTAGACCACTTTCTTACATCATTCACAAAAATAAACTCAAAATGGATGAAGGACCTGAATATGAGACAGGAAACCATCAAAATCTTACAGGAGAAAGCAGAAAACAACCTCCTTGACCTCAGCCACGGCAATTTCCTACTTGACACATCCCCAAAGGCAAGGGAATCAGGTGCAGAAATGAACCTCATCAAGGTAAAAAGCTTCTGCACTGCAAAGGGAACAATAAACAAAACTAATAGGCAACTGATGGAATGGGAAATGATATTTGCAAGTGACATATGGGATAAAGGGCTAGTATCCAAAATCTACAAGGAAATCACCATACTCCATACCTGAAAAGCAAATAATCCAGTGAATACACTTCTCCAAAGAGGACATCCAGATGGCCAACAGACACATGAAATGATGCTCAGCGTCACTCAGCATCAGGGAAAATACATATCAAAACCACACTTGAGATACCACCTCACGCCAGTCAGAGTGGCTAAAATGAACAAGTCAGGAGACGATCAATGCTGGTGAGGATGTGGAGAAACGGGCACCCTCCTACACTGTTGGTGGCAATGTAAACTGATGCAGCCACTCTGGAAAACAGTGTGGAGGTTCCTCAAAAAATTAAAAGTAGAACTCGCCTATGACCCAGCAATAGCACTGCTAGGGATTTACCCAAGGGATACAGAAGTGCTGATGCATAGGAGCACATGTACCCCAATTTTCATAGCACCACTTTCAACAATAGTCAAATCATGGAAAGAGTCTAAATCTCCATCAACTGACAAATGGATCAAGATGTGGTTTATATATACAATGGAGTACTACATGGCAATGAGATAGAATGAAATCTGCCATTTGTAGCAATATGGATGGACCTCGAGGGTGTCATGCTAAGTGAAATAAGTCAGGTAGAAAAAGATACTATAAGTTTTCACTCATATGAGGAACAGGAGAAACTTAACAGAGGACCAGGGGGAGGAGAAGGGGAAAAATAGTTAATGAGAGGGAGGGAGGCAAACAATAGAGACTTAAATACTGAGAACAAACTGAGGGCTGATGGGCGTGGGGGATAGGGGAAGGGTGGTGATGGGCATGGAGGAGGGCACTTGTAGGGGTGAGCACTGGGTGTTATATGGAAGCCAACTTGACAATAAACTATATTAAAAAATATATATATATATCAGAATTATGCTAAAAAAAGAAATAGGTATTCTTTTTTTCTATAATTTGACATTTGGTGTCAAATATGCACATATATGTACGTTTACACATTTACAAACTGTTCTTCAAGAGACAGGAAGAGTAAATGAGTCATTTTCTTTATAGAAACCATAGACTTTAGGACATGTAGGAACATTTTAAATCATCTCATTATTTTTGTTTTATGGATGAGGCCATTGATACACAGAAAGTTGAGTGACACCTGCAGACCATAGACGGAGCAGAGCCAAGCCTAGAACCCAGCTCTCTGGAATCCCTGTTTAGTGCTCTTCCCACTGGGGTGGAATATAACACAGCACATACACAGCACAAGTGCCCTAACTCCCCACTCCCAAGCCCATGGCAGCCATGACAGTCAATTGCCAGTATGATCCCCACTGAACCTCACCATCTTCTTCGACCAGAGACACAGGCAGTGGTGATAAAGGCAAGCACACACTTTAGCGTCAGGCAGACCAAGATAACCTGTGTCATTTCATTAATTGTTGAGAGCTTAGACAAAATGAGTTAATCTTTTTGAGCCTCAGTTTTCTTATTTGTAAAATGGGGAGAATAGTCACATCTACCCCAGTGGTCTGAGTGGAGGATTAACTGTGTGAATTCCTGTAAAACAGCACACTTCTGCAAGAGCTCAGCACTTATCAGCAGTGATTTTTCATAATGACCACAATAGTGACGGTAATGATGACTCCTTTGTGTCATCCTGCTGTGCCATATTTTCAACAGCACATCTGAAATCAAATGGGTCAATTTTTTATCAAAAGGCCATTCCCTCATCCATCCTCATAAGTGCATTGAAGAGTGGTGTGGCTCTGTTCTTTCATCTTGCCTCTGCTTTCCTCAGCTCCTTGACATTGGACCCACTGGTGTGCCCTGCTGCTGATTGAGGCTGAATCCAGACCCTACCATCTATGTCAACCTGGGGTCTCATTGTGTCCTCCCCATCCCAAATTCACAATTTGGAGTCCTAAGTTCCATGACCTCAGAATGTGGCCTTATTTGGAAGTTGACTCCTTGAAAATGTAATTAGTTAAGATGAGATTATACTGGAGTAGGGTGGGTCCTAAAACTAATATGACTGATGTCTGTATAAAAAGACCAAATGCCATGTGAAGATTGAAATTATGCTGTCTACACCAAGGACCACCAGAGCCAGGAGAGAGACCTGGAACCGATCCTTCTCTAGCACCTCCAGTGCGAACATGACCCTGCCAATACCATATTGTTGGATTTATGGCCCACAGAACTGTGAGACAATAAATCTCTGTGGCCTAAGCTACTAAATTTGTGGCACATTGTTGCAATAGCCTGAGGTCACTAACACAGGGTGTGAATGAATTCACTCCCTCCTAGAGGCTCAGTCAGTCACAATGATTGGGTACCCTGAGCTGCACCCAAGTGTCTCCCACCTTCAGGAAGCCAGGGTTTGGAGACTGGGGAAAGCCCTCAGCTCTCAATGTTGGCTTTTTCTGAACTCATTGAGTATAGAATGCTTGCTTGCCTAAATCTCTAGGTTCCCTTTTTAAGATCGAATCCTCACCTATTCCTAGCTTAGCTGACTCTTCCTAAAACCAGATCCTGCTTGGGCATCTGAAGTTCAGAAGACAGGGCCTCTTGAATGATAGATCTTTGGAAACAAGGGCCGCTGGCCACCAGGGTCTTGAGTGTTCATCCTTTCCCGGATTTAATGTGTCACCACCTGCTCCCTTGCCCTCTGCTTCGCCATCAGAGTTGTGCAGTGACAGATTTGGGGTTAGAACTGAGCCCACAGGGCACTTGGTTGCTCTCTTCTGGTTAGTGGTATCACCTCTACCAGGCCTGAACTGGCCTCCTGAGCTCTGATTCTATTGCCAGGCAGACTGTACTGGCTCCCTTGGGACTTTCTGGAGGTAAGACAATTATGACCTCAGATAAATCAATCATTCTGCCTGAGAATTCATTGTATCGTTTAATTGTTGAAAATGTCCATTGTTGAAAAATGAAAGGAACAAAAAGAAAAAATAGCCAGGAAGCACAAGACTTAGAGATACACTCTATTAATATTTAGGTTATGTTCTTTTGAACATTTTTTCTTATTTCATTTTATCTTTGTTTAATTACTCAATTTCTATTTTATAAAACGAATATGAGCACAGAAATCTAAAAGAATCACACAGTTCTAAAAGGTTTATAAAAATTCAGTGCCTGCCTGTTTCCTCCCAGATCCTTGCTCCAGAGATGATCACTTTGAATTTCTTCATCTGTATCTTCCTGTCCTTGCACATCTTAATTACTTTCAGATTAAAAAAAATTTATTTTTAGATTTTTAAATTTATTTTTGAGAGACAGAGAGAGATAGTGAAAGCAGGGGATGGTCAGAGACAGAGGGAGACACAGAATCCCAAGCAGGCTCCAGGCTCTGAGCTGTCGGCACAGAGCCCGATGCTCGAACCCACGGACTGTGAGATCATGACCTGAGCTAAAGCTGGATGCTTAACTGACTGAGCCACCCAGATGCCCCTACTTTCAGATTTAGACCTGATCTCTTCAGTACCTAAATAAATAAGGTTTATCTTTCTCACCATGCCATTATCTCTGAATTCCCCTTTCTTATGCCCATATGGTCACTCCAATTTTGTGAAAAAAATATTCAGAATATTAACACATGTGTACAGATAATGTTCGCAGCTGAAAATTGTCATGTGCCACCATCATTTCCTTTTTGTCACCCTGAAAGTAACAGTTATATAAACAGTCTTGTTTACTCAGTCTTCTTCGCCTTCATTGCTCATTCTTCACGCACGTCTCATGATCTCACAGCCTCCCCCGTGCACTTTTCCTCAAAATGGTTCACATCAAATAATCCATAGGTTCCATTTTTTCTCCCAAAGTCCTGTCTCTGGAGACCTCCCTTGCCCTCCTCCCTGTGCTGGGCGCCTCCTGGGCCCACTGGTGATGTTGTCCTAGGAGATTTCTTTGCGTTCACTCTTGGAGTCCCTTCATCTTTTTCCTGCATCATATTCGTGCTTTCCTCTATGTCATGCCTTTCTCCTTCTTGTTGTACAAGTAACGCTATTGTGCACACCAAGTGTTTGGTGTACGTTTGTGTGCACTTCTGTTAGGCAGATATGTAGGAATAGGATTTGTGATCTTAGAGAATATGGTTTTTTTTTCCAGCTTTCTTTGACATTGCCAATCTTCCACAACAAACGTGCCAACTTACACCCTCACTAACAATTTCAGCTCCACATTCTTTCCGGTACTGGATGTAGTCAGTTTTGAGATTGCAGCCATCTGGGTATTTCATTGTGATTTTAATTTGTGTATGCTTAATGACTAACTTGATGATGTTCAATTTCTTTGGGCCATTTACATATTTTATTTCACTGAGTGCCTATTTGAGTTTTTGCCCATTTTTTTCTATGGGGTTATCTGCCTTTTTCTTATTGGTTTGAAATAGTTCCTTTTATTCCAGATGTGAATCTTGTATCAGATATATGGGTTGCAAATATTTTCTGTCTTTTGATGACTTGCTTTAACTTTTGTAATTCAACAGTCCCTTCCTTTTAGGGTTGATTTTGAGAGAGAGAAAGAGAAAGTGAGCAGGGGAGAGGAGCAGAGAGAGAGAGAGAGAGAGGAAATCTTGTGAGGCTTCCTCCCATGACCCTGGGATCATGACATGACCCCAAATCAAAAGTCTGATGACTAAACAACTGAGCCACCCAGGCGTCCCTAAAATGTACTGTTTAAGAAATCTTTGCCTTCTCAAGAGTCATGAATATACTTTCCTATTCTGTTTTTAAGAAGTTTTATTATGTTACCTTTCACATTTATTGAGATTAAAAAAAAAATCCTCTTGGACCAGGTTTTTGTTTGTGCTATGAAGTAGGGGTCAGGATTTATTTTTTCCATAAAAGATAGCCAATTATCCCAGAACGATTTATTGAAAAGACCATTCTTTTTCTGTTGTAATAAATGTGTGGGTCTATTCCTGAACTCTCTATACTATCCTATTGGCCTATTTGTCTAGCCCTCCCTCAATAGCATGTGATTTTAATTATTGTAATAGGCCTTGATATATAAGGGTATATGTCTTCTGTTTTAAAGATTTTCTTGGCAATTATAGGCACTGACATTTCATGTATATTTAGGATCAGTTTAAATCTTTCCATACTAAACCAAACCAAACCAAAACCAAAACAAAACAACAAAACTCTCCTGGGATTTTGATATGGATCTCATTGAAATTATAGTTCAATTTGGTGAGAAAGACATATTTGCAATATTCTTCTTTTAGTCTATGAATATGGAAATTCTATTTCTTCTGGCTTTTATAATTTTATCTTGATAGTTTTTATTTGATCTTATAAATCTTGTTAGATTTGTTTATGTATTAATTTTTTTCTAATGCTATTTATATAGTATTTCTAAAATGTGATTTTTAATTGAGGTATAATCAGTAATAACATTATATTATTTTCAGGTGTGCACCATAACAATTTGATATTTGTATATATTGTGAAATGATCAGCACAATAAATGTGACGAACATATGTCTTTATACATAGTAACAAAAAATGTTTTTCTTATGATAAGAACTTTAAAGATCTATTTTTTTAGCAACTTTCAAATGTGCAATACAGTATTATTAACTATAGTCACTGTGCTGCACATTACATTCCCATGACTTAATTATTTTATAACTGAAAGTTTGTACTTTTTGACCCTCTTCAGCCATTCCTTCTACCTCCATACCCTTCTGCCTCTGGAAACCATCGGTCTGTTCTCTGTATCTATGAGCTCATTGTTTTTTGTTTTATTTTCATTTTTAGGTCGCACATGTGAGATAATACGGTATTTGTCTTTCTCTCTCTGACTTATTTCACTTAGCAAAATGTTCTCAAGGTCCATCCATTTTGTCCCAAATGGCAAGATTTCTTTTTTTTTTAAATGACTGAATACTATTTCATTATCTATCTCTCTATAGCTATCTATTGATATGCCAGTGAATTGATAGGTATTATTATATTTATCTATTCATTGATCTGTGAACATGTAGATTGCTGCAATACCTTGGCTATTGTAAATAATGCTGTGATGATCATGGATGTCTTTTCAAGTTAGTGTTTTTGTTTTCTTCAGATAGATACCCAGAAGTGGAATTACTGGGTCATATGGTATTTCTATTTTTACTTTTTGAGGAACCTCCATGTTGTATTCCAGAGTGGTTGCACCAATTTACATCCTTACCAACAATGTACAAGGGTCTCTTTCTCTCCAAATTGTCACCGACACTTGTTGTTACTTGTCTTTTTGATGATAGCCATTCTGACAGATGTGAGTGGATATCTCATTTTAATTTGCATTTTCCTGATGATGAATGATGTTGAGCATCTTTTCATGTAAGTGTTGGCTATTTGGATGTCTTCTTTGGAAAAAATGTATATTCAGATCAAAATGTCATTTTCTACTATTTGTCTGGTAGCATGTAGAAATTAAGTTAATTTTTGCATATTGGCCATATAGTCTACAGCATTACTAAATTTACTTCTTTTTAATAATAAATTTTAAAATAGTCACTTATTAATGTCAATAGTAAATAAAAATAGTAAATTTTTTCTCTTTGGATTTTACATATACCCAAATTTGTCTGCAAATAATAATGGCTTTACTTCTTTCATTTCAACCTTATACACCCCACCCTCACCTTCCTGCCTATTTCAAGACCTTTTTGCAAGCTAAGACCTCTAGTACAATGTTGAACAAAAGTGATAAGAACAGACACCTGCCAAACGTTGACAGCATCAAGGTTGAGCAATCCTGATCACTCCCTAGCCTTTGCAGTTAAGTGACCTGTTAGACAGGACGTGTCTAAAACTTGGGGGCTTGGTTTCTGCTTCATCTTCTTATCTCACTAACTTTGCAATCCCCGAGGTGAACATTATTCACAGAATGCCAATAGTCTGCTGTCATTTCCATCATATGTTAAAGCAAGGTCCAGCCTGGGTATCTGCCTAACTGCAGGAGCACAATGACCAGGAGTGTCTGGAATCCAGGATTTGGTTCTGTCTTTGCCCTCTGGGGTTTTGCAGGCACTGAAAGGACATAAGTGGCCCTGGAAGATAATCCAACTGTAGAAACAAGGCAGAATTGAAGGGTGTGGAAACAGATAAGTATTCTGAAGGCCTCCCGGGTGGTAAAAGCCTTCCAGATGGACAGGACAGGGCATTTGGGAATCCAGGAGAAAGTGTTATGCAGAAGTCTGAGGGCATCATGGCAGGAAACCCAGCACTTGCCACAGCTCAAGTCCAGCAATGGTGACACTAAGGACACTAAGTGTGTCCTTCAGCAGCAGGCAGTGTGCTAATATGCACTTTACATGTCTTATCTATTTGCTTCTCACAATAGCTTTGTGAAATAGCTATTATTGTCATCTCCATCCCTGAATGAGGAAAAGGCCCAGAAAAGTGAAATAACCTGCTAGAAGCCATAGAGCTCGTACATAGGAAAAGGAGCTGAGATTAAGTAAAATCTGGAGGGTTTCTCTCCCAAGCATAAGCCTGTGAGCAACATCCAGTGGGACCTATGAACGCATGGGGACCTCAGACAGCAGGAGGTTGGCATTGGGGACCAGGCAGGTGCTCCAGCACAAACAAGACAGATTTCAGGTTTGGATTATGAATATAGGGCCATGGAAACATCAACACAGACTTGATGTTGATACCATGGTGTTTGGCTGATTGAGGGTGAGGATTGTCTTGGAGTGTGGAGGAGTCCTGAGCGGTTAGGGGAACAAAAATGGGGGAACATGGGAAAGGAGGGAGGATAAGGGTATGAGGTGACTTACCTAATCTTGACAGTTGAGGCAACTCTAACTCATAGGCAAGAGCAGCCCTATTTGACTGCTACCTGCTTTATAGAAGATGACCTGAACTGAAATCAAGATTCAGATGCTTAACCAACTGAGCCACCCAGGCACCCCAAGAATAATTATGATAATTATGTGTAAGTATATAATTCTACATATGAAATTATAAAGCACACAATAGAACTTATAAACATAATTTATAAAATCATCTTTATAGATGATTGCATTATAAATAAAATTTGTCAGTACAATTATAAAACAAAATGTTATATAAGTATCAATATAAATAAAATAATTAGCTATTTTAATTTAACTAATAAATATTATTTAGCTAATCATAAATATTAGCTATTTCATTTGGTTATTTATTAATGAAATAAGATTTTAAGCCACAGGTTGGCTCATCCGAGTTTAGCAAATCAATGGGATTCCAACCGATGATTTTTGGGGAAAAAGAATGCTTTGTGATCAAGGGTGGGAGATGCAGGTTGGGACTATGGCAGGTGATGGTGATGTCCTGGAGAGTAACGACTATCTGAGAAGATCCCAGGGTGGGGTGGGGGCGGGGAAGGGTTCTCTAGTGTGACTGCAGCTTCTTCTGACTTAGTAATATTTTAACATTTTAAATTAGGAAGTATTTCAAACATTCCCCAAAGTACAAAAACACATAACAAGGAATTCTATACCTTCCAATGATGTTAATGTAAGCTAAGATGTTGCCATATCTGCTTAGATCTTTTTGAGAAGCATGAAAATCCCCCTTCCTCCTTGGAATCCCCCCCTCACCAACCCCTTTCCAGAGGTCACTGACATTCCATCACATGGTTTGGCTCTTTTGTATCCAGAAACAATTACACCATTTTTTGTTTGTTTGAAAACTTTATATAGGTGGTATCATGATATAATTTAAGTATTCTTTTCAAATTCCCTCCCCCAAACAATATGGTTTTTGAGATTTAACCATGTTCATATACATTCACTAACCTCAGTCATTTTAACTGTTGAACAGTATTTCATACACAACTTAACATACCAATATATAAGAATATATAGGAATATATATTATATATATTCACACAGGAATATATATATACCTCCTACTCAGGAACACTTCCTTCCTTCTGCCCTCCCTCCCTCCCTTTCTTCTTTCTTTTTTCTATTTTTTATTACAAATAGCAGCAGACACCCTTTTGGATGTGTCCTAGGTTGTGTGGGGGAGAGTTTTTCTAGGGTGCATCCTTAGAGGTGGAATTACTGAGCTGTGGAACTTACACATCCTTCCCTTACTATTGCAAATTGCTTTTTCTTTCCTACCAGCAACGTATAGAAGTTCCAGCTTCTCCACATCGTTGCTAATATGTGGTGTTGCCAGACAGGAATACCTGATGTGTGTGACACATTATCTTGTTGTTTTCCTTTGCATTTCCCTGAGTTTTATCAAGATTGAAGATTTTTCATATGATTATTGTAAAAGGCGAAAGATTTATGTGATCTGAAGAGCAACAAGAGTATCATCTGATTATTGTACACTAGTTTCCTTCTCTGTGAATCCTGTTTATAGCTTTGGTTCATTTATCAACTGGAGCTGTTGTTTTCTTATCAATGGAAAGGATAATGTTGTATATTGTGGATATTAATCTTTTATCATATTGGTTGTCTGACAATAAGTTCTTTAAATCTTTAAATTCATTCTTCATGTTGTTTGTGGTTCTTTTGTGATCAGATGTTTTAATTTTTAAGAAAGTCAAATATATATATGTATTCTTAATAATTTGTGATTTTCACATCTTAACAGATCTTTCCATTTCTGGATGTCATAAAGATATTTACCCATGATTTTTTTTTACATATTTTTTCTTTTTTTAACATCTAGGTCTTTAATCCATCTGGACTTTATTTTTGTGTATAGCCTGAGATAGGGAACTAACTTTATCTATGCCATATGGATAGTCATTAGTCCCAACGTCATTTATTGAATAGTCCATTTTTTTCCACACTCACATGTAAAATTACCTCTTTGAACCAAATGTGTCACCTATGTTTGGGCTTTTACAGAACCACAGAGACCGGAAAGTTCTGGGGAGTTAACATCCTGTGGAAGTGGTCACAACCAGAGTCAGAAAGGACTTGGCTTATCTCAGTTCCCTCCTTCCCTCTTCAGGTGGGATCATCCTGAGACATGTTTTAGACCTTTCCCCAGAGTTTTCCCAGGGAGGTAGTTCTATAACCCACTGTTGTATCTGGTTTAGCTCCCCCTGCAGGAACTGCCTCTTTCCTTCTCTCACTGCCCCATGCCTCCCAAATAAACAATGTGCACTCAAATTCTTATCTCAGAGCTTGCTTGTAGAGGAGCTAACCTTACATGTGTGGGCATACTGCCATACTTCTATCTTGTCCCATTGTCCCACTGTCATTCTCTGTCATTGTCCCACAGCTCCTTAAGGCTGTTAAACTCACTCCCATGCTTCCCAGCAGGTGGACATAAGAACAGGCCTCCAAAATCCTCTTGTTGGCCTTTGCAGTCTGCATTTTGTTTCTCCGGCTGTTGCTCTGTGATTTACCCCACCTGGTTTCTTACCCCGTTAACTGGGCACAGCACTATTTCTCTGCTGTCACTTTAGACTTGCTACAGCCTTTCATGAACAAATAAAACCAGCTAGAGAAGAAGAAGGGTAGTTAGCAACATGGTGCCTCTTGGGGTTCTTCTTGGGTCTTTATATTGTGCCTGGAAGAAAAAGTTACAATGTCACTGCACAAGAATGAGTAGAATCATGCACTAAGTTCACAACTTACTTTGTTAATCTTATGCATTTTTAATTTTTCTACTGGGCTTTGAAAGATTATTTGTACTTTCCCCCTTCCACTCCTGTACCTCACTGAAGCAGTGTGGCCTAGAATTTTGTCATCATTGTCAACATGCTTCAGATCAGAGCACTTAGGAGCAATGTGGTGTACGGTGGAGAAGGCTCAGTCTAATTGTCTCCAGTTTCCTTGAGGAACTAAAAGATCAATATCAGAAGACATTGTATATTCTTTATAATCATATGTCGTGATGGGAACATAATTCTTATCATGCAGTGAGTGTAGTTCCCAACTAACACTTCAGTTGTCTGCTTAAAGTCTTGAGTTCTTTTTTTAAGCAACACACTGCTATAATTATTATATGTGAATATCTAGATCCTATACACCCTAGCCCAACAATCATATTTAAAAATCTAAAGTGGGGCACCTGCATGGCTCAGGCAGTTAAGTATCTGACTTGGTTTAGGCTCAGGTCATGATCTCATGGTTCATGAGCTTGAGTCCCATGTCAGGCTCTGTGCTGACAGTGCAGAATCTGCTTGGGATTCTCTCCCTCTCTCTCTCTACTCCTCCCCAGCTCCTGCTCTCTTTATCTCAAAATAAATATATGTATATAAAAATCTAAAGTCCAAGGTGAGCAAAATCAGGAAAAGATCCCCCATGTAGAGTTCTTTTTATTACTGTCAAGGGAAACTGCACATTACTGCAAAAAGGTGAAAAATCTAAAAAAGGGAAGTGGCCATACAGTGATAGGAAGCAGTACTAATATCAGGGAAAAGGCAAAGTACAGTGAAGTGAGAAAAATTAAAGGTCAAGAAGAGCCACCTAATATATTTCTTAGTCAGGTTTCGAGATCGCTGGAGAGTACTAATCCTTTAAGAACTGCAACTCTACTCAATTTCCGTTTTCAGTCCCCTCCACCCACACTAGCACAGGATCCTTCTCAGCCCTGAATACAGCTTAGTTAAGCTACAGAAAGTACCAGCAGCATAAGCTATGAATCCAGATTGTGTGGTAAATCTGACACAATTAGTTTCAGGCTCTTCTAACTGTGGCCATGTGTTTGCTCTATAAGAAACATTCTTAGGACACTGTCATGGGAGTTTTACTGATTTTACATATATGTTTCCAAAGTTAGCTTCAGACAGTTTCTTCTTTCCTTCTTTGTAAATTTTGCTGGAGTTATTATTCCCTTTAGTCGGTCTTCCCACAGTTGTTTCCAGATTTTCAGATAAATGATTTTTGTTAACTTCTGCTTTGAGGCTCTTAGTACAGTGTTTAAAGTGCTATTTACAGCAAAAACAGCAAACTGACCAGTATCCTCCTCCTTTGCTGATTCACTCCTCATTTCCTCTGTGGGGAGCTGGTGGCATCTGGACTAGACTTCTGGGCCTGTGTGCACGGTGGTCAGCTCCAGAGAGGCCCAGCCAGACCCAGCTGGATGCAAGGGTTTTTCCTAGCTCTCTTTCCTAGTCCTGCTCCTTAAAGTTACACTTTTATGCCAAGGAAGGGCGCCTGCTTCCAACCACATGATATACTTATCTCTGAAAGCCCCATAGGTTACCAAAAACTATAATTAAGGAGCAAAAGATTCCTTTGCAGATAATTGAAAGGTGGTGGCAGAGACCCGGGAGTTAAAAATGTTTTAGACAACATTTATGTACACATTTTCCTCTTTAAACTTATGTTCCTTTCCTGTGAACACTTCTTTTCTGGATGACCACAGGCAATTTCACTGTTTGAAGCAACCAGTTTGTATCCACCCAAGGGTCCCTGCATCCCCTTGATCAATCCCAGGGTGTCCCCCAGGGCACCTGCTGCATATGATTCAGCTAGTCCCCACAGCCCCCTGGGGCTATACACCACCACCAGGAGCAATTCCTGTCAAATGCAAAGTTCCCTCCTTTCTTGCTATCTTTTCCCTGAGGACTAGAAAGAAACTTCTCTGTTCTCCCACAGGACCTTGTTCCTGCCTCTATTAATAGCACTCACCACATTGTATTATAATTACCTAAGTGTCTATAGTTTTCCTCAGCCACATGGGCACACTCCAGAACAACAGCACCACGCTCAGTGGAGCTGCCCCTTCTCTAAACCCTATCTTATCCTTCCTTTGACTCAGTTCTGCTTATGCTCCACCTCTACAGGTGTCAAACTGTTCTTGCTCTACTGTCATTGGCTTTCTGCTTCCCTCTGTCTTCACCAGTCCCAGGGGCCGTTCTACCACCCTCAGTGCCTACGTAGTACCAGGAGTTTAAGAGACCTGCAACAAATAGGATTGATTAAATGAAAGAGTTCCACTATTCTCTTTGCTTTTTTTTTTTTCTCTCCTTTTTTGCTTCCGTTACGACCACCACTGGGATTACCACTGGGTGGAGGGCAGACTTTCACCCTGAATTACTCAGAGCAACTCTTTCAAGATAATCTTAGCTAGTCACAATATTGGTCAAGAACAGTTCCCCCAAAGTAGTCTACTCTTTCATTTATGCAGCCTATAGTGAATTCTGACAGGATAAGTTTGGGGGACATTTCAGCCACATCACCCAAGGACACTTGTGGGACTATCCCTTCATGCCAATCTCAAGGTTTTTGACTTGAAGCCCTCATGAATTTGTTATATAGACAGGTTGTAACCCCACCCCCCATGCTGTTAAATGCTTGTCGCTTGTAGATTCAACTTTCTTCACCCACAAAACACACAGATGCAGAGGGAGAAGAGGGGGTACCCAACTGCTCTTTGGACTTATTGGATCCCAGAGATGACCCTAGATGGCCTGCGCAGAGCCTGAGAGTTTGTTGTAGCCAAATCTCCATGCAGGTGCGCTTTCTCATCACCATGGAAACATCTCAACAGTCAAATAACAAGATGGTAATTCAGAGATGGAATAGAAAAAAATGATCAGAGTTACTCCTGAAGTAGAAGGACAGAAGAGGCAGAGGAAGGAGGCAGCAAGAAGGGGTCAAAGAGTGGCAGAGTCACTCATATTAAAGTCTAGTATCGGGACCTAGAGTTTGAGCATTACACATTTTGAACCTAGTTGAGGCTTATTCAGTCAATTACTATGACGTCTCCTAAACTGAGTTCTGATTTCTAAATTTTAGCCTCTTGACTTACTGCAGTGTTAAGGCATCACCTGGTACCTGGCACTCAAACACTGAGGCTTAACTGATTGGATTTCTGCTGGCCCCAAGTCTCAATTCACTGGGCTGACTGCCAGGATCCCGTCAAAAGAACAATAACAACTGGGGGGCGGAGGGGGAGTCAACATAAACCCTCGTGTCAGAGTGAAGCCTACGAATCCGCACTTCACTTAAAGGCAAGTGTTTTTTCCTCCTAAGATTACTTACCCCAAGGAAGGCCATCTCTTCTTGCCCCTATTTTGAGAGTAAATCCCATCTAAGGCTCAAAATCCCCAACATCCAATGGCTGAGTGGTCTCACAGCTATTAACATCTTTGGTTATAAAACTTTCTCCACACCGAGATCTTGAGTTGCTGGAAAGGAGGTCCCCAAAATTATTTATCTTTGATTCCTCAGCAACTGCACATTGCCTGTGTATAGTTAGGTAGAAGTTTGTCAGTATTTATTGAATGATTGATCAGAGGAGACAGGGAAAATATCTCTGTGTGGTTGGAGTGGGTTATTGTAAAGTTTGCCATTGTGGCTCAGAGATGGACATTCCTGGAGTCTGGAATGATTTCTGAGAGTTCTGAAATATAACTGGGCACGTACTTTTAGCCCCACCCCCTCCAACAGTTTATTTCTGGATGTTCCTGACTGGCTAGTTGGGGGAAAAAAAAGGCCATTAGGTTCAAGAGTTATTTTAGGGTGGAATATTAAAACACCCAGATGAAAGTGTTTGAAAATTAAGACAGCTATTACAGTATCTCTGCCAGTCAATGTTCCTATTAGTAATGAATTTGAAACACATCTTTGGTGCCATATCCTAAACTGTGGGTCCTGGATGGTAAATGTATTCTAGGTGGACTGGGAGGGGCTCTGTTTGCATGACCTCTGTCCCTACTGCTGTGGCT
Organism: Suricata suricatta; assembly: GCF_006229205.1. Lineage (NCBI taxonomy): Eukaryota > Metazoa > Chordata > Mammalia > Carnivora > Herpestidae > Suricata > Suricata suricatta. Next base: position 23,826,422 of record NC_043706.1, on the reverse strand, counting down.
TCCTTTTCAATGTACCAACATTCCTGGATTTTCTGAGATTCTACTTGCATTGTTGAAGACTACTAGCTAGCTATTAGACCGTTACTTTTTTTTTTTCCTCATAAAGATGAAGAACAGCCTTATGTAGAATCACTGTGACACCTTGTGGGCATGGCTGGGGATTGCATCCTATCCTTCAATTGTTCTAAATAGCCTGGACCCTTCCTGTCACTGTCCCCTTCCCCTTTCTCTTGACGTCATTCCTTGAAGAGCAAACATTCTAAGATAGAAATATGTGAAATTGGTATTGTTAAAAACAAGACAATGGGCCCCAAATGAAGTCATGCTAAGCTCCATGTTGCCAAACCTAGACCCAATACTTAATTACAGTTTCATAGTCTCTCCAGAATGGAATCAGTCAGTCAGGAGCTACCTGGTCAGCACTAGTGAAGTAATTTGCCTGATAAACCCACGTTTGCAAGAATAATTTTCTTATCTCGCTCCTTTATGCCTACAAATGTCTTTGACTTTGTATAGCTCCCCGGACCTCCTTTCTATCTGTTGGATAGGATGCTGCTCCATTTGTGAATCATTGAATAAAGTCAGTAAGATCTTTAGAGTTTATGCAGTTGAATTTTATTTTTTAACAGTATTCTTGATTCTGTGTGACAAAGCAACTGTTAATTTTTTCTTTTTAAAAAAACTTTAATATTTATTCATTTTTTTGAGGGACAGAGAGTGAGCGAGTGGGGGATGGGCAGAGAGAGAGAGAGACAGACAGACAGACAGACAAACAGAATCAGAAGCAGGCTTCAGGCTCTGAGCTGTCAGCACAGAGCCCAACAGGGGGCTTGAACCAATGAACCATGGGATCATGACCTGAGCCAAAGTCAGCCACTTAATCGACTGAGTTACCCAGGTGCCCCACAAGGTGCACTTCTGTCTTGAGTGGAGCTTTCAAAAAAAAATTCTCTGTCCTATGGACCCAGATGGAAATGGCATGAAGAGGATTGGCTTCCCACTGGGGTTGGTGCCAACTCTTTGTGAGCTCCCTCTCCACTCCTGTGACTTCCACACCAGAAGGCAACTGGCGTTTACAATTCTCCTACAGCAAATACACTTTTCTCCCCCAGAGATAGATTTCCATGGAAACCAAACCTAGAGGGAAAATTCTGGACAGGCAGGGGTGTGGCAAAAACCACAAGAGAGGTGATAGGAGGAGGCATTTATGTCAGGATTACATTAGAAATATGCGCAAAAAGATAGAGGCAGCAGAAAAGCATGTTAAGTTTTAAAATGTTTTAAAATTTTTTGATTTAATGGGTGTGGAAGACCCTAGAAAAATCAGAAGCCCATATATAAAACACCTATTGTGTGCAAAGTATAATGCAAAGTGGTGGGAAGGGTCCAGTGTCAAATGTGACCCTGCCCTTAGGGAATTTGCAGCCTCTACGCACACAGATAATCACACCAAACAATAGCACATTAAAGTGCCAGAGGAATGGGACCCACATAAGTGGGCAAGAGGCAGGGACCACTCTCACCCTAGGCCAATCCAGATTACTTTTCAGTCTCTTAAAATAAGCAGTAAGAAGGGGCACCTGAATGGCTCAGTCAGTTGAGCATCTGACTCTTGATATCAGCTCAGATCATTGATCCCAGGGTTGTGGGATCAAGCCCTGTATCGGATTCTGTGCTGAGCATGGAGCCTGCTTAAGATTCTCTCTCTCCCCCGACCCAGGGCCCCTCTTCCTGCATGTAAGTGCTCTCTTTCTCTAAAATAAAAATAAAATCAATAAACAATAGTAAGCAGTGAGAAGAACAAAGCCATATGAGAGTGAACATCAGAGAACTCAATCTGCAGCCCTGGTTCTCAACAACCGTCAAAGGAGGGGTTTTCAAACCTAGGGCATGATTTCACAGTACTGGTGATGGTCCAGGAGAGAGACACAGTTTGATGACTTAGAGAGGACAGTGATTTACAATGTTGGCTACACATGTGAATCACCTAGGGAGTTTTAAAAAATACTGATGCCTGCCTCACCCGGGAGATTCTGATGAACTTGGTTTGGGGAGGAGAGAGAGCCTATGCTTTGGGATTTTAAACATTTCCCTCAAATGATTCTAAGGTGCTGCCAAGTTTCAGAACCCCTGGAAAATCCTGTTCCTAGTACTTGTCTCCTCCAGATTCTGCTACACACATGGGCACACAACCACACTCACTCTTGCTCTTATAATTTGCAGCTTTGCAGAAAATGGATTCAAAATTAAATGGAATGGGATAGAAACTTCAGAATACCTAAATTCAACAGGCACATGATGACCTGCTTACGGTGCTAATGAGGAGGGGTGTGGTCTGGGGGTATACTGCTGCAATGGATTAGGAGAAGGGCTTACAGCAAGTGGTTGCTCTAATATGTGCCCCTGACCCTTAACATACTTTCCTTCAGCCAGCTGTGATCCTGACCCATGCCAGACAGTATTAGCCAGCGATGTGTTTATGCCAAGGGTCGGAACAATACACCGTGTTTTTCAGTGTGTTATAACACAGTACATCCCCCTGACACCCTCTTTCCCTGTACCAGTGTCCTTGTGGCTATCTTCTCTGGTCATGCTTGTTTATACCTAGGCTTTTCCTTCCGAAGCTCTGTTAAACAAAAAGTCGAGAGTGTAACAGAACAAGAAGTGATTTTCTGATAACAGTAAACTATTGCACATATAGGAGTATTGTATTTATTTCACATTTTCCAGTGGTAAAACATCTGCCACCACACGTAACATACTGAGTTTCCTTTATTTGAATGACAGTTTCTTGTAGTCGGTGAGGAGTTCCTTATTTGGTGTGATATTAGAAATGTTAAGAAAATTCTTCTTTCCCCTTACAATTCAAAGTTAACTGTTCTGGAAGAGCAGCCTGGTGGTAGGCAGAATGGAATGGACCAGAAAGTTGTTGCAATAATACTGCAGTGGGGAGTAAAGGATGGGGGCTGGGTGGAGGAGGGAGGGCATTGATTAGAAGATCCTGCGCTGGGGAAGTAGCAGGAGAAACAGACTTTGATTCTTGGTTCCTGACACATTCTGAGGGCAGACTTATGGGATAGGGCACTTTTAGAAAGGAAAGCAAAGGGAAAGCCTGGATGGCCACAGGATTTCAAACTTGTGTGGAAGAAAGAATGGTGACCTTGTTTATAGATTCTGGGGAGGCAGGAGGAGACAGTGGTTGGGAGCTAACTGATTTGGTTTAATAGATACTGGACTTCGAGTGCTGGTGGGAGTCCTCATGGCAATGCTCAACCAGCAGTTGGAGCTAAAAAGTTGAGAACTAGAGACACAGATTTAGTACTTTAGATGTGACAGTAAAGTTACGGGAGCATTAGAAATTGGCACAGAATGGCTAAAAGGAAAAAGGAAATAATGCCAGAATGTTGGAGGAATTCTATTATCTATGGTATCTGAACAGGAAAATGTCCCATTGAAGATCCAGGCACATGATGAGAATGGAAACCAGCACATGGCCCAAGTCAGGGAAGGAGAGCTTCTCAAGATGTTCATGGTCAATCCTGCAAGATGCCACAGTGAGGTGAAGCAGGATGGCAATGGCTTTCAGGATAACAATGCTTATTTCTCCTGCTCTCCACAAATCTCATGCCTTCCTTCTTTTCCTTTGGGTTGTAGACCACTTTTCTCGGATTTTCTTCTAGATCTTTATCCATTCCTTTTCCATTCCCTGGTTTCCTTTCCTTCTTCCATTCTTGCCCTAAGTATTGATTCTCTTGCCATGGTTCCATTCCCAGTCCTTTCTCGAGCCAGACACTCTCTTTTCTATGACAGTAACCATAGTAACCACCACCCAGGTCAAGGAATGGGACCTTGGCAGCCACATTTTCCTGATCAGTCTCAAACCTCTCACTATAAGTAACCATTCTCTGATCTTTACATTACCTATTTACTTACTTGTGTTTGTAATTTTCACCCATGTGCTTTACACTATAGTTTAGGTCAGCCTGTTTATTTCGAAATGTGTCTCCTAAGTCTATTTTAATTCCTAGGTGCTCCCATAGGTGGTGTTTTGTTCTTCTTTGAGAGGCATGTAGTGTCTAATGTCTCTCTGTGCTGTTACCAGTCACCAATAACCAAGGCCCAGATTCTTTGGTTCTTTAGATGTTGCAAAATGGTGATAGTCCTATCCATCATTTTTTCTTTATTTATTATCTGGAATGCTTTTAAAAAGAGAAACTTTCCCTCATTTGCTAGGTGATTACTCAGTGGTAGAATTCTCAAAAAAAAGGGTGCGGGGTTGGATGGGGGGCAAACTGATAGCTTGAAATCTTTCCTATATTTACTGATCTTCAAAAGTGTTGGTTCTGCAGCCTCCTCCAAATAAAACTGATTAGGGATAGGGTATATGTTGGGAGGGGCGGCCGGTGGTTACAATTTATAAACTCAGGGATCAAATGATAATCGGTGTATTTTGGTGTGTTTCAACTGACAACAGCAATGATCTTTATTGATAGTCAAGTTGTTCTGTCTTTTGTCAGTGAGTCTTTTCAAGTCAGTTCCTGCATTCTTTACCCAACCCTAAAAGTCTTCAGTAGCTTTCTTGCTGCACGACATGACTTTCCAGACCCATCTTGTACATTTGTTGCACCAGGACCAGAATCAGCCATTCTCCAAGACCACAAGCTGGAAACAAGATGATGCTCATTGCTACTGGTTAGGTCATCCTTTCAGAGCTTTTCAATGGATGGAACTAGGGTATATGAAGATTTAAAAAATACCTCATGAGTTCATGACATTACTTCCTTTTCAAATTCAGGAGCACAGGATAATTAACCTCTTCCATTTAAAATTTATATCCATTTGTTCCCAAACCAAGAATCCTGGTTCTCAGGGGCACACTGATGATAGAATTAGATCACAAAGTCATGAATTTGATTTTCCAAAACATTTTCAGAATAATAATCCCAACACTTTACCAATAGGGTTATAGAAGGCAAACAAAAATTAAACATTTTTTGACATATGAGTCCCTCCTTTTTCCCAGTTGTATTGCAATCTTCACTATCAGAAAACAGAGATCTTTTATACTTTCACTCTCTTATCTTTCATTTAAATATATTGTACATTTAAAGTTTTAGGTAATATCTACACTCAATGTGGGGCTCAAACCCACAACCCTGAGACCAAGAGTCACACACTCCACTGACTGAGCCAGTCAAGTGACCCTAAATATATTGTACATTTAAATTGCACATTTAAATATATGTTCATTGTACATTTAAACATACATTTAGTACTCACTGTACATTTAAATATATATTTAATGCTCACTGCCAGCATTTAAGCTGATGTGTCTCCAAGGCATTTTGGTTGATTAAAGCTCTTTCTCTAGTAACTTCTAAAGAAGTACTCCTGAGAACAATATTCTCTTAGTTCCTGCGTGCTGGTGACAATTTGTCTGCTGTCTTTCTACTTGAAAATAAGTTTTGCCTGGATTGAAAGTCCTTGGCTCACATTTCTTCCTTTGGGTACTTTAAATATGTTACTCCATTTTCTTTTAAAAACAAATATTGCAGTCAAAAAATCTGATGGTAATCACACTTTCATTCCCTTTTATGTAACTTATTTTTACCCAGATAATATATAGTTTTTAGTATTCTGTTTTCTTGCTTTAATTTTCTTTTGCAGAGACTCCTATTATTCATTTATTGCATTTTCTTTGCCTGTCTTCTGTATTGTCACTTTCTGCCTAGTCCAATTTATCTTTCCCTTCATTATTTTAATTTTTAATGTTCTATTTCCATATCTGTTGTGTTCATGTGCTCTTGTGTTCCTTCTAATTTAGTTTTCACTTCCAAAATGATTTTTCTTTTAAAAAAATGTTTATTTATTTTGAGAAAGAGAGAGAGAGAGAGAGAGAGAGAGTGTGTGTGTATGCATGAGAGAGAATGAGGGAGAGAGGCAGAGAGAGAGGGAGAGAGAGAATCCCAAGTAGGCTCCTTGCTGTCAGCACAGATCCCAGTGCAGGGCTCAATCCCATGAACCCTGAGACCATGACCTGAGCTGAAATAAAGAGTCAGACGCTTAACCAAGTGAGCTGTTCAGGTGCCCTTGAAATAGTTGTTCTATTTCTCTAATTCATTGATAGTTTCATCACTTTCTGAGATTTCTAGTTCAGATATGTAGTTTCCTTCCATATAATTTACTGTTTTTGATGACTTTTTTGCTCAATTTTGAAATAGTATATTTTTCTTCTGTCTTTGTGGGAGTCTTTCTGAGAGATGTTACTCTGCATCTTTATCTTTATCTCTTTGATCTCAATCTTTTCTATTGAACATGTTCATGTGAAATTAATTTTCCTGAAATTTTAGAATAAGCTGGATTCAAGAGTGCTTTCCTTGAAAATAGGACAAGACATCCCTTTCTTATTGATTTACATTGTGTTAAAAAATATGGCAATTTACATCCTTATGTTTCCTGGTCCCTTCTTCTTCCATTGTGTCAGTTGCCCTGCTCAATTCGGATTCTGTTTTCAGCAGTTTCTCCTCAGTGTGGGACACTTGGAAGGGAGTTTTGGCTATTTTTCAATTAATTAATTAATTAATTAGTTAATTAATTAATTAATTTTGAAGAGAGTTCATAGACCATTTCAGCCCCTGCACACCTTCTTCAGGATCCTTCCAACTCATACGTTAACGGGATGTGCAAACCCCTTACAGTTTCACCTGCTGTTCTTCACGTTGGCTTGCTTTTTTAAGCCACTGATGGTTATTTTGGAGTTCCTGGGGCCATCAGATGTCCTGTTGCTTCCCTTGACTTCCTTTGGTATAGATGCTAATACCATGCAGATCTTGTAGCTGCCAGCATTTGTGCACATCTGCTTGGATTTAGAAATCTCTGGAACATCTTGTCAACGAAGTTATGTTGTAGATATTGACAATGGCCTTCATTTTGCCATCATAGTTTCCTTTATTACTCTTATGGAGGAGTTTGAGGAAGTTAAAAATATGCGACCACCACTGCCATCTTTCCCTTCCCCATTTCTTTGTGGTAATTTCCCCCAGACTTCAGTCTTTGACCATCTATTCCTTTTACATACAGATTTTTAAACTCATTACAGCCTTTGCTTTTACCTTTATGCCCTCAACTTCTAAAGCCACATCTCTGGTCTCAATCTTAATCTCAATCTCTCCCTTATGCTTCAGTCCTTTACTTTTTGCTGCCCCTGGGCATCCTTACCTGGATGCCCCAGGAGCACCTTAAACTTTCATCCTTGTTATTGTATTTCCTCCATATTCTTACACCTGTTTCTCTTTTCTTGGGAAAAATACCTTTGTTGAAAGGATTTATTTTCTGACTAATCCAATGTCATTGGCAAGAGATGCTCTCATTGTCCCCATATCTCTGGAACAGAAGTTACTTGTGATATTGGTCTGGAGAACACAAATAAGTGTCATTAAAATAGGATTCTTTCAAGGAAGTTGTTTATTTTGCTTTCCTTTCTTTTGTAATTATAACATTTAAAAGTTTTATGACTTTTTTATTTTATATGCCTTATATATTTATATATTTTTATTATAAAATAATACAGGATTATTATATAATAATATATGAAAATATATATGAAATATATATATTTCAAAAAATATATATTTTTTGAAAAAATAGAGAGGTCTCACAATCCTACCACACAAAGATAATCACTACTAACATTCTGGATTTTTCCCTTAAATTATTTTTCTGTTTGGATATATATGTATTACTTACAGTTTTTGGTGAGTGTTTTTCTATGTCATTTAGTAATCTTCGAAAGCATGAATTTTTAATGATAGTGTTAGTATTCCATTATATGGATGCACTACAATTTATTTATATTGTAATTGGCATTTAAGCTGTTTTTCAACAATTTTGCTATTATAAGTAGCACTGTGATAAACATGACTGCATATTAAATATCATGTATTTCTGATTATTTTCCTTTAAGATTAATTTCTAGAAGTGAAACTGTTGAATCAAGATACATACTACTACATTTTCCTCTAAGAATTGTACACCAACTTACTATCCTACTATCAGTGCATAAAATTCAAAATTTCTTCATGCTGCTAGTAAAAAGTCTTTGCCAATCTAATAGACCACAAAAGGATTTCATTGTTATTTTAATTTTAATTTGCTAGATTACTAGGATGGTTCAATATCTTATCATATACATAATGCCACAGATATTTCCTTTAGTATTACCTTTCTACACATGATTATAATGGGTGGGAAGAGCCTATTCTCTCCAGTGTCCACATGTTACAATCCTTGAAGGACTTCTTCAGCCGCAATCCCTATGTCACCATCAAAATGATTTCCTGAAACAATATAATGAATGAGTATACATTTTGCTAAGGATCTATATCTATAATCTATCTATCTATCTATCTATCTACACACACATTTATATATCCAGTAGAATTTTTTAATAGTTTATTGTCAAATTGGTTTCCATATAACACCCAGTGCTTCTCCCCACAAGTGCCCCCCACCATGACCATCACCCCCCTTCTCTCCCTCCCCCTGTCCCTTCAGTCCATGGTTCGTTTTCAGTATTCAGTAGTCTCCCTTGATCTGTGTCCCTAACTCTCCCTCTCTCTCTTTCCCCCTTCCTCTCCCCATGGTCCCCTATGTTTGCATTCATAGGTCTATCCAGTAGGATTTTAATATGAGTGTTTAACATGTTCCTTTTAAATAACATGATTATTTAAAATATTGTTAAATAATTGATGACTACCAATGGAGAACAGCAGTCTCCCTCACACCTGCTAATAATAGTAATGGCCATCATTTACTCATTTACTCTTGCTAAGCACTTTACAAACAGCACCTCATTTAACACAGCTTCATGAAGTAGGCATTTATTTCTGTGTTTTACATGACTAAGTGAGCCTTAGACACCCCAGGCACATTGGCTGAGGTCACATAGCTATTGGGTGATAAAATTGGAATGGAAGCTCCCTTCAAAGTCCACCTTCTGGACCATTATGCTCTCGGGCTCTCCCTCACTCAGCGGCTGTAATGCTGCTGCACATTAAGATCACTGGAGAACTTTTAAAAAGTACTGGTGCCCAATTACATAATGCAGACAAATTGCATCAGAATCTCTGGGGGGTGGTGCCCAATCATTTGTATGTTATAAAGCCTTCCTAAGTAATTGTAATGTGAAGCCAGGGTTGAGAGCCACTGCTAGTAATTATTAACCAGTGTGGTTAAGGGAATAGTCTTAATTTGTCAAGTTCTAATTCTCAATGTTCAATGCTATTCGTATCCCAACTGTATGTTAGGACAAATCCCTTTCTCTCACCTCAATTCTTATTGTGTGTTCTTATTACTCCTCTCGCTCTCTCTCTCTGTCGCTCTCTCTCTCTCTCACACACACACACACACACACACACACTCACACACACACACAGGCATGCAGATGCTCCAGCTCAGAATCTGTGTTCATACAAATGGTAGTAAGGATGCCAGACCTAAATTGGAGTATGTTTTCTGGACATCAAGGTCAAACAGAGGTAGAACATTACTTGTCAAAAGACTGCAATGGATGAAGCCAAGAAAAATGATTTGAAAGGCAAATCTTAGGAGAGGATGAATCAAAAGTTTGGCAGAGAATTTTCCATCTAAAGAAGCATGTCATAAAGAGATAATCTGAGGATGAAGCGTCCAGGGAAGGGGATCAGATGGTTTGAAAGAGGGACTTTTTATAAAGCACTAGTAATATTGGATATGACAAGAAAGGCAGCCACCAACTCAGAGGTCAGAGTGTTGGCTCACTCTTTGTTTGCCGTTCACTGACATTTCAAAACAACTGAGTCAAAGTCAAAACTCGGAGATTGCCCAAACGAATTGAGAATCCAGCTTTAAAAACATCTGAAGAGTTGGCAACACGAGGCCATTGTTCTCACATGGCAGCAATGAGTGGCCCTGGGACACGGCTGTCCACCTTCAGTGGATCAGAGGTGTCGTTCTCCAGCCCCCACAGGGCACATGACACTATGTAGGCGATGTGACTGCCAATACCCATCTGTTAGCATTTGTGGCTTCTGATTTAAAATCCCAAACCAACCTGGACACCAAGTAGTCACTGAACAGTTTAGGTAGCCTCTGTTTCCCTCCAAATAGCTCTACAAGATGTTATGGCTGTCTATTTCGTTAGTTACTGGGACTGGCTGTACGGTGCTGTGACTCCTTATCTCTGATTGATTCAAGTGCTGCCTTCTGCCCTGGTGTGTTCTCTACTGCTCGCCGTCTCCCTCCTCAGTCCATGGCCTTCTCCTGCTGGAGTCTGAGATCCACACTCCATGTGCTGCACAATGAAACTTCCCCCTCACTGCCTCCTCCCTCCTGTAGCCACAAAGACTGAAGCATGCTCACACCTCCAGCACTACCCCAGCATCTCTTTTGCCTTAACTGCTTTTTCTAGTACATTTAAATAGGTGAATTCCTATAGAAAGCCCAATGAACTTCTGACTATTCAAGAAGAAGGTGTGGTTTTTTTTTTCTTTCCTGAGTTGGCCTGACCTCTTTTCCTGAAGGTTTGTTCCTGTATTTTTAAAAAATTATTATTTTAAGGACATACTAATCACATTCTTTCGATTTGGCTGTCCAGTTTAGGGAAAAGGTCTGAATGTTCTGAACTTTGTACTCCTTCTAGCAAGCCCTGTCCTCCCTAAAGACATCAGTAATGGCAAAGGAAAGAAGATCAGATATTTTTATAAAATAGAGTGTTTCCTCCAGGGAGAGCAAGACAGCCTTGGAGTCTCGGCTTGCTGCAAAAATAAACACACGATCAAAGAAATAAACACACCAATAAAGCCATAAATCCCAGTGGAACTTGTTGCCATTTATAGATTTAAAAGGCTAAATTCTTACAACCATGTGCTTAATGTTTATTTTGTTCAGTTATGAATTCTAAGTGTTGAGGAAAAAATACCCCAAACTTGGATAGAAAATAAAAGGGTAACCATGTCCCTTTGCTGTCATACTAAAGGGGAGCCATACTTTTGTTTCACTTGCTATTTACTGTCACTTAGGGCTCGATTCTGTGAAATCAGATGTTAACCTGTAGATTTATAAGGTGGAAGTGATTTTTGACCAGTAGAGATGCACATGATTTTTCTCCTTTAGAAAAGATAGTGACAAACATTATGGTTTTATTGCCCTAGTAACCAGTTTTATATCTAACTTAACAATATGATTACAGCATTATTCCCTTCAATGCCTGTATTCATTCACTCAGCGTCTCTGATTCGCTTTGAACCAGCTTTACAATTCTGCTAGTTCCTTCATAAATCATGACGCATATTCATTCAATACTTGTATGAGAGTCAGGTTTTTAACTCTAAAAAAAAATTATACTTTGACAGTAGCCTCATCACAGAAAATTTTTTAGGAGGCCCCAACCTTGTGTTCATATGTGGAGTTTCAAGCTTCTTTCCTTTGCTGTGTCAGGCAAACCTTGGAAAGTGGTTTTGTAGTTAATGTAGAAGATTAACACTTTGGTTAGAGAGAGAGAGAGCTGAGCAATTAGCTTCAATTTAGGGGAAGAAAATCCCGATGAGGTTATTCACTGATAAAGCAAATACCATTTAATGATGGCTCTGCGCATCACAAACACTACCTCTATTGCTGCCATGGTGACCGTGTCTGCTGTGGGGAGCGGGATATTTGCTGTATCTCTTTTTTGGCACAGAAGTCCTTCTGAGCTTCTATTTCCACACCCCATAGCACGTGAGAGGAGGAAACTCAGAAGACCATCTGGCCTATGCCACTAGAGGGTATCCCCAAGGCTCTCTAATAAAGATGTTCCTGAAAGATTGGGTATAGATTAAATTTAACAAAAAGCTTATTTCAAATGACCTGGGATGTTTGCTTTATAGTAGACAGAATGAATTATTTAATAATTATAAGTAAATCACCGTGTAGCTGTATTTGAAAATGGTGTTAGATTCTGTTTAAATATCATTAAATGTATGTTTATGAAAAAATGTATTGTCTCTTCCAAATATGAGGATAGGTTTGGAACATGAAACAGTAATGAATTACCTGGGAGATAATATAGTAAAACGTGAAAATGGTTTGCAAGCCATGTCATGTTATATTTTCACACAGATGTTATTTATTATATTGATATAGTCATTAAGTATAACCCAAAGGTCCTCAACTTTACAAATAACCGAGGGAGACACCATTTTCTGGGTATCCAAATAAAATAACTTAAATCTATATCCCATAACTAAATAAAATAACTTAAATCTATATCCCATATTTGGCTCTAGTAAATCTAGCTTCCTCCTAAACATCTCTGAGACTTCCCAGAGAGTGTGGATCAACTGCCAACCCCAGTTATCAGCTTGTTCTCCGCCATTTCTGGCTGTTGAATTGGCTCTCTCCTGGGTTTCCTCCCTCTACCTCTTTATTGCTTTCTGTCTTTCTGTGGCCCCGCTGAACTGCCCTCATGATCACAGCCCTTCCTTCATTTCCCAAGAAAATGCTAAAATAAATCTGTCTAATTTAGTAGTTACTAAAGATTGGCTGAAACCATTGGAAGAGAATGGAGAAGAATTAAGCTACAGAACTGAAAACAACTCAAAATACTCTGCCCCCAGGCCCTGTGTCTCACCATTTATGTGGAGTCTACTTTTCCAGCCAGGGTCATTTCTACTATGTTTTTTTGCCCTTTTTCCAAAGAGAGCTGAAAATCATTTAAAATTAGATCTTACTCCACCTCACAGGAACTAGCCTTTTATATTACTTACTATAAAGAGAACTTTAGTTCATTTTACTGGACCACCCTATTGTAACTAATACCTTGGGTCTTACCTTTCATATCTAATAGGCTTCTAAAGATTCATTCCCCTAAACAAAAGACTGCTCCTCCTTTTGGGAGCACCCCCCTACCCCCTCCTCCATGGAATGTGGAAGTTGCTCTAGCCATTTTTTTCCCCATCTGTGCTAAGAAGCTAAGAAGATCATCTGAATAGAGAAAACACATTGCCAAGGTAGGAAGACTTCAAGCAAACTTTTAGAATATATGAAAGTACTTCCTAAATTGTTTGATTTTTGTATATCAATCATATTCAATAACCTTGCTAAATTCAGCCATTATTGTGAGTGTATAGATTACTTTGAGTATTTTATGTAGACAAACATTATTTTCAAATGAGAGTTTTACATTTTTCTATGGAAACTTTATATCTTTATTTTTTTGGCCACATTACAGAGACTAACCACCAGCACAAAGTTGACAGAAGTGACAATTCTGGACATCCTTGTCTGGTTCAGTCTGAAAGTCAAGGACAAGTGTTTGATATTTTGACTTTATGTAATATTTGCAGAAGGTTTTTGGATCATCTCTTTTTCAGATTAAGGAAGTGTCCTTCTAGTTCTCGTCCACTGAGGACTTTTTAAAAATTATGAATGAGTATGGAATATTATCAAACACTTTTATTAAATCTACAGAGTTTATTATATATCTATCCTTTATTCTTTTAACATGGTGAATGGTATGGGTTGATTTTGAATGCTATAAATCAATCTTGCGTTCCTGGGATAAAACACACTTGCTGGATTTGATTTGTTGTTATTTTGTTTTGAATCTTTACACCCTAGTCTGACAGAAGTCAGCCTATAATTTTCTTTCTTGTAATAGCTTTGACAGATTATGTTCCAAGGGCCTCATAAAACAAGTTGGAAAGTGTTGTTTCATCCCCTGTTCTCTGTAGAGTTTGTATAAGAGAGGTATGATATCTTCCTTAAATATGTGGAGGAATTTCCCAGTGATACCATCTGAGACTAGAGTTTTCTTTGTGGATAGGTTTTAAACTATAGATTCAATTACTTTGACAGATACGGTACTACTTAAATTTTCTTTTGTGTATATGTGTGTGACTGTGTCAGTAAGTTGTGCTTTTCAGGGAACCTGTCCATTTCATCTAAGTGATCAAATGTATTGGCATAAAATTGTGCATAATATCCTTTTATTACCTTTTTAGTATATATTGAATTTTGATTTTCACAGTTTATATTCTCTTTATCTTTTTCTCAGTAAGTCTTGCTAGGGGCCATAAATTTTATTAAATCTTTCCAAAGAACTTATATTTGACTTTGTGGATTTTTTCTCTTGTTCATCTGCTTTCTATTTCATTGCTTCTTGCTCTTATCTTTATTATTTCTTCCTTTTATTTTATTTGTGTTTACTTTCCAATATTCTTCTAGCATCTTGTATTGATACTTGGATGGTTGATTTTTTAACCTTGCTTCTTTTCCAGTATAAACTGTGGCACACATGGAGATTGATACTAGATAACCCTTCAAGAAAGAACATGCTCCATTCCTCTGAGTATGGTCATCAGAGAGTTGCCAGCTGTTTTCTCCCTCAAGGTCTACTTTGGTTTCTAAGCCAAGGTCATGGTCTTCTTGGAGAAACCTCCTGGCCAATGTCCGAGCAAAGCAGTGGTAACTGAGTGTATGCTATTTTTAGGGTAGCTCTCAGCCATTGATGGAAACAGATGGTGGGATAAGGTGCTACCCATTTATACCTAACATGGAACTCTTCTGACAGTTTTTGCTCTGGTGCTCCATTTGGAGTGCAGAGACTTGGTGTCAAACTGCCACTGTGGTCTGATGCAGCATAACCTCCTGACCTGCAGGGAGTTGAGGAGACACTAACAAAACATGGCACTAGTAGAAACAAAATAGCTGATAGCCAACAAAGAAATATGTATTATGATCTCTTATATTTTCTAATGACCTTAAAAAAACTAGATTTCTAATTTAATTCCATATTTTGTGTGATTTTAATCCTTTGAAATTTTGAGACTTGCTTTATGGCCTAGCATGTAGTCCATCTTGATCAACGCCCATGTGCTCTTGAAAAGAATCCATAATCTACAATTGTTGGATTTTGTGTACTACATAAGTCAGTTTGATAAACTTGGTTAATTGTGTTGTTTAAATTTACTATATTCTTGCTGACATTTTTACTCATTTGGTCTCTCCAGCATAGAGAGAGAGTGTTAAAATCTCCAATTATTCTACCCAAATGCCTGCACAATGATGTTTATAGCAGCTTTATTTAAAATTTATAAAATTTTGAAACAATCAAGATGTCTTTCAGTAGGTGAATGAATAAATTGTGGTACATGCAAACAATGGAATATTATTCAGAGCTAAAAAGAAATGAGCTATTGAGCCATGAAAAGCCATGCAGGAAACTTAAATGTGTATTACTAAGTGAAAGAAGCCAATCTGAAAAGACTGTATACTGTATGATCTCAAATATATGACGTTCTGGGAAAGGCAACACAATGAGACATAAAAAAAAAAAAAAATCCAAAACCAAACAATGGAGCAGTGGTTTCTAGGAGTTAGGGGGGAGCGAGGGATGAATGGGCAGAGCATAGAGGATTTTGGTGACAGTGGATCTCTCCTGTATAATAATACTATAATGGTGGATACACGCCATTATACATTTGTCCAAACCTGCGGAATGTGAACCAAGAGTGAATTCTTAGGTTAATTATGGGCTTTGGGTGATAATGATGCATTAATTAAGGTTTATTTACCGTAACAAATGTATCACTCTGTGGAAGGGGGGTTGATAATGAATGCTTTATGAATGTGTGGGTCAAGGGAATATATTGGAAATCTCTGTACCTTCCCATCAATTTTTCTGTGAATCTAAAACTGCTCTGAGAAATAATGGCTATTAAAAAAGTCAAGGGAGGGAGCACTGGCTGGAAAGGGGCTTTATGGGAGCTTCTGTGGTGCAATAATGTTCTTTTTTTTTGAAGTGAGTGTGTTCACTGTGTGTAAATCCATTAAACTGTATACTCATGAAAACAAGTCTCAATTGTGATTGGAAAAGAAAATCTATTTCTTTTTTAGCTCTGTCATTTTCTTTTTATATTTTGAAGCTAAATATTAGATGTATATTAATTTATGATTTCTATGTTTTCCTATTGAATTTATCCTTTTATCATTTATGAAATATCCCTCTTTATATAGGAATTCTTCTTGCCCTAAATATTACTTTCTCTAATATCAACATAACCTCTCGAGCTACCCTTTAGTTAGTGTTTTCATGGCATATATTGTTTATTCTTTTATTTCCAATTTTGCGAATAGCATATCGTTATGTCTTGTTTGTATCATTCGTTTATAATTTAAGTAAATTGGGGTCATAAAATTTGGACTGTATGATACCAATCCTTTTTTTATTTAATTTTTTTTAGTTTATTTATTTAGGGGGGAGGGAGAGAGAGAAAGAGAGAGAGAAGAAGCAGAGGGAGAGAATCCCAAGAAGGCTCCATGTTGTCAGGGCAGACCCCTGATGCAGGGTTCAAGCTCATGAATAGTGAGATTATGACCTGAGCTGAGATCAAGAGTTGGATGTTTAATCTACTGAGCTACCCAGATGGCCCTGATACCAATTCTTTAAAATGCATTGAAGTCCAACATGTGATAAACTTACATCCATGGTTCATGTGTATTTGAATATTTTTTGGTGTCCATTTGAACAATGGACATTATTTACTGTGCTGTTCTAGTATTCTATATCTTTTCTGACTGTATTGTTTATTTCCTTAATTTACCAAGTACTGAGAGAAGAGTAAAATTTCCTACAGCAAATGTGGTCTCATCAGTTTCTCTTTGTAGATCTGTCAATTTCTACTCCATATACTTTGAGGCTGGTTGTGTTATTAATTGCATACAAATTTAGATTATGGTTCATTGTCCTTTTTAAAGTCCTTAAAGTCTATATGGCTACTCAGATTTTTTGTTAGTGCTTATTTGATTTTTTTCCATATTTGGCTTTCAAGTATTTGTATTTTTACATTATTTCCCCTTCCTTTCAATAATATAGTGACTTTGAAATGCATTAATCCTAATCACCTCCATACCAAATCTTATACTACAGTTTTCCAGTATTTTACTAGTAGCCTATTTTCCAACTTTTTATAATTATTGTGTGACTGAGTCAATATTTGTTTGGATTTACCTACATGCTTACCAGAACCTTTACTCACCATTCCTTCTTGGATCTTAGACCTTCTATCTGTGATTGCCTTTATTCTACCTGAGGTACATCCTTTAAAATTTAATTTACTGAGACTGGTAACAAACCTTTAATTTTTTTTGTCACAATACTTTGTTTTCCCTTGTCTTTGAAAGTTCTGGTTATAAAATTATTGATAATTATTTTCTTTCAGCTTATTGAAAACCTTTATTCTCTCATCTTCTCATTTCCATTGTTGCTATGAGAGGTTAGCAGTCTATCTAATTATTATTTATTTGTTGACATTTTTGGCTTCCTTTTAAGATCTCTCTCTTATTAATTTTTTTAAATGTTTATTTTTGAGAGAGAGAGAGAGAGAGAGAGAGAGAGAGAACAGAGGAGGGGCAGAGAGAGAGGGAGACAGAATCTGAAGCAGGCTCCAAAGTTCTGAGCTGTCAGCAGAGAGCCTAACAAGGGGCTTGAATCCACAAACCATGAGATCGAGACTTGAGCTGAGGTCAGACGCTTAACCACTGAGCCACCCAGATGCCCCCACTATTGTCTTATTCTAAACTCTGAATTGACAGAAGATAAGACCTTTAATTTATTTAATATTCATTAACCTCTCAATTAATTAATCTCAAAAACAAATTTTAGATATCTTGATGATATCTTGCTTTATTGTCAAATCTTTGACAATAAATATTTTTACAATTATTTTTTAGAACAAAATAAGACAGTGCTATAATTTTTGCTTCAACTATCAAACATAACTTAGAAAACTCCATAGGAAGAGAGCCAATTGTATTGACACATATTTTGGCTTATTATGTTCATTTTTTGCATCCTGACATTCCAAGGTTCCTACTTTTATTACTTCTATTCTGTGTAGAGAACATCTTTTAGCCATTCCTTTAGGGTGGGTGTGCTGGCGACAAATTCTCTTTGTTTTCCTTCTTCTGAGAATGTCTTGATTTTCTCTTTATTTCTAACAGACATTTTCACTGTGTATAGGATTCTGAGTTCACAGGTTTTTATTTTTATTTCACACATTAAAAAATATTGTGCCAAATCCTTTTGACTTCCGTATTTTCTTTATGCCCTCCACTTCTAGAGCCATCTCTCCAGTCCCAGGCTCTCCCTTGAGCTTCAATCCCTTATTTTCTGCTGCCACTGGAGATTCTTGCTTGAATGCTCCACAAGCATCTTAAACATACATTCTGATGATTGTATCTCACCTGTACCCTCAAAATGGTTTCTACTTTTCTTGGGAAAAGTATTTCTGTGGAGAGGATTTCTTTTTCTAAACAATTCATTGTTTTTGGCAAGAGATTAACCCAGTTTTTTTAAGCCAGAAGTTTTACTCTCTTTTCATTGGGAGGATTTCCATTAAACTAACTCATTCTTTTAAAGGCACTAGAATGTGCCTTATTTTCTTGTATTTCGTGATGTTTTACTGTGAACTGCTCATTTTTATATTTGTTTGTTTATCTTAAGTAGGCTCCACATCCGTGGAGCCCAGCGTGGGGTTTAAACTCACCATCATGAGATCAAGACCTGACCTGAGATCAAGAGTCAGACTTTTAAGCAACTGAGGCACCCAGGCACCCCAGAACCATTCATTTTTATTAGAAATTTATTTGTGGAGATTATTTGAGGCTTGGGTTGAAGTTAAAGCCTTGGACTTTTCTTGCCAATCACCTTGGAGCAATACCAACTGATGACCACCTCATGTTAACTTTTCTTTTTGAGGTTTTTCCAGAGTGCATAGGTAACAGAAATCCAGATCCACGTGAAGTCCACTTGGTGGTTATGAATTCCCAGGGGATTACTTTAATTTTGCTCCTCCTGACCTAGGACTGAGAGTCAGTTTCCCTGCTGTGCCCTGCTGCACAGTGGGGCGTTCACTGAGTCTAAGCTTCTTATTAGAATCTCAATTTCACTTCCTATCTGGGGTGTGCTGTAGACTTGACCTTCTGTCCCCTGTACCTGGTGTAGTCCTTAAACCACAAGCTCAAGGATTCCAGGTCTTACCAAAAATGTCCAGGCTTTGGCACTTCGAGTTCCTGGTTTCACTTGACGTTGGAGACTGGCATGTACTTTACACATGCTTCACATTCAAAAAGGATTTTTAAAAGATTTCTTATCCACTATATGAGTTATTTTATTTGGATGAGTTATTTGGGGTATTCAATATGCCATACTGCTGGAAAAGGATATTTCTCACAATATATGATTTTCTGTTACAAACTCTTATCTTTTTAGCGTGTATCTCTCTAGCTGAATATGTTGCGGCTATAAATATCTAATCATTGAATGTTTTTATCATTATTAGGGGATTTTTTCCTGGATACTTTAAAATTTCTACTTTAATTTACTGTCAGCTTTCTTTCTCCTTCTTAACCCTATAATATGAAACAGGCAATTGAAAAATGACACTCTAAAAAACTGTGCAGTCAGCCTGATGTGATTAGATGTCATTACAGTGATGTGGCTTTTTTTTTTTTTTTTGGCCGCATAATCATGTTGAGTTCTCTGTCTCTGAGTTGAGAACTTGGAGGTCAGAGGTGATTTATTTTCTTATTTACACTACAAAGTGAAGGAGAAAACCACTCTACACTTAGCTCAAAATGTTCGTGAGAGGTATAGTCTCTCAAAAATCGGGGTGCCTGGGTGGCTCAGTCGGTTGAGCCTCCGGCCTCGGCTCAGGTCAGATCTCACGTTCGTGGGTTCGAGCCCCGCCTCAGGCTCTGTGCTGACAGCCAGCTCAGAGCCTGGAGCCTGTTTCGGATTCTGTGTCTCCTTCTCTCTCTGCCCCTCCCTCTCTCATGCTCTGTCTCTCTCTGTATCAAAAATAAATAAAACATTAAAAAAAATCAACTAGGTACTTGGGAATTAGAAATGAATCTGGAATGGCTACAGGAAGGTTATTTCAGCCAGTTTACCAGAATCCAAGGAAGTATGTTCAAGTGGAAGAAGGTTGCCTTTCTCCAGACCTCCCGAGCATTATTCTGAGATGAGTCTCAGGAGATGGCGCTGGAAGACACACACACTCGTGTACACACATGCACACACACACCTGCGTACCTACCCAGGCACACACACCACAAACATACACGTGTGATTAAGCACTTATGTAAGTGGGAGGATTCTGGCAAGTGAATCATTGGATTTGTTTTTTTATTTTATCCTTTTGTTCTAATTCTCAAAATAGTATGTGTTTACTAGGAAAGTATTGGAAAATCCAGGAAAAAATCCATAATGCTATTTCTTTTTAAACAATTTTTAAATGTTTATTTATTTTTGAGAGAGACAGAGCTTAAGCAGGGGAGGGGCAGAGAGAGAGAGGGAGACATAGAACCCAAAGCAGGCTCCAGGCTCTGAGCTGTCAGCACAGAGCCTGACATGTGGCTCGAACCCATGGACGGCAAGATATCATAGCTTGAGCTGAAGTCTGACGCTTAAAGAACTGAACCACCCAGGCGCTCTGCTATATTATTATTTCTTAGTAAAAACAATGGCAATATGTTGGTGCATTTCTTTTCTTTGCATTTATTAAATATAGATCAGCTTGTACAGGCAATTACACTTGAATCTGCTTTTTTCTCCCTATTAACAATTTTATACTAGGTACATCCCCATGTTTTCATCACAGTAAAATATTCTTTTATATGGATTCACAGTTTCCTTCCATTAGATATTAAGGTTGTTACAATTTCTCCAATAGTAAAATGAGTCACTATTGTTTTATCTCCCTGTGTCCTCTGCCTTGATCCTAGAAAAATAATTAAAGGTTGCTCTCAGTTTCAAGTGTCAGTGAAATCTCTGAGAGGTTCAGGTTCAGCTGTCCATCTGTTGTTGCCTCACATCCTCCATGGGGGTTTCCTGCTTCCATCCACTCCCCTCATGCTGGCCACAGCAGGCTTTCGAAGTATTTCTCTCAACCACATGTGGTATGTGTTCCCCTTGGGGGGAGTTTCGTAAATCTAAAAAAATTCCCCATCTCATTATATTTCAAGTGCTATTTTAGCTCCCTGTTGTATAACATGATACATTAATGCCTGGGCACCAACTGATGACTTGTGAAAGTCCTGAATTATTCTAGATTCCCCCTGTAGATGAGTATTTGAAATGTGCCTAGTTAAAACTGAGGTATTCTGTAAAATACACAATGAATTTTGAATGCTTAGTAAGATAAAAGGAACACAAATTATTTTATAGATGATACTATTTATGTTGATTACACATTAAAAAGATAATACTTTGGATATGTTGAATTTAATGAAATATTTTATTAAAATTACCTTAATTCTTGTTATGTATCTTTAATGTGACCACAGGAAAATTTTAAATTACATATGTGGCTTGTGTTTGTGGCTAGTATTGTATTTCTTTTTGAGAGGCCAAGTTAGAGCCAAGAATTGGAGTCTGGAGCATGATACTGACATTCCCTCTCGGAAAAGCACCTTGTCCCCCTGCTTTCTGCTCAAGCCTCCAGAATCCTGGGTAAGGGGAAAAAATGTCAGCAGAGTTCTTCACTCCCTCCCTCCCAACATCCAACTCCACCATGAAGCATGTGGAAACAGATGGTTAGTGGATAAGAGAACTAAGTTAGTTGGTTGGTTATTCTATTTTATTAATTTTAAGGACCGTTTTGCATTAAGTTGGATGAGTGACAGATACTCCCAGGTGGAAAAGATCTAGCTGCAAAGATTTCACCAAATGCTCTGTGTCTCTGGGCTTTGGCTGCAGCTTTGAGTCATTTTGTTCTTCTCTACCTGGCTTCAATCACTCCTTTTGCAAAAGCACCAAAGCTCCCTTGTGCCTACTTTTCAGGATTCAGAGCTGGGACTCCACACATTTCTTTGCCATTTCAGCTGCCAGGCAGATAAAAAAGTGGTGTATAGCAGAGCTCCCTGCTCTGAGCAGCTCATGAGGAGGAGGCTGAAGCTGGCACATTTGGATTCAGGAGAAGCCTGAGATAACTGAGCCTGTTCCTAAGATCCAGAAGTTTCCTTGGCCTGCCAAGACTCTTCAGCCTCCCAGACAGCTCAAGGACTTAGACAGGAAAAGTTGAATTAATGAATGATGGTTGACACACAATTCTGAATCCTGCAGCAACAATGTGTGTGCGCTCAGGCCTTCATCAGGAAATGGCCCAGGGACAGCACAGAAGTCCTTGGCTGGGAGCCAGCCCCTGGCTGTGCCTGCATGTGGCTCCTGGTTTATGCACTGTTAAGACTATGACTTCAAGGGTGGCTGAAGTTACTAGTTACCCTAAGCCATTTATAAAATTGGTCAAGCTCCCATCCAACCAATGTCCTTCCTGCTTTCAATTATTTTTGTAGGAAACCTCTGTTTGTATGCTGAATCATGTTTCTTACCATATTTGTTTAGGTTTTTTTTTTTTTTTCCTGTTGACCTCTTCCCTTCAGACTGGTAGAGGCAGCCTTTCCTGTGGCTTGATGCCAATTGAGTCTCTTCCAGCTATGGCTGGGAGGGGTCTGGCGGATTCTCCTCTGAAGCAGGAACTTTCAGGCTGCTTAATTCCTAGGAACTAAAGTCTGGGAGAAGAGATAAACATTGAGTATTCTCCACTCATGCATATAACAAATATGTGGGTAAATTCTTCTATGAACTAAGCTCCAGGTTGGCCTCTGAGAACTCAGAAGAATCAGGCATAAATCCACCCTTGTGTATAGCTACACACAGAGGAAGTGGGAATTCAACAGGGCAGCAGATAGCTTTGAGCAAACAGAAATGGAAGAAGGAGTTGTGGGTATTTCATGAAGGAGAAATTTGAGCCATCACTAAAGGGTAGGTACAACTTGGCCCTATCTATAGCAGTGTTTCTCATTCTCAACACTATTGACATTTTGGACCAGGTAATTTTCTATTCTGTAGGCTTTCCTATACATTGTTATATTGTTTAACAGCATCCCAGACTTCTACCAGTGAGGTACCAGTAGGTCCCTAACCTGTTATGACAAGCAAAAATGTCTCCAGATATTGCCAAAGATTCCCTACAAGAAAAGAAAATCACCTGGTTGAGAACCATAGTTATTAAGGAATAGGCAAATGAATATTCCAGTAAGAATTTTTAAAAATGAGGAAAGGACAAGCCCTAAACAGACAGCAGGTAAATCCATCAGCCTGGAATGAAAGGTTTGAGAAGAAAATTCTCAAAACAGTGGAAAAATAGAATGTAAACTTCAAAGAGTGGGTGTTTGGTGTGTGTGTGTGTGTGTGTGTGTGTGTGTGTGTGTGTGTGTTTCTGTGTATCTGTTTTGTTCCATGATGGACCTCATACATCTAGGATAGAGTCTGGCACAAACACTCAGTAGTGTTTATAGATTGGAAGAGAATGTAGGGTCACTTATAGAGAGAGGGTTGACCACTGAATTGAGGGGTATTTGTCTTATTCTGTAAGTAACATGGAGACATTTGAATGTTTTGGAGTAAGAGATAGAAGTGACCAATTCTAGACATCAAGAAGCAGACAGCCATATGTCAGGAAGATTGGAGAATAGGATGACCCTGGAGATCAGGACATAGCCAAAGACTGTTGTGGGAGTTCAGACAAGAGATAATAGGGGTTTGTCCACAGATAGTATGTGGAGGGAGATGAGGAGAAACCATACATGACAGCAAAGATTGGGTGATGGGAATGGGGTGGGGGGAAAGAATGGCAATGTATAAAAGTAGGAAACACAGGTTGATGCTACCCAAAGCAATCTACATATTCAACACAATTTCTGTCAAAATAGCATGAGTATTCTTCACAGAGCTAGAAAAAACAATCCTAACATTTGTATGGAGCCAGAAAAGACCCTGAATAGCCAAAGCAATCCTGAAAAAGAAAACCAAACCTGGAGGCATCACAATTCTGCACTTCAAGCTGTATTACAAAGCTGTAATCATCAAGACAGTATGGTACTAGCACAAAGACAGACACTCAAATCAATGGAACAGAATAGAGAACCCAGAAATGGACCCCACAGATGTATGGCCAACTAATCTTTGACAAAGCAGGAAAGAATATCCAATAGAATAAAGACCATCTCTTAAGCAAATGGTGTTGGGAAAAGTGGACAGCAATATGCAGAAGCATGAACCTTGAACACTTTCTTATACCATACACAAAAACAAAGGTAAAATGGATGAAATACCTAAACATAAGACAGGAAGCCATCAAAATCCTAGGGGAGAAAACAGGCAAAAACATCTTTGACCTCAGCTGCAGCAACTTCTTACTCAATGTGTCTCTGAAGGCAAGGGAAATAAAAGCAAAAATGAAGTATTGGGACCTCATGAAGATGAAAAACTTCTGCACAGTGAAGGAGACAGTCAGCAAAACTAAAAGGCAACCTACGAGATGGGAGAAGATATTTGCAAATGACATATATAAAAGGTTAGTATCTAAAATCTATAAAGAACTTATCAAACTCAACCCTCCCCCCCCCAAAAAAAACCCAAATAATCTTGTGAAGAAATGGGCAAAAGACATGAATAGACATTTTTACAAAGAAGACATCCAGATATTTAACAGACATATGAAAAAATGCTCAACATCACTCATGGTCAGGGAAATACAAATCAAAACCAAATTGAGATACCACTTCACACGTGTCAGAATGGTTAACGTTAACAATTGAGACAATGACAGGTGTTGGTGAGGATGCAGAGAAAGAGGAACCCTTTTGTACTGCTGGTGGGAATGTAAACTGATGCAGCCACTCTGGAAAACAGTTTGGAGCTTCCTCAAAAAATTTAACATAGAACTTCCCTACAACCCAACAATTGCACTATTAGGTATTTATCCAAAGGATAGAGGTGTGCTGTTTTGAAGGGGCACATGCACCCCACTGTTTATAGTAGTGCTTTTTATAATAGCCAAAATATGGAAAGAGTCCAAATTTCCATAAACAGATGAATAGATAAAGAAGATGTGGTATATATAATGGGATACTACTTGGTGGTCAAAAAGAATAAAATCTTGCCACTTGCAACAACATGGATGGAACTAGAGTATATTATGCTAAGTGAAGTTAGAGAAATACCAATTCATATGGCTTCATTCATATGTGTAATTTAAGATATAAAACATACAAGCATAAGGGTAGGGAAGCAAAAATAATATAAAAAACAGGGAAGGGGACAAAACAAAAGAGACTCCTAACTATAGAGAACAAACTGAGGGTTGCTGGAGGGGAGTTGGGTGGGGGGATGGACTAAACAGGCAAGGGGCATTAAGGAGGACACTCGTTGGGATTAGCATTAGGTGTTACATGTAGGGGATGAACCACTGGATTCTACTCCTGAAATGATTGCACTATATGTTGACTAACTTGGATGTAAATAATACTAATAATAATGATAATAATAATGTAGGAAATACACACAGGAGAACAAAGAGGGTATGTGAGAAATAATTTAATTATTTACATTTTGCCTTTAAACAATAATCGACACCAATCCTTCTCAAACTCTTCCTAAAAGGTGAAGAGAAGGGAATACTTCCAAAATCACTTTATGGTGGAGGATTATGCTGATACTAAAGCCGGACAAGGCCACTATATGAAAAGAAAATTACAAGCCAATATTCTTTATGTGCATACATGCAAAAATCTTCGATAAAATATCAGCAAAATTCAGCAGCACCTTAAAAGTATCATACACCATTCAATTAGGATTTATCCTGGAATGCAAGGATAGTTCAATATATGCAAATCAATAATTGTGATAGACGAGCACTGGGTGGCTCAGTTGGTTGATCTCAACTCAGGTGTTGATCTCAGGTTTGTTAGTTGAAGCCCCATGTTGAGCTCCACATTGGCATGGAGCCTACTTAAAAATAATAAATAAATAAATAAATAAATAAATAAATAAATAAATAAATAAAATGTGATAGATACATCACATAAAAGAAAGAAGGATAAAAATCATGTGATCATCTCAATAGATGTACAAAAAACATTTGACAAAAATTCAACAACTTTTCATCATAAAAATTCTCAACAATGAGGTATAGAAGGAATATACATAATAAATTCCACATGTGAGAAGCCCACAGCCCAAAACCTATTCAATCATATAAAGCTGAACACTTTTCCTTTATGATCAAGAACATGCTAAGAATGTCCACTTTTGTCACTTACATTCAATATAGTACTAGCAGTCCTGGCCAGAGCAATGAGGCAAGTAAAACAAATACAGGCATACCTCAGAGGTTGTGTGGGTTTGGTTCCAGACCATCACAATAAACTTAATATTGCAATAAAGCATGTCAAATAAATTTTTGCTTTCCCAGTGCAAATAAAAGTTATTTTTATTGTAGTCTATTACGTGTACAATATCGAGTCTAAAAAATCTATGTACATGCCTTAATTAAAAATACTTTATTGATAAAAAACACTGACTTTCCTCTGAGCTTTCAGCAAGTCATAACCTTTTTGCTGGTGGAAGGTCTTGCCTCTATGCTGATGGCTACTGACTGATCAGGGTGGTGGTTGTTGGAGAGGGGATGACAATTAATTAAAATAAGACAACAATGAAGTTTGCTACATCCAACTGACTCTTCCTTTCATGAATGATTTTATTGTAGCATATAATATTGTTTGATAGACTTTTACACATAGTACAACATCTTTCAGAATTGGAGTCAAACCTCTCAAACCCTGCCACTGCTTTATCAAATAAGTTTGTGTAATATTCTAAATACCTTATTGTCATTTCAACAATCTTCACAGTATCTTCACCAGGAGCAGATTTTATCTCAAGAAATCTCTTTCTTTGTCCATCCATAAGAGCAATTCTTCATGCACTCAAATTTTATCATGAGATTGCAAAATTCAGTCACATCTTTAGGGCCCACTTCTAATTCTAGTTATCTTTGTTTCCACTACATCTGCAGTTATTTACTCTACTGAAGTCCTGAACCCCTCAAATTCATCCATGAAGGTTGGAATCAATTTCTTCCACACTCCCATTAATATTGGTATTTTGACCTCTTCCCCTGAATCACAAATGTTCTTAATGGCATCAAGAATGGGAACTTCTTTCCAAAAGGTTTTCAATTTATTTTCTCCAGATCCATCAAAGGAATATTATCTATGGCAGCTGTAGCCTTACAAAATGTATTACTTAAATAATAAGACTTGAAAGTCAAAACTACTCTTGATCTCTGGGCTGCAGAATGGATGTTGTGTTAGCAGGCATTGAAAAAACATTAATCTCATTGTCCAGTTCCATTAGAGTTCTTTTATGACCAAGTGCATGATTAATGAGCAGGAATACTTTGAAATAAATCTTTTTTTTTTCTTTGGCCTGAAGTAGATTTCAACAGTGGCCTTAAAGTATTCAGTAAACCATGTTGTAAATAGATGTGTTGTCCTCCAAGCTTTGTTCCATTTATAGAACACAGGTAGGGTAGACTTAGCATAATTTGTAAGGGCCCTAGAATTTTTAGAACATTAA
The DNA here is from genome assembly GCF_006229205.1 of Suricata suricatta. Classification (NCBI taxonomy): domain Eukaryota; kingdom Metazoa; phylum Chordata; class Mammalia; order Carnivora; family Herpestidae; genus Suricata; species Suricata suricatta. The sequence continues at coordinate 23,798,923 of NC_043706.1, read as the reverse complement.
ATGAGCATTGGCTTTAGTTTCAAGTCACCAGCTGCATTAGCCCTTAAGGAGAGAGCCAGCCCATCCATTGAAGCTTTGAAGGCAAGGTGTTGACTTTTCCTCTTTAGCTATGAAGTCCTGGATGGCATCTTCTTCAAACAGAAGGTTGTTTCATTTACATTAAAAATCTGTTGTTTGATGTCACCTTGATTAATTATTATTAATTATCTTAGCTAAATCTTCTGGATAATTTGCTGCAGCTTCTACATCAGCTTCGCTTCTTCACGTGACAGTTTAATGTTATAGAGATGGCTTCTTGCCTTAAATATCATGAATAAAACTCTGCTAGCGTCAGACTTTTCTTCTGAAGCTTCCTCACCTCTCTGTCTTCACAGAATTGAAGAGAGTAAGAATCTTGGTCTGGATTAGGTTTTGGCTTAAGGGGATGGCTGGTTTGATCTTTTATCCTGACCACTAAAACGTTCCCCATATCAGCAATCTCTCTTTTGTCATTTGTATATTCACTGGATTAGCACTTTTAATTTCCTTCAAGAACTCTTCCTTTACATTCACAACTTGGCTAACTGTTTAGCCTAAGAGGTCCAGCTTTTGGCCTCTTTTAGTTTTCAACACCCATTTCTCACTGCACTTAATCACTTCTAGCTTTTGGTTTACAGTGAGAGATGTGTGACTCTTTATTTCACTTAAACATTTAGAGGCCATTGCAAGGTTGTTAACTGGCCTAATTTCAATATTGCTGTATTTCAGGGAATGGGAATATTTGAGAAGGAGGAGCGAGGTTGGTGGAGCATCAGAACATATACAACATTTATCGATTATGTTTGCTGTGTTACGTGGCACTCCCAAACAACTACAATCATAATATCAAAGATCACTGATCATACATCATCATAACAAATATAATAATCATGAAAAAGCTTAAATATTTTGAGAATTACCAAAATACGACATAGAGATATGAAGTGAGTGAATGCTGTGGGAAATGGTGCCAATAGACTTGCAGGATCCAGGGTTACTACAAACCTTTAATTTGTAAAGAATGCATTATCTATGAAGTGCAATAAAACAAGGTCTGCCTGTAAAAGTCACCCAAATAAGAAAGGGAGGAGTAAAATTGTCTCTGCAGTTGACATGATCTTATAGAAAATCCTAATGACTCCACACACCATCCCCACCCCCTCCAAAACAACCAGCTGGGAACTAATAAGCAAATTCACTAAAGTTGCAAAATACAAAGTTAATATACAAAAATAATTTGTATTTCTATACAAACTATCTGAAAAAATTAAGAAAAAGAACTCATTTACAGTACCATAAGAATGATGAGATACTTAGAAATAAATTTAATCAAAACCCATGAGATATTAAAGAAAAAAACTGAAGAAAACACAAATAAATGAAAAGACAATTTGTGTTCTTGATTTGGAAGAAGTAATATTGTTAAAATATTCATGTTACCCAAAGCAATCTATACATTCAACACAAATTTCCAAAAGGCACCAAAATTCCAAAGATATTTTCACAGAAATAGAAAGAAAAAGTCAAAATTTGTATGGGAAAATGAAAGACTGAATAGCCAAAGCAATTCTGAGAAAGGACAGCAAAACTTCTGTATCCCTTGGGTAGATCCCCAACAATGCTATTGCTGGGTCATAGGTGAGTTCTATTGATAGTTTTTTGAGGAACCTCCACCGATGCATAGGGGCACATGTACTCCAATGTTCATAGCGGCACTTTCAACAATAGCCAAATCATGGAAAGAGCCTAGATGTCCATCACCTGATGAATAGATCAAGAAGATGTGGTATATATACACAATGGAGTACTACATGGCAATGAGAAAGAATGAAATCTGGCCATGTGTAGCAAAGTGGATGGACCTCGAGGGTGTTATGCTAAGCGAAATAAGTCAGGCAGAGGAGGAATACCATATGTTTTAACTTATAGGTCTATCAGGAGAAACCTAACAAGGGACCATGGGAAGGGGAAGGAGGGGAAAAGAAAGTTAGGGAGAGACAGGCAAATCATGAGAGACTCTTGAATACTGAAAACAAACTGAGGGCTGAAGAGGGAGGAGGAAAGGGGAGGAAACCAACTTGGCAATAAACTATTAATTAAAAAAAGGAAGTTAAAAAAATTAACCAGACCAAAAAAAAAAAAAAAGGAATAGCAAAGCTGATTTCAAACTATATTACAAAGTCACAGTAATCAAAGCAGAAGACTACTGACATAAAAACAGGCACATATATTAATGGTACAGAATAGAGAGTCCAGAAAAAAAATCCACACATATATGGTCAACTAATCTTTGACAAGGACACCAAGAACACACAGTGGGGTAAGGGTAGTCTTCTCAATTAATGGTGTTGGGGCAACTGGATATCTATAGGCAAAAAAATGACACTGAACTTCTATCTTATACTGCTCAAAAACACTCACTTGAAATGGATTAAAGATTTCAATGTAAGACCTGACGCCATAAAACCTCTAGAAAAAAATATCAGTAAAAGCTCCTTGACTTTGGTCTTGGTAATGATTTTTTGAGCATGACACCAAAAGCGCAGGCAATAAAAGCAAAAATAAACAGGGGTACGTGGGTGGCTCAGGCAATTGAGCATCCGACTTCAATTCAGGTCATGATCTCATAGTTCGTGGGTTTGAGCCCCGCGTCAGGCTCTGTGCTGACAGCTCAAAGCCTGGAGCCTGCTTTGGATTCTGTGTCTCCCTCTCTCTCTGCCCCTCCCTTGCTCATGATCTGTCTCTCTCTCTCTCTGTCAAAAATAAATAAATGTTAAAAAAAATTAAGCAAAAATAAACAAGTGGGACAATATTAAAGCAAAAAGCTACTGAACAGCAAAGGAAGCTATTAACAAGATGAAAAGGCAACCTATGGAATACGAGAAAATATTTGCAAGCCATATATTTAATAAAGGGTAATATCCAAAACATAAAAAGAACTTATGTAGCTCATTGACCAAAAACCAAACCCAAATAACCCAATGATAAAATGGGCAGAGGATCTGAATAGACATTTTTCCAAAGGTGACATACAAATGGGCAACAGGTATATAATAAAGGTGTTTCTTATCACTAATCATCAGTGAGATGCAAATCAAAGATATCAAGAGATATTAGCTTACATCTGTTAGGCTGGCTATTATCAAAGATATAAGAAATAAATGTTGCTGATGATATGGAGAACAGGAAGTCCTTGTACACTGGTGGGGAGAATACAAATTGGTATAGTTGCTCTAGAAAATAGCATGAGATTTCCTCCAAAAATTATGAATAGAACTACCCTATGATCCAGCAATCCCACTTCTGGATATATATCTGAAGGAAATAAAATCAGTGTCTTGAAAAGCCCATTGCAGCATTATTTACAGTAGCCACAACAATACAAACAACTTAACTGTCCATCAACAGATGAATGGATAAAGAAAATGTGATATATATATATATGATATATTTATATGACATATATATAAATGTGATATGTATATACACACAATGGAATATTGTTTAGCCATAAGAAAGAAGGAAATCCTAACATTTGAAACAACATGGATAAGCCTTGAGGACATTATGCTAAATGGGATAAACCAAACACAGAGAGATAAATACTATGTGGTATCACTTATATGAAGAATGAAAAAAATTTTTTTGAACTGGCAAGTGTGAGGCTGTAAAGAAAGAGGACCAAGTCAGAATCTCTCGTGGTTTGGACATCTATGATATGCACAGAGACCAGGGATTGTCCATTATTATCCATGCTCACCTTCTTCCCAAGAAGAACAGAACCCACATTTTTAGTTGGGTACAGGATTATTTATTATTGCATTATTTATTGTTTATTATTATGAAGACTACATATCCCAGCTTCCCTTGTCACTAGGTGTTGCCATGGGACTAAGTTTTTTCTTAGAGATGTGAAAATAGTTGTCATGTAATTGCTTCCAGGAACCTGTCCTAATAGACATTTGGCATGTCTCTATTGTCTTACTTTTTTGTCCCATGTTCCATCCTGCTTCCTGGAATTCTGATGTGGAAGGCTGGAGTTAAAGTAGCCCCCTTGGACCACAAGTATGGATGCCACACTCTAAGGATGAAATAATAGAGGCTGGCATGGGGCCAGGGCTCTAGATGACTTGTGGATCCACCGTACCAGCCCTGAACTGCTGGCATGAGGGAGAGATGAATTTCTATCTTATTTAAGCCACGGTCACTATGGGTCTCTGTTGCTTGCAGCCAAACCTAATTCCAACTGACACAGTGCGAGGAACAGCAAACTGGGAAGAACTGGCCAGAGAGTTTGAACAAGAGTAATTCAGTGTCATGGAAACCAAAAAGCAGAATTTCGGAGCAGTGACCCACAGTGTGGAAGAGGATGAGGCCAAAGACACTATATTTGACAGCTTAAAGGTCACTGGTGGTTTTAAGTAAACACTGTCCAAGGTTAACTGCAAACCAAACCATCTGAAAAGCCTCTTCACAGCATCTGCAAACACTCAGGACCTGTGAACGGACCTACATCTTGGGATCTGGAAGATGCCTATATATTGTGAAGAGAAAAATACTTGCAAACGCACATCTGCAAAAACTATCAGCCTTGAGGAAATTAGAGGCCATCATCACTGTGAGAAAAGGTTGTTATTTAAAGGAGTGTTTCTGGCAGCGAGGGTGGAGAATGGATGAAGGACAAGGGTCTTCTCCATGGCACCTCTTACCAGTTGGCTAATGCTCTCTGGTCCTTCAGATCTCAGCCTAGAGCCCCGTCCTCAGATAGACAGTCCCCTGACTCCCCTGCTGTAGGCTCTTATAGCTCCCTAAACTCGTCCTCTGTATCCCTCCTTGTTTAATATCTGCCTTCCTCAGTAGCTTCTTCGAGGCCTTGGACCCTGTCTGGTTCATTCACTGCTGTGTCTTCAGGGCCTCGCTGAGCATCTGGCAAAGAACAGCTGTTCAATCGAGTACATGACGTTTCTCCTCGCGGTGCTGGCACCAAACTGTTGGTATTTTGCTTTGCTTGTTTCTTGTGCTTGAAGACACACTGTGAAATTGCTTCTTTTGGCTTCTCCTTGTTTTCATCCTGAGAACTGATGAAGAGAGAGGGAAATGTGGAATTCCTAGTTAATGTCTACACCTATGTTAGGATGGTTGGTATCTTACTTAATTCCTATCCCCTCACTGAAGGCACCAGGGAGCCATTTAGTACGCTAAGACTGTGTGGTACTCAAGGGTGTCTCAGAAGATGGAGGAGTAAAAGAGGCTTCTGAAGTTTCCCCCAGAGTACCTGCCAGGGTGGAGGCACTCTATAAAGCACTCTAGATCGATGTCTATTAGAACATTAATTCAGATCCAGAGAAAGAGAAGCATTCCAATTCCTCACATTCTGGCCTTTACTTCCCCTCAAGACTTATCTCCTCAGCTCCTCCACCCAGTGAGAGCCATCACTCTTCCCCAACACACCTTGGGCGCCTCCAGTTCTGTGCCCTGGCTCAGGTGGTTTCCCCTCCTGAATGTCCTCTCTCTCCCTGTCCCTGCCTCCCAATGCTACCCGTTCTCAAGACTCATATTAAATGCCACCCTCTCGGGGGGGGGGGGGGCTTCCCTGGTCACCCAGTCCAGGCACACATGTTTGTCCCCTGACCTCCAACAATGCCTACTCTCTGATGTTCCTTTGAAAATTAGCACATTCTGTCTAGTGGTGTTCGCCTGATTTTCAGATGGGTATACAGCTTCCTGAAAGGGTGCTGCCTTGACCTTCTGCATAGCCTGTGAGTATAGCCTTATACAAAGTAGATATCAGGAAATAGCTGTTAGTTGACCATTCCTTAGCTCTGCTCTCCATTTGCTGAAGCAGAGAAAACACACACATATGACATCAGTAAGCCTTGCCTGCCCCTGCTTCCATGGCTTCTCATCTTGGACTGTCAGACATACTACAAGTTGCAGGGACCTTAATTTATTTTCCTGTCTCAAAAAACAAAAACAAAAACAAAACCCAAACCTGCTGTGTCTAGTAGCTTCTAAGCCATAGTAGATGATTATAAGTAAGATGTATGGAATTATCAGCAAGCTTTAAATAAACACATAAATTTCAGTGTCTCTTCTTATTGGATTTTCTGACATGTTGAAATTGATCTGACATCTCATTGAAATGTAAACTATAAACTAGCCTCTGAGGCTCTTAAATCAGAGGTGGGAATAGAGATAATAGAGTGGTTAGCACCTTTGAGAAGCATATCTATTTGATAGAATGGTTAGCTGGTAATATTTTGTCAGCCAAAAAAAACCCAAAAAACAAAAAACAAAAAAGACAGCTTCATTTGCACCGGGCTGCAGTGATTGCCTCTCAGCGGCTCCTCCTTTGTCTCCTCTCCAAACTGGAGGCTTTGGACTGAGAACAGTGAGGATAGGCCACAGTCAGAAGTAACTCTTCTTATGACATAACTCAGATTCTCATCATCAAATGCTCCTTTTGCAGCCATTCCTCATAGTGACTGTATTAGTCAGGATTTTCCAGAGAAGCAGAACAGAGAGAGATTTATGAAAGGAATTGGCTCACATGGCTGTGGAGGCTGAAAAGTCCCATAGTCTGCAGTTTGCAAGCTGGACAGCCAGGAAAGCCCATGGTAAAATTCAGTCCAAGTCCAAAGTCCTGAGAACCGATGGTATAACTCCTAGTCCAGGGGCAAAGTCCTGAGAACCATGGGCCTGTTGGTATAAGTTCCTTATGTCCCAAGGCCCAGAAGCTCCAATGTCCATGGATAGAAGATGAGCATTCCATCTCAAGAAGGAGTTAATTTACCCCTCCTTTGCCTTTTTGTTCCATTGGGGCCCCTGGTGGATTGGAACATGTACACTCACATTGATGAGAGTGGATCTCTTAGTCTATTGAATTAATTGCTTCCAGAAACACCCTTCCAGAGATAAGAAATATTATCTAATCAGCTCTCTGGACATCCCCTGGCTCATTCAAGTTGATACATGAAATTAACCATCACAGTGACAATCCCAGTATCTCATTTTAATTGCATTAGTATCTCATTTTAAGCAATTTGGCTAAGTCAGAAACATGGTCCTTTATGTAAAACACCAAGTTATTCAGAGATTGGAGAGATGCACGTTTAATAATGGCAGGGGTAATACAGGCACAGGTGGCTGTCACGAAGGTCTTGGGACACACCTTACAATGATGTCAGTGCACTAACTTATACTAGCACACCGGCCATGATTTCTCAAGTAGTGTCCTAAAAGACAGCCTTCTTCTCTCTAGGTGATAAGCTTGAACTTGGACTCTGCTAAACCTCTTCCATGTTTTAAACTGTTATCTTTGTTTTAAGGGATCATGTTTGCTATAATGGATTATGGATTGATAATCTCACACTGTTATTGAAAGCTTTCTTGCTGAAGCAAGTTGAGTCAGAAATTACTGATGATTTCTTAGGGACAGATATTAGAACCAGTCTAAACTACAACCTCAAGGACAAATTTCACAGATTAAAAGAAAAGGAAATAATTCCCTTCTGACAGGAGGAATAATCCTAACACAGAAATCACTGGGTATCCTGATAGCACATATCTAAATAGATAGTGAAATCATGTTTCCCCTTTTTATCTGCAAATAGAATAAAAAAGAATTTTGGAAGCACTTGGTTGTCAAAGAGATGATGGAAAATCCTGAGAAGGCAACCCAATGCCCTTTACTTAGCTGGAGAAACTCAGGAGACCTTGCTTATTAAAAAAAGGTTCCAAGACTGACAGAAAGCTCTTTGCCAGGGTTTTTGCCACAGAAAGTCCCAAACAGGTCCAATATGAAGAAAAATTTGACATGATTTAGACAGTTGCACCCTCCACTCATCAACAAGAGATAAATTAAGTCACAATTGATAGTAGTTGGCTGTTTTCTTTTTCTTTTCTTGAGTCATACAAAGTGATATTTTTCATTAAGGTATACAACGTGATGATTTATATGTATACGTTGTGAAATAATTACCTCAATCAAGTTAATTAACACATCCATCACTTCACATAGTTAACCTTTTTGGGTGGTGAGAACACTTATGATCTACTCTCTTAGCAAATTTCAAGTGTGTTATACAGTATTGTTAACTGTAGTCACCCTGGTGTACATTAGATTCACAGAAGTTATTCATCTTATCTCTGAACATTTACACCATTTGACCTATATCTCCCATTTCCCCCAACCACCAAGCCCTTGCCAACCAGCATTCTACTCTGCTTTTATGAGTTCAGCTACTTTCTTTTTGATTCCACAAATGTAAGTGGTGCCATACATCTTTTGTCTTTCTGTGTCTGGCTTATTTTACTAACAGGGGTAAGGAAGAAAATACAGTCTCAAGGGAATAATAGGTTGAATAAAAATGTATGGTTCTCATTCCCTGGATGGGTGGACTTTAAATTTTTTTTTATTGCTTGCCCCTGGCGGGGGGCGGGGGGGAGTTTAAGAAACCAGGTACCTGTTCTAACATCTCGAAGTTAACACTTAAAAATTTTCCTTCAGTTCAGATAGCAGCAAAGAATGTCATTTCTAGTATGTTATAAATATTTATATTTTCAAATAAAATGGTTACATGTCTGACTTAATTGTGCCCATCTAAATGCCACACTGCCACCAGCATAGCTGTTCTCTAACAAAGGGTTTTTGCAACATTTCTTTTATTCCTTCTCATATTTTTATCCCACTCTCCCTGAAGAATTTTATTCCATTGTAGATTCTTGTGCTTGAAAGTCTTTCATTGTTAACCCTATCATAGTTTCCCATAACAAACTATTTACACAAACTGAAATAAGATGTTAAACTATTTCCTGTGAAGTTAAGCTGGGGAAAGTACTCTCTTTCCTGGATTATGCTAGTGCAACATTGGTTGAACCACATGCACCCCCATGCCTTTCTTGGGTAATGTGGAGGGAAGGACTCCTGTGAGAAAGGAGGAGGAAAGAAGGGCTGGTGTGATCAGGGCCATTCATTCTGAAGGAGACAAATTTAGAAAGGAGTTCTGTGGTAGGTGAATCAGTCCTACTTTTCTATAACATCGCGTAGCCATACCTTCACCGTGGTCTCGTGGTGGCTGGAGTATGCTTCCCACTCATGGCCTCCAGCATGGTTTAGTGACTTGCTTCAGTGGACAAATGTGAGCAGAAGCTTGAAAAGTACTTGTCCAGTTTGGTTTGAGTTCTAGTGCTTCCGCAGTTACAGTGAGAAGAAAACGCTCCAGGTAGCGGCTGCCTTCCTCTGGGCCCCAAATAAGATACAGAATTAGGCTGGTACAGCCGGTGCCCATCACATAACATGGTAGGGAAAATGAAAATATGGGGCATCAGGATTCAATCCTTCTTTCTCCTGGCTCACCACCTCCATCCATGGTGGATGGGCAACACTCAACAGGTGGATACCTCCATGCAAGGGTGTACTTGGTACCTGGATTGGGAGTGAACAAGAAATCCCTGCCCATTGCCCACCAAATGTGGCATGACACTGCCAGTCTGAACAGCCACCACTTTGCCCCACCTAAAGACACTGCCGAGAATGTGCCTGAATGGCCCTCTCTGTGCTCATGTCCAGAACCCCATGGGGACAAGAGGCAGCAGTGGTCACTGGGCACGACTGGAGAGCTGATGGCTGAATACCTATCCAGGAGGGCGGGGAGATGGGAGAAGACAGTACCCTGTGTGAATTGAGGCTTGAAGCCCTTGGAGCATGCACCAGCTATTGAGCTGACTACCTTCAGACTCCACTCAAAAAACATGAATGTCTTGGGTCCATCCCAGAGCATTAAAGCCCAAGTGTAAGGCTTGAGTGTAGGGCTCTGTAAAATTTCACTGATCGCACCACCTGGAGCCAGCCCTGGCCTAGCAAACTGCAGACCTACAGCCTAAGTAGGGGCATCCCACCTGCCTCATAGCTGCTCTGAGGATGAACGGTTGTTATTGTGGGTCACTGTGTGATGGGGTGCTCCATTCCACAGCATTATTGTGGCAGTGGCTGAATGACACAAGTTGTGTTCTCATGGAAATTGGTTCTAAAATTTGGTTTCACTAAAACCACCCATGCCTATTTGCCCCTTGGGAAGTCTTCACAGGCTCTCCAGGATACAGGTAGTCCAATTTGAGGTCTGCTAGCCTAGAAATCAAAGGTTGGGTGGAGCAGGAGGGAGTGTGTGAGACAGCCAAAAGGGCAGAGAGTTGTGGTCAGCAAGTGGGATCCTGCAACTGGTGAGGTCAGGGGAAGGGTAAGTCTGGCGAATGCCTTGCTGGAGAATGGAGGCTCTGACCTGGGAAGGCAGGGTGCAGAGATACTGTGGCGCCAGTGGTGCTGTGGGTCCCAGTGGACACTATGTCACCCATAGTGTCACTGAGAGGTGATGCACGTGGGGTTATAGTCATATAGGCAACCTTCTCTGCTAGTCCCTTGCGCTTACTCACGTGACAGCGGCCATTGTCTCCTGAGGGCTTTTCTTTCCTCATCTGTACCTGTGCTACAGAGTCATTCTGCAAATTCCACACATAATCCACAAAAAGTCTTCAGCACAATACCTACCATTTGTAGGCACTCAGGAAATATTAGCTGTTTACTATTGTGCAAGATGATGGGAGTTAGGTAACCTGTATTAGTTTCCTGTGGTTGTTGCAACAAATTAGCACAAACTGGGTGGCTTGAAACAACAGAAAAGTGTCCTTTCACAGTTCTGGAGGCTGGAGGTCCACAGTTAAGGCGTTGTCAGGGCTGCTCTCCTTCCAGGTTCTTGAGGGGGAAATTCCACTCCTTGGTTCTTCCTCCCTCTGGTGGCTGCAGAATTCCTTCCTTTACATGGGACCCCATCTCTCTAGCTTCTGCCTCCTTTGTCACACTCCCTCCTCCTCTTCTGTCTCTCCCTGTGCCTCTGATGATGAGCATTGTTATTAGATTTTGGCCCACCAGGAAAATCCAGGATGCTCTCCTCCTCTCAAGATCCTTAACTTCATTACATCTAGGAAAAGACCCCTTTCCCAAAGAAGTGCACATTCACAGGTTCCAGGGGTTAGGGTATGGACACATGTTTTTGGGGGGACATCATGCAGCTCATGGCAGTGCTCTTGTCTCTAATGAAAATGCTGGCAGCACCAGCTGGCAAGAAAAGGCAACCTGGCAATTCTTCCCCTCCCAGATATACAAGATATAGATAGATAGCCTACATCTTTAGGCATAGGGCTTCAAGGGAGGCACCATTCATGGAAAACATCAGGCTTCACCAGAGTCAGAAGGAGGAGGCATGTAACCGAAGTAGTAACCCCCAATATAGCAGATTCCTGATGGGACCCAGTGTATGCCGCATTCAGAAGATGGACTAGTGCAGGGGAGTGGAAGATATTCAGGAAGGTGGAATGAGAAAATGCTAGGGAATGTGTGTGAAGGCTGAGAGAATGGAAGCCAAAGCTAGTGAATCAACAGTCGGTACCTGTCCCACACCACCCTTAGCAGAGCCTCCTCCCACTTTCCATTCACTTCACCACTCCAACCCCTCGCCTTGAGCTCTCCAAACCAAATCTGTTCTTGCAAAACTCTAAGTGTCTTTGAGTATCCGTAAGCATGGTGTTGGCTTGCTTTGGTGTCTGGAGAGTGAGTGGCTGAACTTTTACCAATTTTATATTTTCATCTGCAATATCACTATGCAACCCTTACAGTAAGAGAATGTTTTTCTTTTCATAATTGATACCATATCTATATCAATGTAGTTAAATATATCTCACTAAGCTATTCCCACTCTTTATCCCATGGGAAGCATTGTACTAATGAAAGGCTTCAAATCAACCCTGAAGGGAATGATTACAGTTTACAGATCATTGGGCTCTCAGTTGGGATAAGTTATCACATATTATTTGCATATGTAAAGGCCACCCTAGGAATACTCTGGCTTCTCCCTTTTTGAATTAATATTTGGAAGGAAGAAACAATTAAATTCATCTAGAAAGGGTGATCTGGAAAGTCTGTAGTTGGCTTTAAGTTCTGAAGAGAAATTATGAAGTGTAGTTAGGTCAAGAGAGTGGAGAGGAGATCTTGTAAAGGAAAAGCAGTGTATAAAATTAACTTCTAACTTTTTGGGGGGAGGATGTTATTGACTTCTTTGAGGATCTGTTGGAAACTGGATTCTTTCCCTAGAGAGACTCACATAAACATATACATACAAAATCCCACACGGAGCCTCACAGAGTACTCAGTCACCAAAAGCCCACCCACAGGGCTCCTAGGGATGGATCCCTGGGGCCCAGTTCAGAACAGACTCCAAGAGTAATAGAGACACCACCTCCACTGGAAGTGATGGTTGAGATGGGAGAAAAGAAGAGGTTGGAAAACTAGGGAGGGAGGCTCGAATGACAAGATTCAGGGAACATAGCTGCATTCCGGAGTAGGCATGTTAAATGTTTTGACAGGTTGCACACCAAAGATCAGGGATCCCAGGTGGTAGATCAGTCAACTTCTTGGCTTTAATGGTCTCATAAGAGAAATGGGAACGTTCTCAGGGTCAGCAAGAAAACAAAGTGAGATAATATAGTGGAAGTGTTTTGTAAACCTTTTAGTTTACAAAGTCTCAAATGGAGGTTCAGGAAGATTAACCTGGTTATGACCTGATGGGTATATGCCCTTATAGTCCTCAATGAGGGATCAGAAAACATGTAATGTGGCTTCAAACTATTAGTTGGGGTAAGAGAATGAGAATAGTCATGGACATATTACAAAGTAAACCAAGTGGAATGAACTTACCATTTTTGAAATAAGGGGTAATATGCCAGGTAGATTATTACTTTTTAGTTTGAATGGAACGGTCTTGAGTGAGATCAAGAAGAAGATAATAAATGTTAATTCTGAAAGCCCCTGAATTTTTCCAGAGGTCATTCTTCCAAAACCAGATGGTACATGAATTAGATTTTCTGTGAATTATAGAATATTAAATTTTATAACCAAACCAAATTGGTGTCTTATGCCTGGAGCCAATGCACTTTTGAATCTATTGGGAATAGCTTAGATTATCTTAACTATTGATTCATGAAAAAGGTTTTGGCAAATGGTCTCAGACAAAGAATCAAGCCAGAAACAGCATTTGTCATACCAGATGGGTTGACTCACCCTTTGGACTGAAAAATTCACCTGTCTGTTTGTGAGAACTGCCTGTTGGTCTATTAGATGGAACAGGGACATTTGTTATAACATATATCAATGGGTGAATCTTGATTACTCAATGTATATGAGCTTCTGGGATGCTTCAATTTGCTGCTGAATGTTATCTACAAAGCTGGTCTTTAAGAGAAACTTAATAAAAACATATTTGGACTTCCAAGGCCAGCTATTTGGAAGAAGAGATGGAAAATTGGTCCATAGCCACATTGGGAGAAAGAAGTCATATATGAGGTTGAGGGTGTACTACCACATGTGAGAGACAAGTGAGATCATCTACTCTCCAGGAGAGTAAATAAGAAATTGTCCCTTTTTGGGGGCCACAACAAGACGTTGGTGTCTTAACACCAAAGGTAACTCCCTAAAAAGTTATTTGGATTCCAAGTTGTAAAGATTACTCTTCCTTCAGCTTTCCCCTGGTTGTCTCATGCTCATCATTTAAAGTTCAGCCCAAATGTCACCTCCTACCTGAGTAGCTCCCTACCTTCCCCACCCCTGTCCTGTCACCTGGACACTGTGTCATATTACTAATTCCTGTTATCTGTTTAGGGTCTGCTTCCTTCCCACAAAGGATCTTGTCTGTCTTGCTCTTTATAGTTGTCTCAGCCCCTACCACACAGTTGACCCATATTTGTCAAATAGATGAATTTGCAGAGCTCTTGAAACCTTGAAACAAACTCTGATTTGCTTACCAGGTCTTAGAGTCCCAGTCCTTCCATATTACTTATTCTGACAAGTCTTTTAGATTCTATACCTGTAAGATATCTTCCCTGTTCCTGCTGCTGCTGCTGCTGCCCTACATTCAGAGTTTCCTTACATGTGGACCACCGTGTGCAATGACCTCTGAAGGGTTCTGCCTGCCTTTGCTCTCTCCATCCACTCCAGGTCACTCTCTAAACCCTGTGCTGGATCAATTTTCAATTTCCTATTCAAAAAATTAAGCCATCAGTCTGACTTTCATGTATCCCCCAAATCTGTCCCTGTTTTCCATGTTCTTTGTGTACCCTTTGACTCAATTCAGTCAAAATTCTTCTCCCTTTCCATACATAGCCTGGATCTTCCTGCATCTGCATCTCTGCTCAGGTGGGTCTCTTGCCCAAATATTAGCCAACTTTCAGACCCAACTCAATCTCCTCCAAGAAGCTATTCTGAATTTCACTAAACTGAAAGGGACCCCTGCTTCTTTCAATTTCTCTAACACTACTATTTGTTCCTCTTTTAAAGTATGCAACACTTTATATAAATGCCTGGCCTCCTCCACTAGACCACGAAGTAGTTGGGGGGTAGCACTGCATCTTATCTCTAGTGCACGAAGCACAGAGTCTCCCACATAGGAGCTACTCTACAAGTGTCTCAGAACACAGGACCATTCTGAATTCTTGTTTGGGTTCAGTTTTATTTTAAGGATAAGAAAATGCAAAACATTCTGGAATATATTATGATTATTGCCAAGGGAAAGAAATCTGTCTCGTATTTGAAGAGCTGCCTAGCCATAGATTGTGGTTGGGATATTAAAAACAATCACACAGAACTTTACAGTTTGTAACGGGCTCCACTTCATTTGATCTCACGAGCTTGTAGGGTGAGCCGACATATTACAGATGTCCCCAGTTCAGAGCTAAAGAACCAGAGACATGGGCAGGAGAAATTACATGAGGTGGAAGAGGGAGTAGGTGGTAGGGCTGGAACTCACCTCTGGTGGCTTCTCGCCTTGTCCACTGCTGTCCTCCAGTCCTTGTCATGAGGTGGCTGGAGATTCTGATAAACTAACTTCATTTTAAAGAGATAGTCCCTGAAACTCCAGTATTTCCAGATAAGCATTCATCCTGGGCAAGAAAGATTGAAGGTAAATGAGCTAAGCTTTCAATTCCAGGTGCTGGAATAAAGAACAGTTTAAAAAGTGGTAGAGTTTGAGTAGACCATGACTGAGACATTTTGTAAGTTAAATGGAAAGGATGCTTACCTGTGAATTAGAAGCTGGTCAAGCATAGGCATCCTTGTGCTGGACTCCTTGTGTCTCATAGAATATCAAAGGCAACCAGAGGTAAGAGGAAGAGTTCAGGCATCAGACCTACAGAAGCCTGGGCTCAAGCCCCAGCCTTACTACTTCTGACTGGCTAGCTTTGACGGAATGGCTGTCTGGCCTATCTTTCCTTGTCTGTAAATGAAACAGTCATCATAATCATGTCTCAGCACCATTAATCCATCATCCCATTCAGTTCTCTCCAGATGCTGAGAACTAGATATTTTACTTACTTGTTGGTTGGTTTTTGTTACTATTTTTTACTTGTTTCTCATTCTATAGATAAGGAAATGCTGAAGCAAGAAGCTGAACCCCCGTCCACTCACTCACTGTCCCATGTGCCAGCTTCCATCCACAGAACCCGGGATCGGAAGACCCACCCCAGCAGGGTTCATGTGAAGGTTAGATACGAAAATGTGTTTGAAGTGTCAAGATGATATTAATTAGATCCCTTCTCGTGTTTTAAAATAAATGTTTGTGAATAAATATCTCCAGGTATCTGTATTTCTTTAAATCATGTTTGAATTATAAGCCCTTTGTTTAATGATAATGATTAGTCAATCAAGTTTATGTTTATACTCAGTTTTTTTTTTTTTTCATTCCTGGGGAAAGCTTATGGTCAGAACCTGAGGCAGAGCTGAGCACAGCCCTCCACCAGCGGCAGCAGAGTATGCAGCTGAGAAAGGCCCTAGGAAGCAAAGAGCCTTTGAAGTTCTGCTCTTACAAAACAAACCTATAAGAGGTGGTGTATCTCCTAAGCATGGTAATGGATTGCCTTGAAACTGGTGTCTGCTTCGCTTTTCTGTTTGCTTTATTTTTTTTAAGATATCAGTGTCTGTTCTTTTCTTGTTTTCTTTTTGTTTTTTAACTTTTTATTTTAATTCCAGTTAACATACTGTGTTACATTACTTTCGGGTGTAGCAATTCAACAATGCCACACATCAGCTCCATGTGAATGTTTAATGGAGAGTTACAGAAGCTAATTAAAGGGGGCAAAAACCCTGAAGAGAATATTATACTGGAATTGTTGATGGGTCTAGAAAGGCTCAAAGCTGTGTTTAACATAAATGTTTCATCAGATTGTTTTACCCTCCCTAATGATCATTCTAGCATCCACGGACTAGAGAACATTCCAGAGGGGACCTGCAAGAGGGCAGAACTACAAGATGAACAAGACCAGGAGTCAGCCCTGTTCTGAATCTTTGCTCTAGCTTGTATTAGCTGGGTAATCTTCGACCAATGCCCTTACACTCTTGCAGCCTTGTGGCAGAGAAGTCTGTGCTTTCTCAAACCGTTTCCTTTTCTCTGGCCACACAGGAGAAGCCAGCATGGTCCTGTGACTGATTCTGGCCAATGGGATGGATGTACATGGTACATCCAAGGCTGTGTTAAAATGCTTTTGTGTTGCCACTGGAAGTCTCCCGCACCCCCAAATAATTATGTTTTTCTAATACAAAAAGTATGACATACTTACTGTGAAAAATTTGGAAACAATATTAAAATGAAGATCTAAATGATCACTATTAATGGAATGGCATATTTCTTAAGGAAATCATATTTTTACCTAGTTGAGAACACAATGCCCATATGATTCTCTATCCAGTATATTTTTATGCTTGCCATGATCATAAGCATTTCTCCATGTCACTAAAATTTATTTATTAGACCTTACTTTCAGGAGTTCCATAATATTCCATTATAAGGATGTGCCATAATTTTCCTAACCAATTCCTTTTCTTGGATAGTTAGATTGTTTCTAGATTTTCAGTTATACAACACACAGCAATGGCTGTACATGTAAACTTTGGATTGCTACCTTTGCAGTCTGAATTCTTTAAGGGGATTCAGGTTTTAGACTCGGATAATATGTGGAAAACCATTACATGTATCAGAAACGACCTGATTACTGAAATGTAACCGCATCAGGAGATCAACTGTGGAAACTGGGCTGTAGAGGCCCTGGAGGAGGTGGTTGAGATTCTTGAAAGAGACTGAGGGAAATTCTTTCCTGCACCAGCTCCAGGGAGAGGGCACAGCTGTCTGAGCATGAGAGACAATGGAGAATCCTCCTTCCAGTTTTCTTTGAGGGTTAGGCAAGCCCTTTTCCTTGGGAGAGTCTAGCCTCACGTTTCATGAGCTAGTGGCAATGCTGCCTTGCCATACTTTTTGAGTGTTACTCCTTTTTACTCATTTATTTTTTTTTTACCCACACCTGAGTTTTTTAAATTGAGCTATAATTAACATGCCCTAACATCCACTCTTTTAAAGTATATAATTCAATGGTTTTAATATAATCACAAGGTTGTGCAACCATCACCATTATCTAACTCCAGAATTGCATCCCCATCAGCAGCTCTTCTCTCACTGTCCAAACCCTTAAATCCTCACAGCAACTAACTTTCTGTCTCTATGGATTCACTTATTCCAGACTGCATAGACATGGAGTCTATAATACATGGTCTTTTATGTCTGGCTTCTTTCACTTCTTTGATTCGCAGTGTTTTCAAAAATCATCCATGTTGTAACATGTATCCATACTTGAATTTTGAAGGCCAAAACAATATTCCATTGTATAGATACAACACATTTCTTTATCTACTCAAGAGCTGAAGGACATGAGGGTTGTTTCCATGTTTTAGCTACTATGAATAACCCTGCTAAGTTAATTCTAACTTAACTTGTGTACAAGTTATGTGGATACATAGTTTCAGTTCTCTTGTGTATATACCTAGGACTGGAATTCCTGTTTAACTATCTGTTTAACTTACTGCAGAACTGCCAAACTGTTTCCAGAAAGGAAAACACATTTTTCATGCCTCAACAATGTATAAGAGTTCCAATGTCTCCACATCCTCACCAACACTTGTTATTTGTTCATCTTTTTCATTCTAGCCATCCTAGTAGGTGTGAAGTGGTATCTCATTGCGACTTGGCGATGATACATGTCTCTTTATCTGATTATTGGATATTTGTACATCTTCTATAGTGAAATGTGTATTCAAATCCTGTTTTAAAACTTGGTTATTTATCTTTTTATTATACAGTTGTAAGAGATTTTTAATATATTCTGGATATAGATATTTACATGTACTATATCATATTTGCAAATTGTTTTTCTTACTGTATGGGTTTTCTTTTTCACTTTTTTGGTGGTGTTCTTTGAAACACAAACGTTTTTACTTTTTGAAGTTTGATTTATCTGTCTTTTGCTGTGCTTCTGGTGTTGTGTCTAACCCAAGGTCACAAAGAGTTACTCCTGTTCTGTTTCATAGTTTTAGCACTTGCATTTAAGTCTCTGATTCATTTTGAGTTACTTTTGTATTTGGTGTGAGGTTCAGATCCACCTCTTTCTTTCTTCTTTCTTTCTTCCTTTCTTCCTTCCTTCCTTTCTTTCTCTCCTTCTTTCTTTTCATTCATTCATTCATTCATTCATTCTTTTTTTTTTTTGCATGTGTATATGCAGTTATTCCAACACCATTTGCTGAAAAGACTATTCTTACTTAAGTGGATCATCTTGGCACCCTTGCTGAAAATCAATGATCTCTAGATACATGAGTTTGTTTTTGGACTTTCAATATATGTCTGTCTTTATGCCATTACCATACTGTGTTGATTAGTGTATGTTTGTCATAGGTTTTGAAATTGGGAAGTCTGTGTCTTCCACCTTTAAACTTTTTCAAATTGTTTGGCTACTTTGTGTTCCTTGCATTTCTTTCTTTCTTTTTTTTTTTTTAAATTAATGTTTATTTACTTTTGAGAGAGACAGAGAGATAGAGCTTGAGCAGGGGAAGGGCAGAGAGAGAGAGAGAGAGAATGTGAAGCGGGCTCCAGGCTTTGAGCTGTCAGCACAGAGCCCAGTGTTGGGTTCGAACTTATGAACCACGAGATCATGACCTGAGCTGAAGTCATGTGTTCCACCAACTGAGCCACCCAGGCACCCCAGGTCCCTTACATTTCTATATGAATTTAGGATTAATTTATGCAAAAAAGGCAGCTGAGATTTCTCAGGGATTGTGTTGAATCTGATCAATTTGGGGAGTATTGCCATATTAACATTATTTAGCCTTCCACAGCGCTATTCTTAAAAAATAAAACAAACCATGCACACCAGTAGTTACTTAACTCACATAACCACAATTATTGTTTTTCTGCCGTGCGGATAGCTCCTATATCCTCTAGCTACCTTTTAAAGTGGGATGCTTTGCCTTTAAATGAATTGTTTCCTTTTGCCAGACAAGCTCAACTCTGTATATATTTTCGTACTAAACCATAATGATTCTAGTGGGCTATTGGGAGTAAATACTGTATGTATTTCACTAAAAGATGGAAACGCCAAGGCAAAAAAGCAAACATTCCGATGATGGATCATTTGCCACCAAATCGGTGGATCTGTGATGAAGAGGAAAGGTTCCCGGTTCTTGTACTAGATGGCCTCCTAGAGGATTAGCAAGAGCCCATGTGGAACCACGACTGCTCTCTATTCCTTTTCATTGCATACCATTCCTTGATGTGCACTTTTTAAAAAGTACTTAACTTCTCTGAATCTGTTTCGTTTTCTTTATAATAGTGACATCATCCAGATATTCAGGTGTCTGTAATAGGTCACACTTCATTTTTTAGGTTTTATTTTTAAATAATCTCTACTCCCAGCATGGGCTTCGAACCCACAGTCCCGAGACCAAGAGTCCCAGGCTCCACTGACTGAGCCAGCCAGGCGCCCATAAGTCACACTTCATTTTAATGACTAATTATAGTTGCCTGAGCCCCCTCAGGTTTGGCTGCCAGAAAGTAACCACTTCACAGTGCCTGGCACTTGTCTCCATGAATCCTTAGAGGGTGCCTCACATGCCCAGAGCCATTTTCAGCTACAGCTGCCTGCTCATCATATGTGCCCCCTGCTGCCTCTTCTGCATGGCCCCGTCCCCTCGGTTCTGCTAGGACTTCCAGAGACACTCATGACTGGATTGCCGAACCCATGCAAGAGTGTTGTTTTGGGATTCATTTAAACCCCCCCATCCTGTGGGCCCCAGAGCAATGCCACTTCTGGATAGACAAAAAGAATGGTCTCCTCTACCCTAAATGCAGCAAGCAACTCCCCCAGGTCCAGTCTTTCTTAGTCATTCTTGAAAAATCCAAATAGCCTCAGGGCCTTTCACCCCTAACCTTACTCCCAGCTGATCGAACCACCTACTGGGGGAAAACAGCATCTCAATTGCGTCTTATCTCCAGGGCATCCCAACCTTCTCCTCCTCACTGGTGGCTAGATGGAAGCTGAATGAATGTAAGAAAAAGAGGGATGGGGGTGGGGGACCACCTTACTAACACAGTGGGGCGTCTGCTTTCTGGGGCAGACATGAGTTGGTTGAAAATGGTATCCCACCCCAAGAAACATTATGAGGATTAACTGAAGTAGTGCAAATAAAAATACATGAAAAATAACATAAAATAAAAGTAAAATAATGTGAAAAAAACAAAAAAAGACCTTTCCTCCTGGGTTTTAAAATATCAAAAGTGACAGGATTCCTTTTCTAGTTAAAGGCACCTTTTCCAAGTATTTCTCACTGCCCCTAGGGAAATTTCCCCAGGGCCTATGACTCCAGGAAAGATTCCTGGGGTAAGCCCCCTCCTTCCCATGCATTTACATGGCTCCATCCAGTCCAGAACACAGATCAAACGGAGACTCAGAATTTCTTCCTTCTCTGCCCACTTGCCCGGCACTTGGGGATGGCAAACTGCCTGTCTATGGGTTTGGCCAGCTGGTGCCAGAGCATTGGGGAACAGTGCCATTTCTGAGCTTTTTCCCCAGGGGAGGAAAGGAAAAAGGGTGTCCCAACCCACCCTCCTGCCCACAAGGCCAGGGCATTTCAGTACAGTCACTGCCCTAGGGGTCGACAAAAATAGAAGCTTGTTTCATCCACCCTGTGCAAGGCCTTCCTGTGACTCCTCCTCTTTAGAAATCCCCACTGGCTATTAGGAAGCTGGTCGAACTCATCTGCCCCAGGGACCCTGCCCCTTGCCACTTTTCAGCTCTGCGTCTGCCAGAAGCACTGGCCAGCCACCGCATCCCCTTTCCTTTCGCTTCTATTTCAGTACAGGTGCTGCAAACCAGGCACCCTGACAAAGCTGTCCCTTCTCCAATCTGGCCAGACGCGGCTCTGCATAATTGTGCTCTGCCGTCCACCTGCTCCCCCGCGGCTGTCCCCGACCCCACAGCAGGTGCGGCCCATTGTGAAACCTCCCAGGCCGAAGAAGGAATCAGAAATGCCAAACTGGGTTACATAAGTGGGTTAGGCAGGTGGCGGGTGAGGTGCTTTCTATAAGGAAGTTCTGAGTCAGGAGCCTGGCAACGTGAATTCTCAGTTCTCAGATTGGTTTCATTTCAACAAGCAGTTACTGAATGTCTGGTGTGTTCACAGAAGTGTGAGAGATGATTCTAGATGTTGGAATACAGAAGTAGAAGAAGGACTCTGTGAACCAGGCCCTGAGGACGCAAATACCACAGGACCCAGGCTTCAACTCAGAGTCCCCTCGTCCATGGAGGAGTCAGACACAGGAAGCCATACACACAGTACGTGTGACTGTGTGACAGTGACAGTGCGAAGATACAGAAGGAAAGGGAGTAATTCTTCCTTCCGGGAGGAAGAGGCGATGTTTAAGCTGGGTTTTGAAAAATGAGTTCGAGTTTGCCAGTGGGTAAGAGTATTAAAGAACATCCTGTTAGAGGAAACAGGGTCTTTGAACTTCCAGAGGGTGAAGTAGAGAGAAACATGCGGCAGGAAGGAAATTGAGGGGGGCTTGGTGCCCCCCATGATCTCTTTCAAATTTTTAAAAAATGTTTATTTTTGAGAGACAGAGAGCAAGCGGGGGAGAGGCAGAGAGAGAGGGAGACACAGAATCGGAAGCAGACTCCAGGCTCTGAGCTGTCAGCAGAGAGCCTGACACAGAGCTTGAATCCACAAACCAGGAGATCATGACCTGAGCTAAAGTCAAACACTTAACTGACTGAACCACCCAGGCGCCACCCCACTGTGGTCTCTTTCAGTGGCCCTCAAGGCCATCTGAAATAAGCTTCTGAGCAAAAATGCTGAACTTGCTCTGTGGACTCAGCTTCGGATAATCTGTATGCCCCCCTTTCAATCCTGAATATTAACTTGAGTTGCCCCTAGGGCGCCTGAGTGGCTCAGTTGGTTAAACGGCAAAATTCAGCTCAAGTCAGGATCTCTGTGAGTTCAAGCCCCCCCGCTGGGCTCGGTGCTGACAACTAGAGCCTGGAGCCTGCTTCAGATTCTGTGTCTCCCTCTCTCTCTGCCCCTCCCTCACTCACACTGTCTCTCTCCATCTCTCAAAACTGAATAAAAGCTAAAAAGAAAAATTTAACTTGAATTACCCCTGGGGGATGTGGGGCTTTGGGGACAAAGAGAGTGACAAGTGGTTCCAGACAACTGGAACAAAAACAAGAATAGAAGAGACCATAGAGGGCGTTAGATGCCATGTGAAAGGACTAACCTTTCATTTTGAGGGGTGGAGCTTGCAAGCTAGTGGCCATGAGATAATTTTTTTTAATCTTAGGGACTTCTTTTATTGAACCCTTACAAAGTTTTAAAAGTTAGTACCAGGGCACCTGGTGGCTCAGTCAGTTAAGCATCTTATTCTTGATCTCGGCTCAGATCATGATTTCACGTTTCATGGGATCGAGCCCCGTGTCGGGCTCTGCACTGACGGTGTGGAGCCTGCTTGGGATTCTTTCTCTCTCTCTCTCTCTCTCTCTCTCTCTCTCTCTCTCTCTCTCTCTCTCTCTCTCTCCCTGTCTCTCTCTGCCCTTCCTCTGTTCTCTCTCTCCCCGCCCCCTCAAAATAAACATATATTTTAAAAATCTCAATTAAAAAAAATGAAAGTTGGTACCTTTTTGGCATCCCTTGGAAGAATCAGATCTGACATCACTGGATTCATGGTCCTGTAATGAGCTGGCACCAGGTTATAGCTGCCTCCTCTAAACCAAGGAAGGGATTTCTGTTTGTCCAAGTTCCGGCCATTCATTCCCTTAGGCTTCCAGGGAGCCCTCCTGGGCTCTGTGGGCATTTCAGCATGGCCCCTGAGAGCTCCTGAGGGCCACTAGTTTTAAGTAGGAGCGTCCTTTGGTAGGATTTGGATTGATTAGATTGGTGAGTGATTGGATTTAAGAGGAGGGCGTTGGAAGCAGGGGGACTAGTCAGTCAGTGTTAGGGCAGAGGGAAGAGATTCAAGTCACATCAGAAACATGTCCCTCACGCACACAGGTGCAGGTGTACACACACCTAAATATGGAAAAATAGTTCCTTCTTCCTCAATTCTTTGAATTCTTAGATTTCTTAAGATTTCTTTACTCTCTTTAGATTTATTTATGTTCATCCCCCATAGAACTGTGCCCTATTCTTCCCACACCCAACAAACATCTGTTAATTAACTGGAAGGCAAAAACTAGAAAATTGTAGGGGAAGTATGTTGGGACAATAAAAGAGTAGATATCTTCACTGACTCCAGCAAGTATGTAATACACTGCAAATCCCTTTCTAAATTACAATAATGGGTTGTAGAGGAAAGAAAGGACAGAAACGCTAAATTCCATCCCTACTTCCAACATCTACTTCCTCTTCATTGTTGGGTGTGGCTCTTGGTCTCCATTTCTACAGCAGGATGGAAGAAAGATTGTGCAATGCCAGTCAAGTGCCAAGCAAATGAAAAGCAAGGAGTATTATTCATCTTGAAATTGATCTGGCCAGCCTTTGTCTCTACTGCTAGAGCTAATTGCATTCACAGGTGCCATGTTACTTACTGATTTAACCACCTCTTTCAGTGCCACTTCTCAACATTGCACTTGTGAGTAAAATAATGTTCCTGCATGTGTGTCTTGATTACAGATGTCAGTGGAGATGGAAATGGAAGTTTAAAATTTCCTCTAGGTGTTTGCTCTTCCTGGCTCAGGTCATGGCTGCTGGCTCGCAGTTTACATGCACCAGCTGTGGTGTGGTAAGTTGGGGGCAGGGGAACAGAGACCTCCTCATTCATTCCACAAGCCTTCTGTCCTAGTGTGCATTTTCAGGGAAGCGGATCCAGAGTCAAGGATTTAAGAGCAAGTCTTTTACTGGAGAACTGAAGAAAATACCAGTTGTGAGGTGAGGAAGTACAATAGAGAAAGGAAGGCAGCCAAGAAAGGGTGTATAGTTAGGTCAGCTGGGAAACTTTGGGATCCAGTATAGAATACTGTCTCAGAGTTATCCCACCCAAGGGTTGAGAGAACTGGGAGATTTGTACACAAACTCCCATTGATCATTGATTGAGGACTGCTTCCAGGGAGCATGAATTCGCTGAAACCTCTGCCCTGCTACTGGAGTAGGCAAAGCACTGTTTGGTGGTCAGAGAAAGTGCTCAGTCAAAGGAGTGCAAATACTGGCAGTTGGATTAGGGACCAGCCTCAACTAAAATGATAAGGACAGAGGGTATGGGTCGGGCAGTGATAAGAGCTGCTACATATTCATTAAGACTTCCTATGTGCCCAGCACAATCATACAAATGGCTACCAAGATGGATTTTGTTTCTATCTTCACAGAGTTTACAGCTTAGTGGAGGAGACAAACAAGTAACCAGGCAGTGGGCAAAAAAAAAAAAAAAAAAAAAAAAAAGATATTTTATGATGGCAGAAAAGAGATGTGTGTCAGGGAAGGCCTCCTGGAGAAGGTGACACCTAAGCTAGACCTTTAGGACTGGAAATATTCTCAGTTGGGAGAAACATCATATGCAAAGATCCTGAGGAGAGTGAGTTGGTGGCAAACTTTGAGAAACTACAAGAAATTTGGTACATCTGGAGGACAGAGTTCAAGGTGAAGATTCTGGAGGAGGAGCAGACAATGCAGAACTTGGAAAACTGTTTGGACAGTTCCTAGAGGCAGTTTCTTCCTAAGACCAAATCTACTTTCAATGACTATATTCAAGTCCTCAAGTGGTTGTCTCTAGAAATCTTCCTTTCTATTTTAATCTTGCATGCAACCATTTTTCTCATGCATATTCTAACAGGACAGAATATTTTCAACCCTTTAAAATAGAAAACCTAACAAAGATTTGTTTGATCTTGTTACAGATTAAATTAACATATAATTGGCAAATTATTCCTATTGTTAGATTCAATGGCTGGGTCAGCACTATCTATAAAGAGCCCTTGCCCTTAAGAGACTCAAAATATGTAATGGAGTATGGCATATTGTATTTCCCAAAGATGGTTACAATGATACCTCCTAACTCACACTCTATACAGTATGATTGGGTACCCCTCCAGTTGACTGGTGGGCCCTCTGTTTATTCCTCTTGAGTTAGGCTATGTGGCTTTTGAAGCTACTTTGTAAAAGGTAAGCCTCATCTTGTTTTTCTAGGGATGTTTGCCTTTGGAGCCCTGGTCTATATGAGGTCTCAGGCTGCCATGCTGTGAGGTCATAGGAAAAGATCACATTTGGCAGTGCTGACCCATAGTGTCATTTGTGGTTCTAGTTCTACTTCCTAGCTGCTGGCTAATATCAGCTGCCAGATATATGAGCGAAGACACCTCCAGATGACTCCTGCCTCCAGCCATTGAGTCATTCCCAGCCTTTGAACTCTCCTAGAAAGAAAAGCTTCCCGTCTTTTGCTTGGAGGATATCAGAAGACACTCAGTATGATATGAAGCCGTGGGACAGCTTTTCCTGTACTTCAAAGGGGGAACCCAAGGGCAGGATGTGGGCTCTGGCTGGTAGCCTCATTGTGGAATGAAATAGAAGGCTGAGGGGAGCCACAGAGAAACCAGGTCACTGGTGACATCATTTGATTTGCTTCATAAACTCTTGCTGGTAACTAGTCCTAGCTCTAGACTTTTCAGAGTCCTTTATTATGCAAACTAGTTTTAGTTGGATGTTCTGTGGCTTGCAGCAAAGAGTCCTCATTGTGAGGGATGGGATTCCTTACCTGTCAAGGAAGTGAAACATTTCTGACAAAGGAAAGGGGACACAACATCCCAGTGTGTATCATGGGGGAAGGGGGAGCAATGCCAGTTGCATAAAAAGAGAAAAGGTTATCAAATCAGATACATTTATTTGCTGCTGCAATGTTTCCCCAAGTTACGGTTTTTTTCTTTAGTTGGTCAATAAATATGTATAAGCCCACTGCCTGTCAGGCACTGTGCTATGTGTTGGGGATGAGACATCAAGGAAGAGAGTGGTGGCCCATGCCTTTGTGGAAGTTGCATTCCAGCTGGAAATACAGACATTACAATGGTTGGACTGCAGAAGGAATGGAAGATTCTCTAGAAGCAGTAACAGACCCTTGCTGAGGTTGAAGTGTCCTAGCTTCCCTGAGAAAGTGACATTTAAGCAGAGCCGAAAAGATGAGCAGAGAGTTAGTCAGGAGCTGGGGGGAAATATTTGAGGTAGTAAGAATACCACATATTTGGCTATAGGACTTCTAAAGGGTTTTAAAGTATAAATGTGCATCGTGAACCCCAAGAGGGGCTAAAGTATGCAGCATTCCCCAGGCTTATTGACATGAAGCTATAATTTATTTGAAAAGCATCTTTTAAGACTTAGAAGAAACAAGCATGGCTTCAGGAATCAACAGAAGTGTTCTGGGGGCAGAGGGAACACGGCCCTTATTCAGGTAAAGGTCTATGTATGAGAACAGAGGGTTGTTAGATAGGTAATAGATAGATAAGTAGATAGATAAATAGGTAGGTAGATAGATAGATAGATGATAGATATGAATGAGATAGATGGATCAGTGGATGAATGGATGGATGGATGGTAGATGGACAGAGAGAGGAACTTTAGACAGGCCCGGAGGGTCAGCATACGCAGGACTTTGAATGTCAGGATACACAGTGTGTTGGTGTCTGAGTGTTGAGCCATGGCTCAGGTTGTATGTGTGAATCTGGGAGCAAGAAGGAGGGTTGCAGTGATGTAGGCATGAAGCAATGAAATTCTAATTGGACAGTTGGGGTAGGGAACAGGTAGAAAGGGATACATTTAAGAGACAGTGTAGAGGAGGAACAGGGAATTAACAATAGATATCAAGTGAAAAGAAGGGCAAGAGGAAGCGAAGTTTAGAGACTTGCTTTTGGGAAGAAGAGGATCAGTAGAAAGAAATGGAAAACTTCTTTCTCTAGATCCGATAGTTCACTGTGCAATGTCAGAAAGATCTCAAGTCACCAGGTTCCTAGGCATTTGCCAGATCATTGACGATGCTGGTAAAACTGGGAAAGCAGGGAGAGAAGACAGGAGTTACAGTAAATAGAGGCTTGGAGATTTCTACTGGGTTTTAATCATCTGTGTCATCTATTACTGCGACCTCTGAGAGCTGCCTCTATTTTCGTTCACAATGGTCCGCATGAGTGACATCGTCTACCTCAAACTTGTGCAGCCCCATTTCAGTAAGAGGAGAGAGTGATAGAAATTTCCTTTCAGGGTAGGATGTTATCACAGATAAAAAAGAGAAGATATTTAAAAGAAAAATAACCCAGCAGTGCACTATTCATCAATTTCACTCTCTCTCTCCCTCTTTCACCTTGCCTGACCTAATACCCTGAAACATCCATGATAAGAAATGTAGGCACAGATAGCTTTCTATGGAACAGGATCCTCACAGAGCACAACCGTGATTAATATAGCCCCCCACACAGGTGATGTTTTTATTCCTTAACTGCCTCTCATTCCTCTGGAGAATTGATGTGCTTCTCTCTGTCAGAGTCAGGATTGGTCGTGTGAGTCCCTGGAGATCACAGCAAGATGCACAGTGCTGTCTGTTGCAGACTCTGAATCTTCCAGAAGCCCATGACCCAGAATCTTTTGGCCATTCCCTAATAATCACATTTGAGGTTGACAGAAACATTTCCTTTGATCACCTTTGACCTCCTCTATGTGGAGTTGTCGACAAATCCCTGTCACCTGGAATCCCGACTCATGGCTTACAAAAATCCAGTAGGGCTTTGCTGGGATTGAAATGAGCATTTACATTCCATTCAATTCGGGGAAAGTTTTCTAAATGCCTCCTCTGCATCAGACACAGGGCTCAACACTGGGGACGAACATCGGACACAGTAACTAAACACCTGTGACCAGGCCTACATAGGTAGGGACTAGGGGCTGGAGACACAGGGACTAGAGGCTGCAAGGAGATTAAGGCAGGTATCAAGAGGAAGTGACACTTGACCTTGAAGAGTGAGTACAATTTTGACAGGTGTAGAAAGATCCCCAAGCAGAGAGACCAGCATGAGTCTCTGACCTTATTAGAGGCAAAAATAACAAAGTAGACTCAACCTCTGACATCAGGAGCAGAAGGAGCGGTGTGGCCTAACAATGAGGCTTTATAAATGTCACGCTCACTGTTTTATGAATAACAGTACAATAACAGCTGAATTCTAATGAATGTTTATTACGGGGCAGGCACACTGCTCTGTGCTAGACATGAAGTTTCTTTCAATTCTGTACAGTCTATGGAGGCCTTTTATTGGCCAGGAAGCTGAGGCTTGGAGAGTTTCAGTAAGGTGTCCAAGGCCACACAGCTGGCAGCCGTCACCCCAGCTCTGCCTGCCCCCCAGCCCGGTCCCCCCCAACCTCTCTCGCTTGCAGCCAGGGAGGAAGGTAGTATGCAAAAGTCTCCAAACCTGGCTGAGCTCTTAAAATACACGTGTTCTCTGACTCCGCTCCCAGAAGTGTGATTCAGTGGGTCTCAGGGAGAGTCCAATGTGGCTCTGTACTTTTAGAAACGTTCCTGGGTGATTCTGATGGGAAACGACACACAGGGGCTATGAAGCTTGTGGGGTGACTGCTGTCCCGTCCTGCCCCCGGAGCCGTGCTGCCCTTTCAGTTCCCATCTCACTGGGGAGGACGTTTGACACAACTTACAAGTTGGGACTTCTATACCTTGCCCTGCTGCCAACCAGCTGTCTGATTTTGGAAGAGTCACGTGGCCTTTTGGGTTTTAATTCTTCGTATGTGAGAGTCAGGAGTAGACCAGATGACTCCTGATATTACCTCAGGCTTCACCATTCCACAGTTTTGCTGAGCAATGACAGAACCCCTGATGTTAGGATATGACCGATTCAGTATTTGAAGCTTAGAAATCTGTATTAGTTTCCTAGGGCTTCTGTAACAAAATGTCGTAGACGGAGTGGCTTGAACAACAGAAATTTACTGTCACCCACAGTTGCAAAGCAAGGGAGTACCAAATCCGGGTGTCAGCAGGCTGGTTCCTTCTGGGGTTGTGAGGA
The DNA here is from genome assembly GCF_006229205.1 of Suricata suricatta. Classification (NCBI taxonomy): domain Eukaryota; kingdom Metazoa; phylum Chordata; class Mammalia; order Carnivora; family Herpestidae; genus Suricata; species Suricata suricatta. Next base: position 23,769,460 of record NC_043706.1, on the reverse strand, counting down.
AGAATCTGTTCCAGACTTTTCTCCCGGCTTCTGGTGGTTTGCTGGTCAGCTGTAGATGGGAACCTCCATCTTCATATGATGCTTTTCCTGTGTGTGTCTATGTCCAATTTTCCCCTTTTCATCAGGGTTCCAGTCATATTGGGGTAGGACTCCCCCTAATCCAGTTTGACCTTATCTTCACTAAGTACATCTGCAATGATCCTGTTTCCAAATAGTCACATTCTGAGGTGCTGAGATTAGAAATCCACCATATAAATTTTTAGGATCCAATTAGAAACACAACAAAGTCGTAGTGAAAAACACCACTAAAATAAACCAGTCACTCGATATTAAGCTTCTACTTCCATCAGGCATGTTTGTTGCAAACAATAGAACCCACTCATGCCAGTTTATGCTGGGAAGGAATTTACTAAAGGGGCTTGCTAACCCCAGAGGGGCTGCTGGGTCAGGAAGGAAACCGCAGTGTACTGAGGTCCTGTTGTAGTGCCTCCTGCTGGGCATGGACACTCAGCTCCCAGAGCGTTGCTTGCTGCTGGGTGCAGGACCTGGGCCACTGTCGCCCAGGGCAGCCCAGCAACGAGCCCCATAGTGTGCCTGCAGCCTTATATGGCTTCCTTCTAGCAGAATCTCACACAAGTGTGTCTTATACTTTTAGTGGGATCCTTTGGCAAAACTACATTGAAAGGGAAAATGTACATAACCTTTGACTCAGCAATTCCACGCCTATGAAATATTTTTCCTGAGGAAATAATTCAATCAGTGCCCAGAGATATATTTAGCGTTGCTTATATAAACCAAAACACCAAAAATCCATCAATCAATGGTAGATGGTTAAATAAACCATGATAGAAGTGTGCCCAGGAATAAAGCTATATTAAGTCTAATGTTATAAATCAGTGGTCCTGAGCTAAGTCATACCCATGTCCCCTTTTTATAATAAATATTTATAATGCTCCCTTTACTATCCTGAAATAAAATTCCCATATAATATAACTTATACACATGATCTTAAGAAATCAATATAATGGCACAATGAATCACACATGTAAGCTGAAAAGATTGCCTTCACAGTAACATAAAAGAGAAATAAATGAAAAGAGGGGAAGTGACAATGAAACACGTCCATATGTAAACGTACAGACAGGCATGTACTAGGAGACATATGGAAGTCAAAGCTGGTGCCCATGTGTGTGATCGCCATGAATGTCAGAGGACAAATGTGGACACTTCAGCCATGTGCAGTGGGAGTTCAGATCTCATTAGTGCTTTGATATTATTGCTGATGCTTTGGCTATGGCTACTTTGCTACTGATTACCCAAAATGGACAAAGCAAGGTGCAGCCTCCCTCAATATCCCTCTACATTCCTGAAATATGCAGGGTATACTAAATTCACACACAAATTATTTGTGTCTAAATTAAAATAAAGTTTGGATATTAGCTCAAATTATTCCAAACAGGCCTTTCAATCACACAAATGTCTGGAGTGATATTTCAAAATTATGAAGGCTACTTCTTCATGTGATGGATTGACTTGCATATTATAGAATGCTCAGCATCGCTGGACCCCCCACCCACTAAATTCCAAGAATCCCACCAAACAAACTTCCTACAAATTTCCAGCACATCCCTGGTATGGAGGAGAATGCTCACTTTGAGAATCAGTTACCACTCATCTGTATTAGTTGACACAGAAAAAAGTCTACAATATATATTTTTATTACAATGTACGGTTGAGTAAAAATGTTGGCATAAGGATCAGCATCTACAACATGATTCTATTTTAGAAAAAAGAAAAACATAAAAAAAGGATGCATGAAAGAAAAATGTGTGTGTGTAAGCATGTGCACATCCACAGAGGAACAAACCTGAGTATTTATAAACAAACATATTTACTGTAGTTGTCTCTGATGATGAGATTACAGGTAATTTTCACGTCTATTTTTCTGAATGGGTGGAGTTTTAATAATGACACATTACTTTCATAATCCGAAAAATAAACTATTTCCATTTGGCAAACAAATAAAAGGAGAAGGTGGGTTTCTCAACTTCAGCGCTATTGGTATCTTGAGCTGATCATTCTTCCCTGTCCTGTGTGCTCTGGGATGCTCAGTAGCATCCGTGGCCTTGACCTGCTAGCTGCTCACAGCACAGGCCACCCCCATCCCCAGATGTGAGCAAGAACATTTCCAGACATGCCAACTGTCGCCCCCCATTGAGAACCACTGCTGAAAAGGAATGTGAGCTCAGACTCTGGCATCCAGGTACCTCGGTTGTAACCCAGCCACACTATTTGTAATCTGTGGAAGTCACTGGATAAGTCTGCCTCAGATTCCTAGTCTGTGAAATAGATGATGGTACATCATGGGGTTGCTTGAGAATTAAATTTAAAAATGTACATTTCAATGATTCACAACTCCTGAGTATAGTAAAATGCACAAAAATGTGAGCTTTGATTATGAAAGGGAAAGATCTCCTTCAGTTATGGGGTGGGGGGAATATTATACAGTGAAACCTTGGTTTGCAAGCATAGTTTATTCTGAAACATGCTTGTAATCCAAAGCACTCATATATTAAAATGAATTTCAAGAACTATTGGCTCAGTTGTCACATTTGGCATCACATACCACTTTTAGTGCAAGACATTGCTCATTTAGCACATTAAAACTTATTAGAAATGTTTGCTTGTCTTGTGGAACACTCACAGAACACGTTACTTGCAATCCAAGGTTTTACTGTAAATAGAGAAGTGCCCCGGGAAGGAGCTGGTGAAGAAGAATCTGTGGAGATTCCAATTCCTCAAGAAACTGAACTCTTCCCACTGGGTCTTGGAAGTCCCTCTCTGTGCTGGGTCTTTCCTGGGACCTAGATAAAGTCTGAACATGCCCCAAGTCTTTTCTGATGTCTGGAGCCACCCTTATTCACCTGTCCCCCACAGCGTGCACCTGGACCCCCTCCAGAGCCTAATGAGTGGAGGGACAGAACCTTCTGTGGTTGGCACTATATACTCTGCTCTGAAGTCTCCTGGGCTTGGACTTGGCAAATGTTGAAAGCCCTGCTTTCTGGAGGGGGCATTTAATCAATTTCTCAGGGACTCTCCCATGCCAACCCTGCTGCAGATTCCAGGATGCAGGTGACACCTTCCTCTCCCTGGCTGCCACGGAAGCTCCTTCAGCCACAGGGTGTCCACCCTCTGGGGGTTGCCCCACCCATCAGCTCACACCTGATACCCAAGAAGGAGGACCAGCTGCCCCACTTTCTATGACAGGTGAATCACATCCTCCACTCAGGGCCTCAGGGCAGTGTGGACACTAGCACACAGCTGTCCCTCTGCACCCTAATCTTAGGGGGGGCCTTGAAGCTCTGCCACTTGGCTTCTTGAGAGAAGGAGCATTCAGCCCCTGAGGCTTTGCAGCAAGCAGAGAGGGATGAGGAGTGAGGGGATCTGCAAGACCCCATCTTTTCTTCCCAGACAAATTGCTGGCTCTTGGCTGACCTCCCCTTGGTCCCTTTCATGGGGGATCACCAGGGCTGGTGGATGCTGTGCAGCCAGACTCCTATCATTCAGGGTGTGGGAAGATGCGGTCTTGGAGGCCTCAGCCAAAGTACAAAGAAAGGGTTCATTTGAGCAGCCTGATGGTCTCACCTCCTGGGTTACCCAAATCACAAATGGCTTCTCAGTGGTCCTGAGGGATCCTGGCCACATTCTCAGAGTCTTCTCAACAAAGCAGCAGCACGTATGGGAGGCAGGCCCATACGTGCTAACATCTAGGCTTGTCTGGAAGTTAGCGTTTCACGGGTGATGGGCTCCTTAACTGAGCAGGAGGGATTTCTCTAGAAACTAGGCCGTCTGGGCATGGTGCCAAATGCCGCCAGTAATGACGCCAGTAACGACTCGTTGCTACGAGGCTCCTTGGGAAGTCACATTCAATCCCCAAGTCTACACATTGAATGTGAGCTGGGGCCAGCGTCAGACTCTGAAATGTACAAAATAACCAGCATAGTCAGGTGATGAATCTGATCCTGCAGAGCCTGAAAGAGCCACCTCAGCTCCCGAAGCGGCTTAGCTGATGGCCAAGAAACACTTCCAGAGTACAGGGGGTCTGGTTTGTGGTAGGCTAAGGCATTTAAATGTCCTGAAGTACAGAAGTGGTTTGTAAGTGTAGTGGGGTGAACTTGAAGACAACTGGGGCTTCTAGCGGGCCCCTGAGGTCAAGTGATCGCAGAGGTTCTCCAGTGGAGTTTCCAGATTAGCAGCACCAGCACAGCACCGTCTGGGAAATGCACACTTGAGGGCATCGCCCCAGACCTACCCTGGAAACTCTGGGGATGAGACCAAGCAATCCCTGTTTTAACACAAACCCTCAACGTGGCTCTCATGCCACTAGAATCTAAGAACCATGTGTCAGGGATACTTGGAGGCTTGCCTAAGCACACCCTGTGATTTGCCTGGGATCAGGAATCCCCATCTGAGCTGGGTCTGCGAGTGTGATTTAAGCAGAGGGTGTGAGTAGTGGGACGGTGAGAAGCTGTGCTTCCTGCACCATGACCAGCTCCCCTAGAGTGCTCATGAGGGCAGGGAAGAAAGGGAATATGTGATTAAAAACAGAAAACGTATGTCTGTGGAGCACTAACAATGCAACAGGGGTAAGTTCTGAATAGCAGGAAAACAGAAGTCGAATGAAGCAATAGCAGAGAGGCTAGCCAGATCCCAGCCTGGGTGGTATGGTCCCTCTCTGGGGACTTCTGTCATTCATTCTTTCATTCACCAGATATTAATCGGGCACTGATTGGAGGCTTACTAATTGTGTGCTCAGCCTAGTAAATTAGGACATAGGATCAGCATCTGCATTCAGAAGCAAATGTACCACATGGGGTGGAAAGAGGGGGTGAAATGACAGACCACTAGCTCACACCTAGAGAGTGTCTGTAAGGCTTGAACAGCTCTGAGAGCACAGCCCTCTGGCGGCGTTCAGAGCAGGAGCCTCACTTCCCGTCGCTGGGTTTTATGCCTTCTAATCGCTTCTCAGATAACAGTTTTTTGAACTTGACCGCAGGATGCAAACATTAAACAAAAGATTGAATGTCTCGATTCAGGTGTCACTCTTTGGATTATAGCTGTCATTTCTTCCTCCACGGGGGAAAAATAATTAGTCTCCTTTTAACACTCCTATTTATGGTCAGATTATAACAGCTCCAGAAACAAGAGGACATCTCTGTGTTCTGTCATATTTTCTCTGCATCATAATTCCCAGATCACTTCAAATCTCCATTTAACCATCACCACCCTCAATTAAAAAAAATTGTCAAGAGTTTAATAGGACCATCCAAATCCATTTAGCATAAAGAATGCGCTACTGAAGGCCTATCTCTTCAATGCTAACAGGGGCTCCATAGGAAGATTTCACTGAATGGCCTCAGGGTAAATGCATTTCATTTGAGCAGTGTTTCATTAGTGATAGGATTATCACAAATAGATGGGGAATTCCCTGAAATAAGGTTTATTTCAAAATATGGTCCATCCGTTTTCAATTTCTGTGTAAAAATAAAGGTGTTTGTCAGGGAAACTAGTCTTCTTTGAGGATTTGTTTCCGCCCATTGGTTTGGCAATGATTTCTGAGGTCATGAATGTATCTCAGACTTGAGCCCTTGACCAATGAAGTGATCTTCCCCATGACATTCAAAACTGCATTACCCTAGAAATTCCAAGATCCTTGGGCCTACACGACAATAGAAATTCACAAAAATAACACCTTCCTTGGTCCCATTGCACCCTCTGAGGTACCCCTTCCTTTTCTTCGATGTGTGAGGTTTGGCCCTGACATTCATGTTCATTTTACTTCAAAAGCTCAGTCTTGGGGAGGCTGGGTGGCTCAGTTGGTTAAGCATCTAACTTCAGCTTAGGTCATGATGTCACAGATCATGGGTTCAAGCCCCACATCAGGCTTTGTGCTGAGAACTCAGAGCCTGGAGCCTGCTTCGGATTTGACATCTCTATTTCTCTCTCTCTTTCTCTCTCAACCCCTCCCCCATATATGCTCTGTCTCTCTCTCAAAAAAAAAAAATAAACATTTAAAAAAAGGAATGGATACTTTAAGAAGTCAGTGTGTCAGCAAGGGTCTTGAGATAAGAAGATCCAGGTTTGAGCCCTGATTCTGCCACTCACTCTGTAATTGTAGGCCAGGTCACACTTCAAGATACAAAATCCCTTTTATATGTATATTATTATATCATGTAATAGAAAAAATAAGAAAACCCTTTCTTTTTATAGTTGAGGCTTGCATTCAAGGCCATTTGAGTAACAGGTAAAGATGAAGAAGCAACAATTTTCTATTCTTCCAAAACTCTACATGCCAACCTCAAATTGACTTCACAAAGATGAAACGTTGGTTAGGGCAAGGAGGTTGGGCATGAGGATGATTGGCACAGAACCTTCCTGTCTCACAAAGGACAACACTGACCCTCTTAGTGGGATTTACCTTAATCCCCCTCTGGAATAGTATAGACAGGGTTCTGGAGCAAGGATGGGCTCTAGAATGAGTCGTAGTTGAGAAGGAACCTCACAAACAGTGACTCTAATTCCACTGTGGGAATTGCAACGTCCTGCCAGAGCACGTCCTGGTCTAGTTGGACACAGCACTGGAGTGATGGACCATTGCACTCTCTCATCCTGGGATTTTGGCAAACTAGAGCAGGCGACCGCATTTGTACAGATACCAGAACTGGATTATGAAGGATACTGTGCAGAAAACAGCCTGGGGAAGAGGAGACATCCCTGACATATCATAAAAGACCTCCCTAAATAGGACCCAATAAATACTTGTTGAAATAGTCAGTGAAAGACATAAGGAGAGAAGTCCTGTGTGACCCCAGGTGGTCACTGTATTAACCCCCGGAGCACAGGCCATGCCTGGTCCAGTGGTCATCACAATTACAGGTTGAAGTGCCTGTGATCCCCCCACAGCATTTTTGAAGCTTTGGGGCATCCAAAGCCCCTTTGGCAGTTATAACTGTTAGGAGCAAGCTGCCAGAATGAATAGTTGCTAATTGCTCAAAGGAAGTGGGGGGATTTTCTCTACTCTATACCTCAGTGGTAGGGAAACTGAAAAGTGAGTACTTCTGTATTGTTTTACATCTGCATTTCCTTACAGAGAGCTGCATACTAATTCATTGCATTCCTCTTTGTCTTAGAATATTTTGCCTTGGTGCCTGGGTGCTGACACCCAGCTGAGACAGAACTCTGACAGCTCAGAGCCCGGAGCCTGCTTCAGATTCCAATTCTCTGTCTCCCTCTTTCTCTGCTCCTCCCGGACTTGTGCTCTGTCTTTCTCTCAAAAAAATTTAAAAAATATTTTATATTTGCCATCTGATCTGTTCATTTTTTTGCATATGAAAATGCCTTTTATTTTGTTTTTTAATAAGAGTTTATTGTCAAATTGGTTTCCATATAACACCCAGTGATTCTCCCCACAAGTGCTTCCCCACCATGACCATCACCTCCTTCCCCCCTGCCCCTCCCCCTTCAGCCCTCGGTTCGTTTTCAGTATTCAATAGTCTCTGGTGATTTGTGTCCCTCTCTCTCTCCAACTCTCTTTCCCCCTTCCCTTTCCTATGGACCTCTGTTAGGTTTCTCCTGTTGGACCTATGGTATCTGTCCTTTTCTGCCTGACTTATTTCACTTAGCATGACACCCTCGAGGTCCATCCACTTTCCTACAAATGGCCAGATTTCATTCTTTCTCATTGCCATGTAATACTCCATTGTGTATATATACCACATCTTCTTTATCCATTCATCAGGTGATGGACATTTAGGCTCTTTCCATGATTTGGCTATTGTAGAAAATGCCGCTCTGAACATTGGGGTGCATGTGGTCCTATGCATCAGCATTTCTGTATCCTTTGGATAAATCCCTAGCAGTGCTATTGCTGGACCATAAGGGAGTTCTATTGATAGTTTTTTGAGGAACCTGCATACTGTTTTCCAGAGTGGCTGCACCAGTTTACATTCCCACCAACAGTGTAGGAGGGTGTCTGTTTCTCCACACCCTCGCCAGCATCTATAGTCTCTTGATTTGTTCATTTTAGTGACTCTGACTGGTGTGAGGTGGTATCTCAGTGTGGTTTTGGTTTTTGTATTTTCCTGATTATGAGTGATGCTGAGCATTGTTTGATCTGTTCATTTTTAATGCCACTTGTTGGGCTCATGTGATACCATGGTACCCCTTGTCTAAGAAGATTCGGGTTCCATCAGAGCTTGTGGCTGGAGGGCCTCACCAGGACAACTATCTCTAAGGAGAGGTATGGGAGGAGATCCAGAAGTGACAGATCTCTTCTCTCACATCTCCTTATTAAAATGCACCCGAGTCCATGTACCCTGTGGGCATTATGGCATTTGGAGAGAGTTGAAACTGGAGGGCAGTGTAAAGTGGGAGAGTTTTTTTCTTGTTTGAGCCTGTTCAGAACTTGTGCTTTGGAACTAGGTGGGAGACAGTCGTGTCCAAATGGGTATCACAGTACCAGTGAAAGTCAACAAATGTGTAATCAACTTTTGTTTCAGGGCCTTAGTATGGGCTTATAGCACTAAAATAAAATTTTATTTTTTATTTATTTTTTATTTTTTGAATAGTTTATTGTCAAATTGGTTTCCAGGTAACACCCAGTGCTTCTCCCCACAAGTGCCCCCCACCATGACCATCACCCCCTTCTCTCCCTCCCCCTCCCCTTTCAGTCCATGGTTCGTTTTCAGTAGTCAATAGTCTCTCATGATTTGTGTCCCTCATTCTCCTCAGCTCTCTTTCCCCCTTCCTCTCCCCATGGTCCTCTGTTAGGTTTCTCCTGTTAGACCTATAAGTGCAAACATATGGTATCTGTCCTTCTCTGCTTGACTTATTTCACTTAGCATGACACCCTTGAGGTCCATCCACTTTGCTACAAATGGCCA
>NC_043706.1:23748760-23760418 GCF_006229205.1 Suricata suricatta | reverse complement strand
TATTGTTTAATTACTTGGAAATTTACAGTATTTTTATGACAATTATATTTGGAAACATTTAAAGAGTAATAGTTCTAAGATGAGATTCTTCGAGCAAAGAGCTAAGGACATAAAGGAAACAGAGGAGGAACTGGCTGTTTATCAGTTATTCCACAGAAAATGTTCTAGAAAAGAATTACATATGGCTGCAATTCTCCTTTCTGCATATTTTTTCTTCCTCATTTTATTTCTCTCATCTTCCTTAGCAGATCCCATGCTTTATTTTTAGGCTCCCTTGATTACATACAGTGAAGGAGATAAGGAAAATACTACTGCTAAATGATCCCAAACTTGACCAGCTTGATGTAAACATCCAACATCACTATAAAGCCCCCTTTCTTTGGGTTTTTAGGGATTTTTATTAGAACAGGGGGAGAGATCAACAGTTTTTACCTTGCCCTGCTGACATCAAATCTTGGATCAAAAAACTTGAGAAAAACAAAATCATCTGCTCATTAGGAAAAAATTAAGGGTCCAGTTTAATCACAATAAAGCCAGCATTTCCAGCTAAAATGTTTTTGGATCTTTGCATCTGCTGGTTCAAGTACTTCAATAGCAATTGCCCTCCTAGAGATTGTACAAATCCTCCTATTAGTCATTTATTCAAAAAATGTTCACTGAGGTGTCCTAAAAACACGGTATGGATTAAAAACATGGACTTTGTCCTACAAATGCTGTTTCGACAAGCAGTAAAGACAGAGAGGCAATGGCATTCTGTTCTGAGAGGCCAAAGGAAGTCTTCCTAAGAGGTAACAATGAGCTAAGATTTGAAGACCAGTAGGAGAGAACTAAATGAAAACAGGATGGAAGGGTGTCCTTCATGGAGGAAAGAGCATCCACAAAACCACATGGCAGGGAGGACCTGGTGGGTACAAGCTACGGAAAAATAGTTTTCACTGGGAAATAGCAAATCACATTTACATTGGACAAATGAAGAGGGCAAATTCATGACCTGTGTGCACTACATGAGGATCAAGGGATGTTCTCAGAGATGTCTTCTAACCATGCTCCTGATACATGGTCTAGTACAATACTTGTTATTGAATTATGTGATAGAAAATTTAAATCATATGCTATTTTATTTAGAAATTCTATTAAATTTTATTAAATTTTCCTTTGACTTTCACTTCCAAATAATAAACCAAATGTTGCTTAGTTTAATTTTCAAGTTGATGAAGCTTCTCTTCCTGCTGCTAATTTAAGTCAAAGTGAATTTTGATTAATCTAGGATAGGAAGTTTTGTCTTTCTTAATTGAAAAACATTTTGAACCAATAGAAAACTGCACTAAATTATGCAGGAAATGGCAAAGCTAGCACTAAGGAAACCTTTCTTTCTTTCTTTTTTTTTTTAATCTCAGCTTTCAAAGGATTAATTTCTCCAAACTCTTACATCCTACTGAAAAGTTATTAAACTCTCAGTTGGCTACAAATGACTTATCTCTGCTAATTAAAAATAAAAATCTTCTTTGTGTCAATGCACATAATTCCAATAATGATTATTCTCTTTCTATACACAGGGGCTAATTTACCACTTTTCTGGATTTCCGTCTTACTCAAACTGCTCAACATTCTATAATTGGTGGGTGGTGGGGAGATGATCTCCAAGAATGATTAAATATTTAAAGACTGGCTCCTCATTTTAAACCATAAAATCATTCGTGAATGAATCAGAGCTGAACTGTCAGCCACCTGGGAAGGAAAGACTGAGCTTTAGGTGTTAACTCAAGACGGAATATCTTAGGTCAATCACAATGGAATGGTTCCTGCTATGGCCTATAGGCTGGCTCCAGAATGCTCTGGCTCCTGCCCCGTCCTCCAGACTGACTCTCTGCAACTCTTTCTCTCACACACGCATCATGCTGTCCTACTGGCTGTTCCTGGAACACACACAAAGCTGATTCTTGCCTCAGGATCTTTGCACTTGCTGCTCTATCCTGATATTCTTGTGGCTCACCCCCTACTCCTTTCAGGTCTCTGCTTAAATGTGTTTCCTCAAAGAGGCCTTCTTGGACCCAAACTCTCAAAGCATTTATCAATTTCATCTTCTTCTTTATTTTTTTTCTATAATAATTACCACCTTTGTATGTAAACTAACACAGTTTACACACACACACGTGTGTGTGTGTATAGGGTTTGCAGCAAAATTGAATGGAAAGTACAGAGATTTCCCATATACCTACCCCCATTTTCACACATGTACAACCCCTCCCCACCAACAACACCCCCACCAGAGTAGTACATTTGTTAGAATCCATGAATCCGCACTGACACATGATATCACCCAAAGCCCATAGTTTACATTAGGGTTCGTTCTTAGTGTTGCACATTCTGTGGGTTTAGATAAATGCATGATGATGCATATCCACGATTGTGGTATCACACAGTGTACTTTCACTGCCCCAAGACTGCTCCATGGTCTACCTATTCTTCCCTCCCTCCTCCCTCCTTCTGGTAACCACTGATCTTTTCACTGCCTCCATGGTTCTGCCTTTTCCAGAACGTCATAGTGTTGTAAGCACACAGTATAGAGCCTTTTCAGATTGGCTTCTTTCATGAAGTGATGTGCGTTTCAGTTCCCTTCATGCCTTTTCATAGCTTGATAGCTCATTCCTTTTTAGCACTAATATTCCTTTGTCTGGAGGTACCACATTGATTTATCCATTCACCTACTGAAGGACATCTGAGTTGTCTCCAAGTTTTGAGACATATATCTTGCTATTTATCTTGGGGTTTTTTTGTCTGTCTTCCCCCATCCCCTCCAGCGCTCTAAGGGCAGAGACTGTGCCCATTTGTTTACTCTTATATGTCAATGCCTAGAACTCTGACTGCACATGATAGGTGCTCAATAAATATTTCATTGAACAAAGAATTGATAAAGGAAAGTCAGAATATAGGAAAAAGGTAAAATGAATGAGCATTATAAATAACTATGAAGCACTCTCCAAAAGGATGTCTTCTTGGGTCAAAGGACTCAAATTGCCCAGTATCTGATGGGAGCACTTCATTTAGTGACAGTATATGCCAACTATGGCCACAGACAACAGACTGAAGGAGAGAAGATAATTGTAGCATATAAAATGATGGATCTGTGTCTAGGATGGCTAGGGCCTTGAGTCAGCAAATAAAGGACCTCAATTGCATTGGGGGAAAACGGGCAAAAGCCATTTACAGAAGAATTTCACAAAGCTAGCAAGTGTATACTATGTTAGAACCTTTACTAATTAGTGAAATGCAAGTAAGTCTACAATGAGGGGTAAATTTGCAAGATCAAGCTTATCAAAATTCCATGTGGGATGACAGAGTTTTGAGGTCAAAGAACCCTCATCCAGTGCTGGTGGCATGGTCAATGTATTTATAGCACAGGTGGCCAATTCTTCCTCCAAACACACCTGCAGAGTGGGTACTATTATTACTCTATCTTACAGACAGGCAAACTGGGGCCCATGTACGTTCTGCAAGAACATAACCAAATAAAAAGAAACACATTAAAAGAATAAAGGTGGCTGCCACTGGGGTGAGAAAGGAATGGGACAGAGATGGGGAGGGCAGAGAATAAAGGAAATAGGACCTTAGTGTAAACCACAGACAGCAACTGGCCCTGAACTAAGGGGTGCTAAGTTCATCTTGAAGCCTCAAAAAAGGGAAAGAGAGGGAAAACATGGAAGGGAGGCAGGGAGGTGACAGAGAAAGGGAAGAAAAAGTCTGTAGCCTCTAGAACCTGGTTACCTGGTTTGAATCCAGGCTGTGCCACTCACAAGCTGGAACACCTAGATACGTTAATTAACTTCTCTGGGCCTCAATATACTTGTTTGTCAAGGTTTGCAATAATAGGATCTATTAATGGGCTAGACAAAGCTCACAGAACAGTGTCATGGCCTAAATTGGCACTCCAGAATGGTTGACTGTGCATCTTATGGGAATGGAATAAGGAGGAGAATGGGCAGGATACTGTAAACTGGCAGGTGCCAACCTGAGGCAGAGAAGTGGGAGAGCTCCCAGGGACCAAAAAAAGGCTCCGGGGCCAGGGAGGCAGGGAGGAATCGTGCTCTATATTGTTTTTTATTTATTTTTAATTAATATTTTTTAATGTTTATTTATTCTTGAGACAGAGAGACAAAGAGGAGGGGAGAGGGAGGAAGAGAGCATGCAAGAGCAAGGGAGGAGCGGAGAGAGAGGGAGACAGAGGATCTGAAGTAGGCTTTGCAGCTGTCAGGCAGAGACCAATGCAGGGCTTGAACTCACAAACAGTGAGATCATGACTTGAGCTGAAGTCGGATGCTCAACCAACTGAGCCACCCAAGTGCCCCTGCTCTTTATTATTTTTAACAATATTAATGAAGTCCAACATCAGAGTAAAGGCAGAAACTGAATGCTGCCTATATTCTAAAACTGGTGTCTTTGACTGATGTTTCCGAGTTCCTGACTGTAATCTTAAGGATTTTTGGAACTCCAAAAATCTTGTTATGCTTAATTCCAACACTCTTCATACTCTTTACTCATTATTGTGAATATCTAAAAAATTGCTTTGTAAATTTAAAAGGTTAGGTTTCATTATATCTACAAAGAGCTGTCACCTGCAGATCAGTGCTGTCCAGTATAATGTGAGACATGTGTGGATTTAGGATGTTCTTGGAGCTATGTTAAAAAAGTAAAAAAAGAAACAGGTGAAATCAATTTTACTGATATACTTTATGTAAATTAATATATCCAAAATGTTATCATATCAATATATAATAAATATAAAAGCTATTAATGAGATATTTTGCTTCTTTTTATTCAAGCTCATGCTATGGAATCTAGCACATCTCAATTTGGAATGAGGCACATTTAGAGGGTTTAATGGACACGAGTGGCCAGTAGATACTATATAAGCACAGCTATAGAGAATATTCAAACATTGGAAAATGCCAGCCAATACTGGAATAGTATTTGAATAACACTTGGGTATTCTAGCATGGTTAGTAATGTTATACAGAATCACATTTGAAATGGCCAGTGGAAGAGCTAATTTTGCTTCTAAAAAATAAATAAATAAATAAACAAACAAATAAATAAATACCTGTTACCTACAGGATTTGTAAAGTATATAATTCACACAAACTTATCAACATGTATTTTATTTACAAGAGTGACTCACTGCTAGCAGCAGGCAAGCCATGAACACACCCACAAGGCAACAGTTACGGCAGCTCTGATGGATGAGATCATGACCAATCTGTGTTCCTGTCCCAGTTCCTGGAAATGTCAACCTCAACCTTTGCCTCCTGACGTCACTGTTATTGATGTCAATGGATTACTTAGAATAAGAAACATCTCTACATAGATGGTTAAGCTTTAATTCTGGCAGGAGAATTATATTATTTTCTGTTTCCCCAACTTCTTGATTGATTTTTCTTGGGATTCATTAAAACATTTAAATTTCCTAAGAAGTGCCAGGAAGAAATTTCTCCATGGAAACACCATCCTAACCTCTAAGCTTTGCTCTTATAATGGCTACAACATAGATGATCTGGTACCCTTGGATGATTATGTGGAGTGGACAAGCTTTGAAGACTACGAGTGACTTCATCTTCTCCATCTTTGACATGATTAAAGATTTTCCTTTCTTTCAGTTTAGCTTAGTGATTTATCAAAAGTACACAACTTTTGTGCTAATAATGTAAATGCTTGAGCAGTCAATGATTATTTTATCTGAAGAGGCTGGAAAGAACCATACTATGAACAAAGGTTGACTATTGGGAGCTTAAATCAATAACTAATCTTAATGTCATTATCTTGACCTTGTTGCATAGCAACAAAGGCACTAAGTTGGGAATAAACATTGTGTGGTTTTCCCCCATATCAAAGGCATATGATGTACACCTAAAATGCAAATGTATTTTTCTTAGATGAAGAGTAAGATATAATAAAATGCCATTAAGAAAATGTATTTCAAAATACAGTATTTTACATGCATAGACTATCAGATACTTTTAAAAAGTAAAGAACTACAATAAAAGATCTTTAATACAATTTTTATTCAATTAAATCATGAGTTAGATGGTTAATAAAAATTTGTGGGGACTCATAAAAACTGATAATGCTTTATTTTAATTTAAAATATGTAAGCATGCATTCAGTAATCTTTTGATGTAAGGCCAAGATCTTTTCTTTATGAATGGTCTCCTGATTGGAGTTCCTCATTATCTTTCTTGACTAAATCCTGCCCATAATGTGTCTTCCATCATTATTTCAGCACCTTTCAAGTGCAGCTAGAACTTAAAATAGTTTCAAAACAATCTGAGTGCCGAAACCTTTTAGATTTAGAATACTAGATTTCCTATATTTTTCCAATGCTGCCATGATCACACCTAATTTTTAAAATTTATTTTTTATGTTTATTTATTTATTTTGAGAGAGAAAGAGAGAGAACACAAAGGGAGGGGCAGACAGAGAGGGAGAGAGAATCCTAAGCAGGCTCTGCACTGACAGTGTGGAACCTGATGCTGGGTTTGATCCCACATACCATGAGATCATGACCTGAGCCAAAATCAAGAGTCAGAAGCTCAACCTATTGAGCCATCTAAGCTCCCCTAAAATTTATTTTTTTAATTATCATACATTAAAGTTGACCTTTTATTTTTGGTGTATGGTGCTATACGTTTTAAAACATGTAGAGATCCAGGTAACCACCACCACCATCCAAGAAAATTCTGCATGGTATCCCTTTATTGTGACTCTTTCCCCTAAACTATAATCCCAGCAAACCAATAATCTGATCTCCATCACTCCAATTTTGTCTTTTCAAGACTTTGTATAATGCATTGAAATATTTATCAGTTTTTGAGCCTGGGTTCTCTCACTCAGCATAATGTTTTGAGATTCATCCAAACTGTTGCTTATATCAGTAGTTCATTCATTTTTGTTGCCAGGTAATATTTCACTGTATGGGTGTATTGCAATGTGTTTATCCATTCACTTAATGAAAGGCATGTGACTTCTTCCCAGTTTTAGCTGTTGTGAATAGAACTACAAATACTTGTGTTTAGGTTTTTGTGTGAAATTAGGTTTTCATTTCTCTTGAATATATAACTAGAAGTGGGGTTGCTGGGTCAGATAGTAAGTATACCTCCATCTAAAATTCATTCTTAAACTTTATCTAAAGTTTACCAAAAATTTATCAAACTAACTTTATCTAATTTTATCAACTTTATCAAAGACTTTACCTTTATCAAGCTTCATCTAACTTTATCAGAAACTGTCAAACCAATTTTCTGAGTGCATTTCCACCAGTAATATATTAGAGTTCTGGTTGTTTTGATTTAAACCAGTACTTGATATTTTCAGTATTTTAACTTTACCTATTCTTGGGGGGGGCATATCATACCTTATAGCCTCTCTGGTGAAGTGTTTGTTCATGTCTTTTACCTATTCTTAATCAAGTCGTTACTTTCTTATTGTTGAATTTTCATAAGAGTTCTTTATATATTATGAATAAAGTCTTGCTGATATGTGATTTGGAAGTATTTCTCCCTGTTTGTAGATTATTTTTTCATACTCTTAACAATGTTTTGTACAAAGTGAATGTTTTTAATTTTGCAAAAGTTCAAATTATCAATATTTTCTTGTATGGATCATACTTTTGGTGTCATGTTCCTTTGTCTAACTTCAGGTCACAAAGATTTTCTCCTATGCTTTCTTCTAGATGTTTTAGTCTTACATTGCACATTTAGGTCCCTGATCCATTTTGAGTTAACTTTTGTATGAGATCTGGTGTACAGGTCAAAATTCATATTTTTGTATATGGATGTCCAATTGTCCCAATATATTTGTTAAAAAGGTTATCCTTCCTCCACTGAATTGCTTTTGTACCTTTGTCAAAAATCAGTTGGCCATGCCTGTGTGGGTCTCTTTCTAGACTGTGTTGTGTTCCATTAATCTACCCCTCATCAAAATTATAGGCTTGATTCCTGTGGTAATGTGATTCATCCAACTTTATTCTTTTTCAAAATTGAATTATCTTAATTTCTTTGTTTTCCCATCTCAAGTTTAGAATCAGCTTGTCTATGTATGCTACAACTGGAATTTTTATTGGGATTTCACCAAATATATAGATCTATTTGGGAGAAATTGGCATTTTTACTATGTTGAGTCTTCCAATCAATGAATATAATCAGTCTCTCCTTTAATTTACATTTTATTTTATTTGTTTCTTTAGTGTTTTGCAGTTTTCAACCTACAGATCCTGAACACATTTTGTTGGATTTATGTTTAAATGTATCATTTTGTGACCTATTATAAAAATTATTACAAATTTCAGTGTGGAGTTATAGATTGGTAATGTATCAAAATGATTGACCTTTGCCCATACCCATTAAATTTTTTTAATGTTTATTTATTTTTGAGAGAGAGAGAGAGACGTAGAGACAAAAAGACAGAGAGACAGAGAGAAAGCATGAGCAGGGGAGGGACAGAGAGAGAGGGAGACACAGAATCTGAAGCAAGCTCCAGGCTCTGAGCTGTCAGCACAGAGTCCAGCCTGGGGCTTGAACTTATGAACCACAAGATCATGACCTGAGCCAAAGTCGGATGCTTAACTGACTGAGCCACTCAGGCACTCCAACCCATGCCTATTTTTATCTTATAAAATTTTTTAAAAATGTTTATTTAGTTTTGAAAGAGAGAGAGAGTATGTGTGCAAGCCAGAGAGGGGCAGAGAGAGAAGGAAACAGAATCTGAAGCAGGCTCCAGGGTCTGAACTGTCAGCACAAAGTCCATGAGATCCCAAACTCAAACCCATGAACTGTGAGATCACCACCTGAGTGGAAGTCGGTTGTTTAACTGACTGAGCCACACAAGCCCCCACCCCATGCCTCTTTTTAAATAAAAATATTTTGAGTGGCTTACCAAGGAGAATATTTCCAAAACATTCTTCTTTATATTCATGGAAACTACTGCTCTTTTCACACTGAGATTTTACGTCTTGGGTAGTATATAAGTAAATTGTGTAATTATTATATGTCCAAGTGTCATAAACATGTTTGGTAACAAATTCAGCCAACTCTTGGTAAGCATACACAACAACTGGTGAGGGCAGACGTGTGTCCATGTATTATAGCAATTTACCAGCTGCAAGAATTCAGCCTGCTGATGGAAGAATAAATAGAGAATTGATTAATCGTAGTGTTAGTTAACCGAAGGTCATTTAGGAGGGCTTCTACTGAAAGATCAACATAAAAGAGACTAGAAGGAGACAAGAAGGCCAAGTTTCTGTAATTGCATTTAAATATATCTTGAGATATATATCTGATCACATATCTTAAGAACATAAGTTTCTAACTCTTTTTTTTTATGTATCTTGAGCACATAAACAATATATTTTATACTCACCACAATATTTCCACTGAAGGAACATGTATAAGGAAAAGAGCTATTATCATCATGTTTTTGAAGAATATTTAATAATAGTGGAAGAGAACTTAATTATAATAATATGCAAAAAAGATACAAATTATTTTGTTAAAGGGGACTTATTTACCTTTATTTGCCTCTTTTGAATGTTTGACAAGGATATGCCCGTTGTTATCTTGGGTTGTAATAAAAACCATTATAGGGTATTGGCATTTTCTACCAATTACCTATGTCTTTTAAGGTATCAAGAATTCTATAATGGTTTCTGGGGTGACTGGGTGGCTCACTTAGTTAAGAATCCGACTTTGGTTCAGGTCATGATCTCACGGTTTGTGAATTCAAGTCCCTTGTTGGGCTCCGTACTGACAGCTCAGAGCCTGGAGCTACTTCAGATTCTGTATCTCCCTATCTTTCTGCCTCTCCCCGCTCCCTCCTCATGCTCTGTCTCTGTATCTCTCTCTCAAAAATAAATAAACATTAAAATTAAAAAATAATTCTGTAGTAGTTTCTTCCATTTGACAAATTACATAAATAATTATGACAGCCATAATTATAAAGCTTTTACGAAGCTACTTTAATAGTTTTTTACTTAATTTAATTATGTTAACAATGGTTCTTTATAGATATTAACATTTATTTCATATCTGTTTCATGACTAAAGATTTTAAGGAATTACAAGGAGAAATCAAGAATGATTTCATGTTTGTTCCCACCACCACCATGCAACTCTTCATTTTAGCTGAAGGTATTAACCCCATTGGGAAGCATCAGCCTGGAGACCACTAAAAATAAGCATTTCACTCTTTCTCCCTACTTCCTGGCATGGGCCAGAGCTTGAGGACAGTTGTCAGAGTTACACAGGAAATTCCCAGGTCAACAGCATTTAGGGAAAAAGCTTCAAAACATCTTACAGTTTCTAAAGCTACACTCTTTCTTAGTTAATGGATATTTCCATGTTCCTTTCCTTAGATCAGTGGTTCTTAACATTTCCTGCATCATAATATTCCCAGTTATCTGGCTCAGACATTCAGATTTCCCTAAGTTCTTCTATCACCAAACCTGCTATGCACCTACTGATTCCATTTTGGACAAGCCTTTCATACCTGTTTTCTCCTTCTGGTCGTGGTCTTAGCCAAGGCCACCGTCTTACCTTCTCCTTGTCATCAGCCTTCAAGCTGCTTTCCCTGACTCCGTTCTCCTTAGTATCCTCCGTTGTCTATGCCAATGTGTAGGAGCCATTTTTCTGAAAGCAAGCTCGATCATGTCCCTGCTTACTTGGAGACCATTCTTTATGATGTCCCTCCCTTTATTTTCTGTGGCTATCAGAAGTGTGCTAGTGGTCAATCAGCCTGCAGCAGCACAGCCATGCAGAGAGGGTCAGAGAGAGAGCACAGTCTCACACACTGATAAGTGAGCATGCTTTTTTTATTCCTCCCTTTGGAGCAACGTGAGGTTGCTTGGGCTGTGTCTCAAAGAGAAGGACCATTTTCAGGGAGTCATTATGTGTCCCTCCAAGGATCGCTTTCCCTGTGACAGATCTATCGATCCAATCAAAGCAGAGCTGGGCCCAGGGAAGTGAGCCACAGTGGTGTGTGGTTACCTCTGTGAATGTGCCCACCTCTGTGAATGTGCCCGGGAGACCCATGGGTGGTAAACATAACTTGAGTTTGAGGAGGGTCAGCTCTGGGCATTCTGGAACATGACAAGAGACGGATGGAGGAAAGCTCATGCTTTGGCAGTGGTTCACAAACTTCACTGCACATCAGAATCTCCTGGGGGACTTTGAGAAATCCTCAGGGGCCCAGGCCACCTAATGCCATTAAAACAAAATCTTTGAGGTTGATTGGGCACCTGCATTCTTTCTAACTCCCCAGGTGATGGCATTATACAGCAGCTTTGCCAACAAGTGTTTTAGCAGGCTTGGGTTTGCCAGGAAAGTTTCTAGATGGAGTCTGGGAGTAACAGACCTCTCTACCCCACTTGCAGAATTGACAAACCACTGTCCATACACATTGCTCCTTGAGATTTTGGTGATTATTTTTTTAAGGCCTCTTCCAATTCAGTAATAGTATTTTCATCTGTTTTCTCTTTTTTTCCATAATATTTTATTGTCAAATTGTTTTCCATATAACACCCAGTGCTCTTCCCCTTAAGTACCCTCCACCATTAACACCACCTCCTTTCCCCCCTCCCCCTTCCCCTTCAACTCTCAGTTCATTTTCAGCATTC
>NC_043706.1:23747635-23748660 GCF_006229205.1 Suricata suricatta | reverse complement strand
CCTGTAATATCTTTGGGGGGTGTGCAAGCCTCACAGAGGTCAACAAAAACCACCCAGGACTGAAAGTCC
The DNA here is from genome assembly GCF_006229205.1 of Suricata suricatta. Taxonomy (NCBI): domain Eukaryota; kingdom Metazoa; phylum Chordata; class Mammalia; order Carnivora; family Herpestidae; genus Suricata; species Suricata suricatta. Next base: position 23,748,591 of record NC_043706.1, on the reverse strand, counting down.
ACATGATCAATACAAGCAGCCGAAATCCCATTGCCCTTTAGAAAGCAATTTACTTTTTTCCAGAACTGAGAGTTATGTTTACTGAACATGAAGTCCTAAGTAGGAAGTATCACTTTTTCATTGCGGGGGCTCAGGAAGAAGGAAAGAGTTATTACGCAGAGTAACTTTCCAATGTTAACCAAGGTTTAAATGTAAAGGATGAACTTGAGAAGTCTCCCCTCTGGGAACTGAGCTATTCATAACTCTAGAAAGTACAGCAGGCACCCTGCAAAGGTCACTGTTGTTCTCCCTCCTGACCTTTACCACCAGTGCAGTGGGTACAGCAAACCAGTGCCTGCATGGGGGTGGAGGAACACAGCAAGGCAGGCTGATTTATTTTAGTTGAGATGAGATTACAAGAGGTTGAAAGTCCTTCTGGAAACCAGACAGCCCATAGGTGGGAATGTGAACAGGGGCCGCCCTCTAAGGGCAAAGTCTGAGCAGCTCAGCGCAATCTCCAAGCCAAGAATTGCTCAACTTTCTTTCTGAGAACAGATGAGCTCCAGGCTGGATCAAGATCTTGAGAGCTTGCCTTGACCCTTCCCAGCTAGGAAGTTGGAATTGATAGGAGGCCACCATGGGTACTCTTACCTTAGTCAATGCCTTCCTCTCCCTGTGTCCAAAATAACATCCACCTCATAATTTCGGTGAGAATGCTTTTCAGATTTACTGCAAAAAAAATCTCCCTCTCTCATTTTTCTCTCCAATCACACCCACACAAAACACCTAAGTTACCCACATCGTGTCCCTTTACTCCATGTTTCCAGTTATAAGACTTCAAGTTTTTAAAATGTTACTTTATTGATAGTTTTTTGAGGAGCCTCCACACTGTTTTCCAGAATGGCTGCACCAGTTTACATTCCCACCAACAGTGTAGGAGGGGGCCTGTTTCTCCACATCCTTGCCATCATCTATAA
>NC_043706.1:23746505-23747535 GCF_006229205.1 Suricata suricatta | reverse complement strand
CCACATCAGGCTCTCTGCTGTTAGCCCAGGGTCTGCTTCAGATCCTCTGTTCTCCTCTCTCTGCCCCTCTCCTGCTGTACTCTCTCTCGTTTCTGATGTGGTCTCTTCTCTATGACCAGCTGTGGTAGATCCGTCCTGCCAGTCTTCAGGTTGTTTTCAGAGTTAGTTGCTTATGGTAAATGCAGAGAGGCCCGGGGGGAGGCAATTCCAGATCAACTGGGTATCTGGTGTAAGTAGTGAAGGTTCTCCGATCAGGCGAAAAAGAGCTGTTTTCTCTTTGACACCAATTGCATTTAAAAAAAATCATCTAGTCCTGCATGAGACATTCTAAAACAAGTTCAGCTTTCTGTTGCTCATTAACTGGATGAGGAGGGAGAGGCAGCAAGATCCCAGGCCTGGGTTCTCATTCAGAGGAGCAGAAGGGTCAGGTTAACCAGCTTCAAGGTCCTTTCTTCTCTAGTCCTTTACCACTCTATCCCTGCAGCTTCCTGCAACTGTTTGATCTCTCTCTGGTCACTTGTGTCAGGTTTATCTGTAGGTGGCTGTATGTCCTGCTATACATCTGCTGGGTTCAGAGGAAGACTAAAGGATGAAGAATCAGGATGACTAGCAGCTCCAAATACCCTAAGCGTGGCATTCCATTATGAGGCAGTGGCTGTTTGTCTACACAGCAGCTGAGAAGCAGGGGTCGGTGTGGGAGGTCGTGGCTGCGACCAGCTTCTTTCCTGTTGTGGTGTTACCAGCACCACTGGTGGGCATAGGGCAGAGTGTGATGGGCCTCCGATTCATCCAGGATCTGCCTGCATCTGAGAACATGGGACGGCAGGAAATATCAGCTACAAGAAGCACATTAATCACATTAGCTTGGGAACCTATCCATCCAGGGATCAAAGTCACATCTGTAAATACAGGATGTCCGGGCAGCCTGGCTGCCCATGAGAACCCAGATATTTAGTTTGTTTGTTTGGTTGTTTGTTTGTTTGTTTGTTGGGAGAGAGAATGAGAGCCAGAGTGAGAGTGAGAGCGAGAG
>NC_043706.1:23732681-23746405 GCF_006229205.1 Suricata suricatta | reverse complement strand
CACTGCCGGGGTTTGTCACGTGTCATTAAAACGATTGACACATTAGGGGGCAGACAGAACTGGGGACGAAGTCTTGGAGCACAGGACACCCACTTTTAGATGAGGGGGCGTGGGCAAGACTTCATTGTAGAGCCGTTTGCAGGCAGGGGAATGCGCACAGATGGCACCTTGCTAGGAAACACTGAATGAGCCCAGAGGAAACGTGAAGCCGAAAGCTTTGGGCTTGCTCCAAGGAAGCAGGGAGGGCACGTGGCTGGCCTGGGAGCACGTCCTCCTGCCGAGGGAGGCATGGGCACTGGAAGGCCTCCTTCAGCATTTTAATGATATATAACTGTTTTATGAGTATGGAGAGGGCAGTTTTGCCCATGGGAGATGCTAAAAATATACTTCCAGGAAGAAAAGAGAGAAGAAAAAAAGAAGGAAGGGATGAAAAGAAGGAGAGAAAAGGAGATAACTGAAAGCACTCAAAATTAAAATTTTGCTCAGCTCAAAGAAAAGTGAAATACAATACCTACTGTAAATAGCAACTGTGTAATGAAGTAAACCAGCAAACACTTCTTGGCTCTTTCTTTCTAATCACCCACAGTGACTTATTTGACCTTTCAGAGCCTCAGTTTCCTCCTCTACAAAATGAGCCTTCCTTCTTCATAGGAACTGGGTGAGGATCAACCAACAATGAAGAGCTTTATGTTATTTTGTGGTTACACTAACTGCCAACACCACAAGCTCTTGTCTAAGACGGTTGACATATACCAGCTCATCTGGTTTTTACTACAATCCTGTGAAGTCGGTCTCATGCCCATTTGAAGGAGGAGAAGATTGAGGCAAGTTCATTCAGCTAAGCCAATGAGTGGCAGAGCTTGAATTTGAACCCACGAGAGTCTGGCTTCCTGGTCTGTATTGGGTCTCTTCGCTCTTTTACCATATTTTGCAGTGGCTCTTCTTTTGACAGTTTCACAGGAAATCTTTCCTATTTTTCACAATTTTTAAAATTTCAAACCACATTTGAAAGAAGTTTGGTTGGCTGTATTTAGGCTTTGTGTAGTTTGGGAATTATCAGAGGATTTGATAATCTGTTTATTGCTAATGGACATAATTGAGACACACCTATACCTTGTAATGCAAGCCCCAAAACTATAAAAACTAAATACATTAATATTTTCAAAGTTCAAAATTTGCATTCGTAAAACAAGGCAACATAAGTTTAACTGCAAAATGGCAACTTTCCAAGAACAAATACTTTCTTTAGTGAGGAAAATTGGCCTTTTGGGTCACTTAACTTTAGCTCTTCAAGGAAGAACAACTATATAAAATTGACCTTATGTTGTGATGTTGAGCAGCTGGGCCACAGTACATTTTAAACCAATGTTTAAAAATAACCCCATACAGTGAGATCTGATGAACTCCTAAGGGGAAAGAACCCTTGGGGAGTGTCTGGTTTCCTCTGGGCTTGGAACAGACAGGCAGATCTTACTGGCTCTGGTTGGTTCTCTAGAATTAAAACATTATCCCATGTTGGAGTGGTTCACTGGAAATGTTGTGGCAATCACAGATTCTTCCAGGTGCTTGCCTGAGAATTATTTTCTTACACTGAGGATTTTCTTCCAACGAGGCATAGACTTGTTTGGGAATATGATCCTATCAGTTCTCAGATATTTTTAGATTATCTACCTAACGCCAGCTCTTTGGTAGACCTATAGTGGTTGTGTTGATTTAATACCTGTAAGTTTTAGGATGTTAAAATAGAAAATACTTGAAACAGATCTGGAATTTACTCTTCATACCTGGGATCTGCTAACTCAAGTTAGCATGGATTCTGATGAGAATAGCTGAAAGTGATGTGGTTAGCCATTTTCAGAAGAGTGTTTGTTGATCAGACACACTGCTCAATGCCTCTGATCACACAATGATTCGTTGCTCTTCCTCTCTCTTCCTTTCTCTCACTGACACACACATTCATTTACAAGTTAAGACCATCACAGTCTTTTGCCATTTTCTTGCTGTTACCATTCAACCCTTAATGAAACAGTTGATTAGGTAGAATTTCTCTGGAATCGGTGTTGAGCTGAGAATTGACTTAAACACGAATCATGAGAATGTGTCTTACTGTTTACACAGCAATAAAGATTATCAAGATGAATGGAGAGGAACCAGCGACCCTCTGCATTCATCACAGACTCGTTCAGCCCTGTTATTTCTCATGCTGAGAGATTTATTGGTAATTATTTCAGCAGATAAGCAGTCTTGAAGGGAGCAAAACCTTTTGGGAATTGAGGTGCTTCTGTATTGGAGGGAACTAGGCTATGCTATTAACTCTGATAGTGAATTATGTAGAAGAAATGTGAAAGACCCATAAGCATTTAGAAAACTAGTAATCAGTATGTGTTGATGATCTCAACCAGAGTGTACATTTTCTTTCCACCACGTATTTCCAGGGTGATTTACCCTATATTTTCATGCTTCATTTTGGGGAAAAGTGTGTTGTGGGTAGTAGGGGCATGGGCTAGCATATCTTAACAAAGTTTGCTCAGGCTTCTTTCTTTCTTTTTTAACCTAATAAACCTAGAGCATGCACACATAGCACTCATTACACTTCCTGCTTTCAAAATAAATTTCACTTTTATTTCTCCAATCAGTCCAGAGATTTGGAAAACTCAACATTAAAACTTTGAGTTTGAGAGAGGTTTTTGTTTTAAACATCAATATCAAGTCAATGAGTAAGTAGATAATGGAGATGCATTTGCTAATGAACCTGAGGAGTTGATGGTCCTCTCTAGTCATTCATCAGATGTCTGGTTCAGAATCAAGACACAGACTGCTCCATCTCCAGAATCATTTCTACAGCAGGGCTTGCAGTGATTGAGTTGGGATTCTTGGCCTATCCGATAAATGTTCAATTAATAGAAGTCTATTAAAGGTCTATTATTTGACACTAATGGCCAAGCTGGGAATTTGGTGTATAATTTCTGCAACCCACAATGAATGATTTGTGATAAGAGGTTGTTATGTTGGAGGAGAAAGAGCAGAATAAATGTTCCAGAACAATTAATAGGGTAAGATACTTGAGTAAGTCTTCCACCAGAGCAATCTATCAAATGCCAAAAGGTGGGAGGTGTGTATGCTTTGCACACAGCTACCCTGACACTGAGAAACAGAGCCAGAAGTTTAGCCAACGTTTGCATATTTCAGAGCTGAAGTGCTGGTTGCTCACCCTCTGAGGCAGGAAGAAGCCTGCTTGGGGAAGTGACCAAGTTGATTGCTCACTCTCGAAGCCTGTTTGAGAACTTACCAGAAAACCAATGAGCAAATCCACTCTATCTGAGACGTATCCCTCAAACAGTGGGTTGCAATGACCCATCTGGGTTGTCACTTTCCTACTACCTGACCATATCATGGTTCTTTCTCTACACATAGAAATTTTCAGAAGAATTTGCTACTTCCTGTCTGTACAACCATAAGAAGTCCTTGCTGTCATCACAGAGTACTGGTCTGGGAGTCAGAAGAACATTATTCTAGTCTGCCACTAATTCGCTGTGATTCCATGTAACCCTCTGACTGTCCTTGTCCTTGTCTCCTTAACTATAGAATGCAGAGGCTGGATTAGACAAGCAGTAAGTTCTTTTCTTGCTCTGAGCTTCCAGCATTCCTGCATTATCATTTAAGTCCTCATCAATTAACCCCCACTCAGCTTTCAGAGTTATCATGTATGCCCTGCTCTGCCAAACTGGCCTGTTCATGTTGCTCTGAGCATATCACACACTCCTCTGTCCCTGCACCTGTATTTCTCCTACTCTCGGAGCCTAAGTGGCTTTCTCTTTCTTTCTTGATTTTTCTGAATTCTGCCATTGTGTCAGCACTTGCAGACCTAGTCCCACCTCAGTTTCTAGCAGGGCTGCCATTGGCTGCTTTATATATTTATAATCCAAATATAATCCAAAATTAAAAACAAAAGAGTCAAGACCAAAACCTAGTTTGAAAGCCACTGACTGTAATGATCATGGATGAGCATAGGCTGCTGGCTCTTTCCCTAGAATTGGAATTCTACCCAGTAAACCAGAAGATAGTTTATGGCTCAGATTACAGTGCAAAAATTCTGAGCAAACTTTGGGAAGACAGAAATAGAGGGGCCTCAGATGCCATGGGAACCCTAGAGTGGGAGAGCACTTGGTATTGGAGAATGGGTTGCAGGAATTACATCCCCTGTTCCCTTTTTTTTAAATCTAACATTGCACATGCTTTCATGAGATGATGGGGATAGGAAGAACAGCAGCAACAGCTTAGAGCCGAAGGTGAGAGGATAAAATTAGGGAAGTCCCAGAGCCTAGTTGGGGTAAAGGGTAAATAAGTAACAAAGGTGGAACGAACATGTGGCTTCTGAACATTCTTTTGCCCTCCCTACTGGCTGCAATCCCTGGGCTAGTCATTGCACTGTATGGTCGTGGAAGACAGAAAGTCCTACTTATAGGTTTACTTATGGCAAATAATGGGGAAGGAATTGTTGACTTCATATTGTAAAGCCTGGAGATCCTACAAAACCCATACCCCTACCACTCATTCATAAAATTAGGAAAAGGCCCAAAAACTAGGGATATTTTTTTAAATCAGCTTTATTAAGGTAAAATTTACATGAAGTTTTGGCAAATGGGTACACTTGTGTAACCACAAATACAATTGAGAAATAGAACAATTTCATCATCTCAAAAAGCTTATTAGTGACCCTTTACAGAACGCCCCTCTCTTGCTTCTCTGCCCCATCATCCCAGCCCCAAAGTTAAATCTGCTCTTTATCATTTCCGTTTTGCTTTTTCTAAAATTCTCCAATTTTATATAAATAGAACCATACTGTGTGTAGTCTTTTGGACCTGTTCCCCCATAAGCATAATGCCTTTGGTATTCCTCCATGTCATTGAGTATATCCATAGTTTGTTGCTTTTTACTGCTCAGGTATTAACATTGTATGAATACAACAAAATTAGCTTAGCTGTTCACCAGCACAGACTTTGGAGTTGTTTACAATTTGGGGCTATTACAAAGCTGCTGTAAGGACTTAGACACAATGTTTTCCTTTTTCTTGAGTAAATATATATGAGCCAGAGCACCAGATGATATGGAAAATAAAGGTTTAACCTTAGGAAAGCAACTGCCAAACTGCTTTGGAAGATAACTGTACCATTTTTCAGTGTTTGAGAGTCTTAATCATTCTATAGCCTAGTCAATATTTGGTGTGATCAGGTTCTTTTTAAAATTTAGACATTCTAATATTATTAGTATCTTTGTGGTTTTAATTTGCCTTTCTCCAATGATGAATCTCCATTATCTACTCAGGTCGGGTTCAGGTCATGATCCCAGGGAGATGACTAATGGTGTACTGTTGAGCACTTTTTTGTGTGTTTTTGTATATTTTGTATATTTTGTTTGGTGAAGTAACTGTTCAAATCTTTTCCTATTTTTTCATTGTGTTGTCTTCTTACTATTGAGTTGCAAGAATTCTTTATGTATTCTGAATACTAGTATTTTATTATGTATATGTTCTCATAGCCTTTTTATTTTCTCAACAGTGTCTTTCAAAGATACAAAGTTTTTGACTTTGATGAAGTCCATTTTTTTCTTTTATTTTTGTGCCCTTTGGGGGGGGGTCATAGCTAAGGTTTCTTCACCTAAATCAAGATAGCAAAGATTTTCTTCTAGAAATTTTATAGTTTTAGCTTTTACACAGTAAAAGTTACCTTTTTACATGGCAAGGTAAGTGTTGAGGTCCATATTTTTCCATACAGATATTCTGTTATTCCAGCACAATTTGTTGAAAAGACTACTGTCTCCCTATTGAAATTCCTATTGAAATACTGAAATATCAAAACGTGCATAGTCTATTTGTAGACTCCATTGTGTTTCGTTGATCCACACATTAATCTTTACACAATTGTCACACTCTCTTGATTACTGTAGCTTGGTTGTAGTCTTTGCTGTAGCCTTTTAGTCTTAAAATTAGACAGTATAGGTCCCTTAACTTTACTCTTTCTCAACATTGTTTTGTGTATTCTGGGTTTTTATTTTTTACATATATTTTAGAAACAGATTGCAAATATCTATGAAAAAATTTGCTAGATTTTTAAAAGTTTATTTCTTTATTTAGAGACATACACCCACACAAAAGAAATGCACAGGAGGGATGAGAGAGAGAGGAAGAGAGAGAATCCCAAGTAGGCTTCACACCATCAGTGAAGAAGACAATGTGGGGCTTGAACTCACGAGCCATGAAATCATGACCTGAGCCAAAATCAACAGGTGGACACTCAACCATATGAACCAACCAGAAACCCCAAAATTTGATGGGCTTTGTATTGGAATTATATTAAAATACATATACATTTGAGGAAAACTGATATGATGACTTTGAAGTCATTGAAAATGACTTCATATGGGTAAACATGGTGTATCTCTCTATTTTAATTATATCTTTAATTTCTTTCAGCAATGTTTTATAGTTTTCAGTGTCCAAGTTTTTAGCATCCTTTGCCAGATTTATCCCTAAATATTTCATGTATTTGGATGCTAACAAAAATGCTTTTATAAAATTTAAATTTCTAATTTATTATTGCTAGAAAATAGAAATGCAGGCAAATAGCCATAAAAATCGTCCTTCTTTTCTTTCTCTTTCTTTCTTTTTTCTTTCTTCCTTTCTTTCCTTCTTTCTTTCTTTCAAAAAAGAGAAAGCATGCATGAATGGGAGAGGGAAGCAGAGAGGGAGGAAGAGAGAGAGAGAGAGAGAGAGAGAGGGAGGGAGGGAGGGAGAGAGAGAGAGAGAGAGAGAGAGAGAGAGGGAGGGAGAATCTTAAGCAGGTTCCACATGCAGCATGGAGCCCAAAGCACGGCTTAATATCACAACCTTGAGATCATGACCCAAGCCAAAATCAGGAGTTGGCCACTTAACCAATTGAACCATCCAGGTGTCCCAGACATGACTTTCACTGTTTGAAGTGACTGAAGGAATGAACCATGTAAGGTCTGAAACATGCATTCTCAGTAGGGATATTTATTGCAAATCTTACTCTTTTAATCTTAAAACATAGATATACATATACATATGCCAATATATAAAAAGGTATCAGTATAATTGTGATATTAAAATTTCATGAAGATGGATAAATTATGAAAAAATATTTTTAAAAGATCCTTAGGGGCCAATAATGAAAATAGTGGTTGAGAAACACTGCTTTAGAATATTGTTCATAGTTCCTGGAATGTTTGATACTAAAAATATATAAGTATTGTGTTGAGTATTTTGGCACCTAATCTCTCTAACTTTCTTGTGTACTGATCAGATTCTAGTATGGGAAATTAGTCTTATTGACTTATAACTCAATACTGTATAATTTCAAGCAAGTTTCACTGATATAAATTTTAAACAAATTTAAAATGCTAAACAGCAAGAATTTTATGTTAGTGAATGCTAGGTTTTGTTATATTCCTTTAAAGAGTGTTGATTTGTGCTCTGGCTACCAGTTGAGTTATTTGCAGATCAAACTGATCCTTCAGTGTCTTGCTTTTCAGGTTTATTAGGGTAGAGAAAGAGCATATTTTACTCTAGGGCTAACTTACTTCACTATTGAAATGTAGCCCTTCTAAGAACTCTATCCAATGCCCCCGATCCCCATATTGAGATCTTTCATAGTTGGTGGGGTTGTACTCTTCTAACCCCCGTAAGAACTTCAGAAATTATTCAACCTATTGCTTCTCAGTGGTTTCTTCCTTGGAGCTGTGGAGTTTCCACTAATACATAGTCAGATCACTATTAATGAAAGACTCCTGTGCTCTAAGCTCTTGCTCCGTGTACTTGTCTTTTCTACAGTCATCTATACAGCTAATCCTAGCTGCCCCTGCCTCTCCAAACTCTTATCTCTATCTACACTCAGCTAGACTACTGGCTTTTTGGGTTCCCTCGCCACATATTCTATTCTAGAAACTGCTCCTAGGTCATAATCTGGTTGTTGGAAGCCATTTTCTGAACTAAGTTGAGAAAACTCCTTGTGAGGTAAGGCAAGTTTGCAAGACCTCTTGCCATCAGATGGTGACTGGTATTCACCCCTAACTCCATTATTTTTGCTTGAGCACCAACCCCCAAGGCACTTTGCTAATTGGTATTGGGAGTGACTTGTCCCCTTATTCTAAAATATGCAGATTGCCCCTTGTGAAGGAACTTATTATAGGAACTTCTTCTGTTGTGTTTATGGGAGCAAACATTTGCATTTCCTGATAATCCTGTTTTTCTTATACTCCCCACTAAGCAAACAGGCTATTGACCAATGCTCACAAAGAACTAACTTTTGCCTTTGATATGCTAAAAAGATTGTCTTATATTTAAATGCTAAAGATACCTTCCTTCCCCATATGATAAGCATCTAAGTGACCTACATTAATCACTATCGATAAAGATTATGCATGAGTCTTCTACCAATCTATGTTCTGGGAAATTTTTACATATCAAAGAAATTTGTCATCAGAAATCATTGTCTAAGGCAAATGTCACTTCTGTGCTGTACCTCATACATTTTTCCATAAAAAAGCTATCAGGTCAGTGCAGAGATGCCTGCCTGGTGATCAGAAAGAAATTCATGGCTCTGTCACTCTCTCTCGTCAACACCGTCCATCTTTCAGGGAACCCTGGACCTGCTGGAGCTGGACTATGGCAGCTGGTATAATTGTTGCCCTTTTCCCTACAGTCACAGTCTTGTGCTGCTTGTTGTCCGAAGTCTAAAAACACTCATTTAATATATTTTGTTTTCCAGTTTTTAAATTATTTATGGTAGGAGAGCAATTACTAGCTTTGACAGAATCATGGAAATATGAGCTCAGAGGAAAAAATAATGAGATATTTAAGGAACACAAATACCATAAAGTAACATAAGAAATTGAACAAATTACACCAGACAAGTAAGAATTAATAGACCAAACTAAGTAAAAAAAAAAAAAATTAAATAAGCTTATACATATCTTCAAGTAGCTAAGAAATGATATTAAAATCATGAAGTGGATAATGAGAACCAATTGAAGTTACTGGATTTGAAAAATAAAATATTTTACTGCTTTTGTAAGTACCCAGACTAGATATTCTAGAAACCTTTCCCCCTACAAGGAAAATATCTTCATAAATTTTTAAATGTTTTAAGTGCAATATGGGATCCAGAAGCAAGTATATCTACCCTATATTCCCTCCTCCAACAAATGAAGAGTTGAAACATGTGTAGTCAATGAAGGTGGAAATGAAGGCTACCCTGATTAGGATGTGAAGCTCCATGAGATAGGGATTTCTGATTGTTTTATTTCTGATGGAATACAAGCCCTGAAACAGAGCCTGGAACAGAATAAGTGCTGAGTAAATATAGGCTGAACAACTGGATGAGTGAATGAATGAATGTTCTAGGGCAAATGGTGATCCAAGAACCCAGAACTTTGATTATTACTTAGCTTGTCAGGCTGAAAGTAGAGGTCTAGACCTGGGGTTCTGCAAGCGTTGGAGGACCACTGAACCTCTTCCTGGGAAGTTAAGTCTTTCAAAATGGCCATATTTTTAATGAAAGTGTTGGATTTTGAAAAATAAAATTATTTTCACAAGATGAAGGCATTGCCCAAGATCAGGGAACTCATTTGTCTCTAGCATGATGCTAGAAGGAAAAACATAAACAAAACAAAACAGTAATAACCCCCCGAGATTTTTCAAACACTGGCTTTTCCTCACTCAGATCTGGTGTTGAATTTATACTTCTTTAGTAGTTAAATTTATAATTAAAAGATTTCTAAATGTAGCAATCTTGGGTACCCAGTAACATCAAACACAAATTTTTCATGGAAACCTTCCCAGATTCAAGCCCTTCAGGTATTCTACAGATTAAGTTCAGCCAAATAAGAGTTCACAATTTAAAAGTACCTAGATACTTAGGTGCCTGGGTGTCTCAATTGGTTGAGGGTCTGACTCTTGATTTTGGCTCAGGTCATGATCCTAGGGTTGTGGGATCAAGCCCCATGCTGGGCTCCGCACTGAGGGTGGAGCCTGCTTGAGATTCTCCCTCTCCTTTCGCTGCCCCTGCTCCTGTCCCCCACTTGTGTGTTCTTTCTCTAAAATATAAATAAGTAAATAAATAAATAAGTAAATAAAGATATAAATACACTAAAATTATAAAGTTGCAAGTTTCCCTAAAATGAAAATCAGAGGGAACAACCCAAAATAGATTTAGACACCAAAGCTTTCAGACACTGGGATTATCTGAAGCAAAGCATAAAATGACTATGAATAATATCTTGAAAAATAAAGATAAAAAATGAGCAAGAAAAAATAGACTGTTAAATATAGTCAGATTTGAGATAGAAGCAAATAGAACTTCTAAATATGAAGGGAAAGAACTTCAAATTTAGTATTTTATATGCAGCTAAATAACTCTTTATATAAAAGATGAAATAAAAATATTCTCAACCATACAAGTGTTCATAATTTTTAACGTACAATAAAAATATCCCTTAAAGAAGTAGCATAGCAAAGCAAAGAAATAAATCCAGGAGAAAGCAATGAGATATAGGAAGAAAAGATGAGTAAGTAACTTAGAAAAATCTTACTGTTTTGGATATTTTTGTTTAATAAAATGTATTATTAAAATGAATTTCACTTTCGTGTATGGAGTTTAGTGAGCTTCTTGTATATTTTGAATACTAGCCCTTTATCTGATATGCCATTTGCCACTATCTTTTCCCATTCTGTTGGTTGCCTATTAGTTGTTTTTTTTTTATTGTTTCCTTTGCCTTGCAGAAGCTTTTTATCTTGATGAGTTCCCAGTAGTTCATTTTTGTTCTTGATTCCCTTTCCTATGGGGATGTGTCGAGGAAGAAATTGCTGGGATTGAGATCTAGGAGGCTATTTCCTGCTTTTTCCTCAAGGGTTTTTATGGAAATGAATGATCCAGTGAAGAAATGGGCAGAAGACCTGAATAGGCACTTCTCCAAAGAGGACATCCAGATGGCCTACAGGCACATGAAATGATGCTCAGCATTACTCAGCATCAGGGAAACACAAATCAAAACCACACTGAGATACCACCTCACACTGGTCAGAGTCACTAAAATGAACAAATCAAGAGACTATAGATGATGGTGAGGGTGTGGAGAGACAGGCACACTCCTACACTTTTGGTGGGACTGTAAACTGGTGCAGCTGCTCTGGAAGACAGTGTGGAGATTCCTCAAAAAACTATCAACAGAACTTCCCTATGACCCAGCAATAGCACTGATAGGGATTTACCCAAGGGGTATAGAAGTGCTGATGCATAGGAGCACATGTACCCCAATGTTCATAGCGGCACTTTCTACAATAGCCAAATCATGGAAAAAGCCTAAATATCCATCAACTGATGAATGGATCAAGAAGATGTGGTATATATATACCATGGAGTATTACATGGCAATGAGGAAGAATGAAATATGGACATTTGTAGCAAAGTGGATGGACCTTGAGGGTGTCATGCTAAATGAAATAAGTCAGGCAGAGAAGGATAGATACCATATGTTTGCATTCATAGGTCTAACAGGAGAGACCTGGCAGGGGACCATGGGGAGAGGAAGGGGGAAAGAGAGTGGGGGAGAGTGAGGGACACAGATCAAGGCAGACTACTGAATACTGAAAATGAACCATGGACTGAAGGGGGAGGGGGAAGAAGGGGGTGATGGTCATGGAGGGGGTCACTTGTGGGGAGAAGCACTGGGTGTTATATGGAAACCAATTTGACAATAAACTATTTTAAAAATGAATTTCACTGAAGTTTTTATTTATTTTACTTTTTAATATGGCTACTAGAAAATACAATAGGACAAAAACAAAAGCAGATGTAGGTTTAAAGGTTTAAAAGGGAAGAGATAAAACTATCACTATTTTCTAATGATCATTATATAAAATCTACCAGATTTAAGAGACAAACTATTAGCATATTTAGAAAGTCTGGCAAGATAGTTGAAAACAAGATCAATTTGCACATACACTTATCCCAGAAATAACCATCTAAAAAATTTACTAGAAAATGAGATGCATTTTACAACAACAGCAAGAGTGAGAAAATATCTAGGAATTAACCTAGTAAAAAAGGTAAGAAAAATTCATGAAAAATATTTTAAGCTGTATTAAAGGACATAACAGAAGACCTGAATACATAGAGAGTTATAGCAAATATGGGTCACAGATTATGAAGGTTTTGATGTACAAGGTAGTGGTGGTGAGATATAGTTCAATTTTGGATATATTTTGATGGTTGAACCAACAAACTTTCCTAATAAATTGGATGTTAAGTTCAAAAGATAAAAAAAGACTTAAATGAAAATCCTAAGATATTGTTCTGAATAGCAGAATGAATGTAATTGTCCTTTAGGAGGAAGATTGCATTTGGAAGGAAAGATGGGAAGTTTTTTCATGAACATGTTAAGTTTGAGATGTCTTTCGGATATCCAAAGGGAGTGGAGATATTGGAGACCCAAGTGAGTATATGAGTCTGGAGTTTGGGGCAAAGGTACAAACTGGAGATAACTGATCAAGGAAGTGATCAGTGAATAAATGATATTAGCCATGAGACTGGTGGAGTTCACAGTGGAAGTGAATACAGTCAGAAAGGTGGTCCAAGGATTGAGCCTCCAAGATTGGCAGAGAGCAGGGAGGAAAACAAGGAGAAAGAAACATCAAGTGAAAATATCTTCTGAAGAAGGGTGAAATCAACCATTTTAAATGATAGGTAGGGTAAAAGAAGGACTGAAAGTTGATCGTTGAATTTAGGAGTATGAGAATCATTGGTGGCTTGAAAAGGAGCAAAAATAAAATCAAAATGACTGAAGGACCTGAATGTGAGACAGGAAACCATCAAAACCCTAGAGGAGAAAGTAGGAAACAACCTCCTTGACCTCAACCGCAGCAATTTCCTCCCTGACACATCCCCAGAGGCAAGGGAAGCAAGAACAAAAATGAACTATTGGGACCTCATCAAGATAAAAAGTTTCTGCACTGCAAAGGAAACAATAAAAAAAACTAATAGGCAACTGACAGAATGGGAAAAGATAGTGGCAAAAGGCATATCAGATAAACGGCTGGTATCCAAAATCTACAAGGAACTCACCAAACTCCATACCCAAAAAATGAATAATCCAGTGAAGAAATGGGCAGAAGACCTGAACAGACACTTCTCCAAAGAGGACATTCAGATGGTCTACAGGCACATGAAACGATGCTCAACATCACTCATCATCAGGGAAACACAAATCAAAACCACACTGAGATACCACCTCACACCAGTCAGAGTGGCTAAAATGAACAAATCAAGAGACTATAGATGCTCACAAGGGTGTGGAGAGACGGGCACCTTCCTACACTGTTGGTGGCAATGTAAACTGGTGTAGTCTTTCTGGAAAACAGTGTGGAGGTTCCTCAAAAAACTATCCATAGAACTCCCTTATGACCCAGCAATAGCATTGCTAGGGATTTACCCAGGAGATACAGAAATGCTGATGCATAGGAGCACATATACTCCAATGTTCATAGCAGCACTGTCAACAATAGCCAAAACATGGAAAGAGCCTAAATGTCCATCACCTGATGAGTGGATCAAGAAGATGTGGTATATATATACAATGGAGTATTACATGGCAATGAGAAAGAATGAAATCTGGCCATTTGTAGGAAAGTGGATGGACCTCGAGGGTGT
>NC_043706.1:23685782-23732581 GCF_006229205.1 Suricata suricatta | reverse complement strand
GAGTTGGGGAGGGAGAGGAACACCAAACCTGAGAGACTATTGAATACTGAAAACGAACTGAGGGTTGAAGGGGAAGGGGGAGGGGAAAAGAGGTGGTGGTGATGGAGGGGACACTTGTTGGGAAGAGCACTGGGTGTTGTATGGAAACCAATTTGACAATAAACTATTTTTTAAAAATAAAAAACAAAAACAATAAAAAAATTTTCCTCCCCAAAAAAGAAAAGGAGCAATTTATACTAGTAAATTTTATTAGTAAATTAGAAAATAGAAAAATCTATTTTCAAACTGTATTTGGTTGAGACAAAACCAAGAATGGCATGGGCTTCAGGGAGCACTTTGGAGGAGTTTTGCTGTAAAAGAAGAAAAATGAGGTATAAGAAAGGAGAAGGGAAGTCAAGATAGGATGTAGATTCAATAGAGAACTAATGATACGTTTGTAGTGTAATGAGTTAGAACTAGCAGAGAGGGAAAAACTGATGATGGACAGAGAGGCAGCTATTAATTAGATGAAGGAGCTGGAAATGAGGGTTCAAATGAAAGGGAGGACATTAATGGGAACATGGATAATTCATTATAGACCTTCCATTTCTTTCATTATTCAGTTATCCTTGACACTTTATCTTCTCGTTCCCCACCCCATATTTAATCCACTAGCAAATTTTATCAGCAATATTGCCACCTGACCACTTCTTAAATATATCCATTACTACTATCAATCTCTCTCTCTGCTCACCTGAATTTTTACTTTACTTTCCCTCTCAGATTCCATTCTTGCTGCCACCATCCATTCTCTGCACATTATCCAAATAGTTTAAACACATAAACTAGATCATATCACTCTGCTGATCAAAACTCTCTAACATACACTTTGAGGATGGACAGGACCCAACCTTAAGAATTCCTATAAAGCTACAACAATCAAGATAGTGTGGTATTGGTGCAAGAATAGACAAGTAGGTCAGTGGAACAAAATGGAGAGCCCAGTAATAGGCCCATGTAAGTATAGTCAACTGATCTTGGACAAAAGAGCAAAGGCAGCACAATGGAGCAAAGATAGTCTTTTCCACAAATGGTGCTGGAACAACTGGATACCCACATGCAAAAAGTAAAGCTAGACCGATTACAGCCCTTACAAAACTAACTTATGGCCCACAAAACTTAACTCAAAATGGATCATACACTCTAAGTGTAAAATAAAAAACTATAAATAGTTCCAAAGGTAAGCTAGGAGAAAACCTTGGATATGATGATGACTATTAGATATAATACCAAAGGCATGATCCATGAGAGAAATAGTTGATGAGCTGAACTTCATTAAAATTAAAAACATCTGCTCTTCAAAAACAATGTCAAGAGAATGAGAAGACATGCCAAACACTGAGAGAAAATAGTTTCAAAAGACACATCTGATAAAGGACTGTTATCCAAAATATACAAACAACCCTTACACCTCAACAATAAGAATATAAACAATCTGATTTTTGAAAGTGGACCAAGAGCCTTAAAAGATAATGCACCAAAGAAGATATACAAGTGGCAAATAAGTATATGAAAAGATGCTCTAAATGATGTATATTCAAGGAAATATAAGATAAAACAATGAGATACCAGTCCACTCTTACTAGAATGGCTAAAATCCAAACACTGACAATACCAAATGCTGATGAATGTGGAGCAACCAGATCTCTCATTCACTGCTGATGGGAATGCAAAATGGTTCAGTCATTTTGGAAGACAGTCTGGTGGTTTCTTAAAAAACTAAACATACTCTTACCATATGATCCAGCAATCATGCTCTTTGGTATTTACCCAAATGAGTTGAAAACTTATGTCCACACAAAAGCCTGCGTAAGTATGTTTATAGCAGCTTTATTCATAATTGCCAAAACTAGGAAGCAATCAAGATGTCTTTCAGTAGGTGAATGGATAAATAAACTTAGTACATTTAGAAAAGGCTATATACTGTATGATTCAAACTCTATGGCATTCTTGAAAAGGCAAAACTGTGGAGACAGTAAAAAGAACGTGATTGTCGGGAGTTAGAAAAGAGGGAGGAATGAATAGACAGAGCACAGAGGAGTTTTAGGGCAATAAACCTTTTTGTTTGAAACTGAGGTGGCAAATATACATCATTATACCTTTATCCAAACCCAATGAATTTATAACACTAGGAGTGAACCTTAATGTAAACTATGGACTCTGAATGATAAAGACGGATTTATTGTAACAAATGTACCACTTTGGTGGTGGATGTTGATAAGAGGCTGTGCATGTGTGAAGGCAGGGGCAATATGGGAACACTGGATCTTTTGTTTAATTTGCTGCAAATCTTAAACTACTCTAAAAAATGAAGTCTACAGGGAACAAACTCTCCAATGGATTTCTAACATACTTAATGTTTATTTATTTTTGAGAGAGAGAGAAACGGAGCATGAGCAAGGGAGGAGCACAGAGAGAGGGAGACCCAGAATCTGAAGCAGGCTGTAGGTTCCAAGCTGTCAGCACAGAGCCTGATGCAGGGCTCGAACTCACAAACAGCGAGATCATGACCTGAGCTAAAGTCAGAAGCTTAAGGACTGAGCCACTCGGGCACCCCTTTAACATTCTTAAAATCAAACCCAATGCTTTTATATTGGTCTTTAGTGTCCTATCTGATGTGGTCCTTGACCTAATTTCCTATCCTTCAGCCCTTCATTCCCTGTTTTCCAATCACTCTAGCTTTTTAGGTTTTCCAGGAGCATTTTATTCAACTCAGGGCCAGATAAAGCCATGGCTTACTTCATTCAGCAAATGCTCAAATGTTAAGTCCTGGAACACGTTTCCTGACACATCACCCTATTTAAATGGTATCCCTTTTTAAATCTCTTTCTATTTATCTCACTTTATTTTTCCTTATAGCTCCTATCACTGACTGTATGCATTGTATATATGTGTATATTATATAAATGTATAAGTATAAATAAATAAAAAATATATACACATTTATATACATACATATGTTTTGGTTGATATAAACTACACAAGTTTTCTTTCCCACTGTGCTACTATTTGTTAAATAATTAAATGAATGAATGTGTAGATAAATAAATGACTAGATATAACAATGTGGGTAGATCTTATAAACATTTTGTTAAGTGAAAAAGTCAGAAATATAGTGACAACTGCAGGCCAATAATATTTATGTAAATTATAAACACAAGCTTCAATGAAAGTTGGTAGAGGGGACGGTTACAATAAATATTGCTGGAACAATTGTACAGAGAGGAGAATGAATTTCAACCCTCACCTCACGCTACACATAAAAATTGACTAGAAATAGGTCATAGATTTAAATCTTCTAGAAGAAGATATAGGAGAATATCTTCATGAACTTAAGTAAATACAGGCAAGATTTTTTAAGTAGCACGCAAAAAAGCACCAACCATAAAACGAAACAAAAATCCCAATACATTCAATTTCATTAAAATGAGAAAAAGTCTGCCTATCAAAAGATATCGTTAGGAAAATGAAAAGTTAAGCTATGTACTAGTAGAAAGTATTTACAGTACTTAAATCTAAAATATGTATAGAGTACAGAACTTCTAAAATTCACAATAAAAATATCAACAACCTGGATTTCAAAATGGGCAAAGAATCTAGATTCTTTATGAAAGAAGACATACAGATGGCCAATAAGCACATGAAAAGATACCCAATACCATCAGTCTTCGGGGAAATGCCAGTCAAAACTACAATGGCATATTCTTACACGCCCACTAGAATAGGATGCTCATAAATCACTGGCGGCAGCGTCCAGTGGCACAAACGATTGGGAAAGTTATTTCCCATTTTCTCATAAAATTAAACATATACTTTCCCAATGACACCGCGATTCCACTCTTGGGTATTTACCCAAAGGAAATGACAGTGCATGTGCATACAAGGACTTGTGCACAAATGTTCATAACAGTTTTATTCATAGCAGTCAAAACATGGAACAAACCCAAATGTGCAACAACCGATGGATGGATAAAGTATATGCCCTCATAAAACGGAATCCCTTTCAGCAACACAAAGGAGTAAACGAGATGGATGTCTCTTAAAAACATTACAGTGTGTGAAGGAAGGCAGACATGAGCGTCTGCATATACAGCCTCCAGAGCAGGCAAAACTAATGTATGATATAAAAACCCCTACAGAGGTAGCCTCTGGAGGGTGGGGATTGACTTGAAAAAGGCATAAAGGAAATTACTGGGGAGATGTAAATATTCTGTATCTTGCTTGGGTAGTAGTTATAGTAATAGACACATTTGTCAAGAATATGTCAATGTACCTACAAATTATACCTACAAAAATGCTTACATATAGATTACTCCTGAATAATCCTATACAGGGATAGTTACTTAACTAAGAACGTATATTAAGCACCTTAGCATTGGTGGTGCCAATTCTCGTGCCCCACCAGAGGGTGGCGAGGATATGAGGCTGTCATATAAAACATATTACAAAAATTATAAAATAAAATAAAAACTCAAGGCCTGGTGAGTATGCTACACAATGAGGAGCCTGACTATACATCCACTGCACCTGAGATGAGACAGGAAGAAAGGAAAGCAGGAAAGGAAGAAGAGAAGCAGAGAGAGAAGGAGAGGAAAATGGGAAAGATGTGCAGGGTGGTAAGGTAATAGAGAGAGAGATAAGGGAAGAATGATCTGAAGAGTCTCCTGGTATTCCCTGTTCTTTCTCTCTACTTGTCCTTTCCCATGAAGCAATCCTCAGCCTTGGGAGGAAGGGATTCCTGTAAGTCCCTGCATCTGGCAGTGGCTGCACATGTTGACTGGCTCTCTGGCTAACAGGCAGCAAGAGGTCATATATCAAATGCAGGTGTGCATTTTATAGCATAGACAACCATTTTATTGGAATTTAAGAGAAGAAAACACTGGTAGCATTTTTTTTTTAACACTGAGAAGCCAGGGATCTCGTGATTTCACAAACCAGGTCTCCCATAGTCCCCCAGGTGACCCTTCATTATTGGCAGGGGTCTCCAGGAGGCCTCAGTCTGACTCACTACTGGACAGTGGGTACTACACAGGTGTACACTGCTTCCGCAGGACTCTGCACACAGCTACCACCAGGCCCTCACCTTCCCTGCTCTCCCTCGGGGCTTCTCTCCCTGCACTGGGCAATCAGTTGTCTCTCATTGCTGGCAGTTCTGTGCCCTTGCTCTGGACCCAGTTCAGTTGAGTTTAGTTCAGTGGTCATTTACTGAATGCCTTCCTCATGTCAGCCCTGAGCTAGATACAAAGTGGGATCTAGGATGACTGAGGCATGTTTTGCCTTTGAGGAGCTTGGGGTCTCAAGTGAAAGATGGAGAGAATTTCAGAATGAGGCAGCAAATGCTAAGATGGCCACTGGAGCCTGGAGTGGAGCACTGGGCCCAGCTGTGGTTCCAGGAAAGACTTCTCAGAGCTGCTTCCTGAGCTGAATCTCAAAGCTCACAGACTTCTCTCCTCCTGTAGGGCAGTGCTAAGCTCTCCTGCTTCCTCTGTAGGTGTTCCCAGGCCTGCAGGGGTCAGCTGTGCTCCTGGCAGCCCCTTGTCCTCACTGTCCACACTGGTCATCACAGACTTCGTTAGGGGAGAGCATTATCTCCAAGACACTGCAGCCCTCGTACCAAGTGGGCTTCATGTGAGTTATCGTGAGTGGCACGGGCCAGGCAACCAGGGTTCAAGTCTTACCTCTTCCTAGCTTGGCGACTTGTGGCAATTTACTTATCAGCTCTCAGCATCAAATTTCCCAATCTCTAAAGCTGGGTCAGTAACACCATTCTTAGAAGATGGTCTTGGGGACAAGGAGGTCATTTTATTTTAAAATTTATTTATTTATTCTGAGAGAAAGAGAGAGACAGGGAGGGCCAGAGCAAGAAGGGGGGGGGGGAGAGAGAGAGAGAGAGAGAGAGAGAGAGAGAGAATCCCAAGCAGGCTCTTCAGTGTCATCTTGGATCCCAATACAGGGCTTGAACCCACAAACTGTGAGATCATGACCTGAGCCAAAATCAAGAGTGATGCTTAACTGACTGAGCCTCCCAGGTCCCCCCATGGGGTGGTTTTCTTTTAAACATTTGCAATCAGTTGACTTTATTATTTTTTTTAATTCCAGTATAGTTAACAGATATGTTATATTAGTTTCAGGGGTACAATATAGTGATTCAACAATTCTATACATTACTCAGTGTTCGTCATGTGACATGTACAAGGCAGTCATGTTTTTATCACTCATAAACTACCTGAGGGTAGCTTCTGGTGTGTAATCAACACTAACTTCTCATTTTCCTCTTCTCTGGTGGGTGAAATGACTTTTCAAACTTGGTTTTGCAGAAACTTTAGTAACAGCTGTACCTGGCTTGCTCATGGGCGATCAGAGGGTACCTACAAGGGGAAGTAGGCTTCCATATCTTTGTGAAAGTGGTATTGACTTCTTTTAGGCAACAGCGGAGTCATTATTTATGAATCCAGTTTCCCTTTTCATTCTATCTGTAAATTTTATTCTTATCATCATCTTGTAGAGAAAACTTTACTGCCAGACACAATCAGAGATTACTAGGAATCAAAAGTAGAAATGTTGTCACCTGTGGATAGGGAATTTGCTACATCTGTTTTACAGTCACCCAAATACAGTGCAAGAGAGCTTGAGCGACAGTGAAAAAGAAGAAGTAGAAGAAGGAGGAGCAGGAGAAGGCGGAGATGAGGAAGAAGGAGGGGGGGGGGAGGAAGAGGAAGAAGAGGAAGGAGGGGTGGAGGGAAGAGGGGAAAGGGAGGGAGAGACAAGAGACAGAGAGAGATATGTCTCCCAAACTTCTATCTCAGCCACTTATCACTTACTCATATAAACCCCACCTTAACAAATCTCAGTTGAAATACTTTTTACAGCCTTGTTCTATGATTACAAAGGATGAAAACACTGCAGGCATTCCAGCACTCAGTTATTCATACAAAATCAATTCACTGAAAGCCAATTTATCTAAGGATCGTTTCCATAATGGCCAATTTGTCAAATATCCCAACTTTATAAACTACATGTGCCTTTCAACTGCTTAGAAAGCTTACCACAATTCATTACAGAGACATTGGCAGGGCCCAAGAGACCCTTGAGAGTCAGGCCTCCCCATTTCTGGGGCCCTGACATTCTCCTTCTTCCTCCATGCTTGTCTTGACTCTCCTGTCTGTCTGTGTAACCAATTAACCCCAAATGTGAAAGCTTAAAATAACAATAACCACGTTGTTTCTGCAGGGCAGGAATTCAGGGCAGATTGGCGGGATGATTCAGGTCTGGTCTACTGCAGGTTTGCGGTGGAGGTGGAGACATCCTGCCACCTGAGGTCTGGAGCTGGAGCACGCACTCCACAGGGGGCGGCTGGAGTGCCTGGTGATTAGCTTTCTTTCATTGTAATGTAAGTGCCTGACAGAAGCTTTTGCCTACTGGGGCGTCCTCTTCAAAGACCACCATCTCCAAGAAACACACTGCCAGTTGCACAACTAGATAAAGAGCCATTACCCCACCCATGAAGTTCCCTTTTTTCAGAAGGCCCTGAGTAACTAAGATAACCGAAGCTTGAGAGGCCCTGCTTTTCCCTTCCGGTACTTTAATTGCTGCTCTTATGACTTCAATTCACCCATAAAAAGTGAACCCTGGGGACCCTGAGGCACCCCCCTCTCAACCCCAATAAAGGCAGAACTCCAGGTCTATGCTCACTAGCTCTCTACCCATGACCCTGCTGTGTAGTCTCCTGGAGGACCATGTACCCTCCAGGACCTGTGAATAACAAACCTTGTTTTTTCAAAGTTCCCTGACCACGGCAGCAGCTGTCACTGAGGTGCCTGTGGCAGTTGTAATAAGAACCACAGGAGTGGCCCAGCCACAATACTGGCCTGGGTGAGGGGAGTATCTATGGGGGCTCTTACAGCTGAGTACCCCTTGCATTTCCAGCCCAGATCATCACTATGGACAGGCTGGTGTGCGTCCAAACCCACGTTCATGGCTGGTGGGCGTGGGTGGCCCCAGGTCCTCCCTCACCATTGTGCACCTCTCAGGACAGCCCAGGGTCCTGCAGCCTGGCTTCTGGTTTTCCTAGAACTAGTGATCCGAGAGAGAGCAAGGGAGAAACTTGAAGGGTCGTCTCTAGAGCGTGCCGTTGGTATAGCTCATCCCCTACTCAGCATGGAGAGGACTCTACAGGGTGGTACCCGGGCATGGGGCTCCCTGGAGGCTGGTACCACACTCCCCTTCCCTCAGGTCCCCATACTCACCCCCTTCCACTGCCCCCAAGTCTTCCCTCCTCTCTGCCTCTCAGACTCTCCCTTTGTCTCTCCTCCAGCCTCCCCTCTCTCTGAATCAGCAGCCTGGCAGTGTCTAGCACTCATTCTCTCCAACTCCCTGCCCCCTTCCCCCCAAGGTCAAGGTCCCCTCCCCACTGCAGGGAGCTGGGAGCAGCAAAGTGACATTCCTTGAAATAGGAACAAGTCAACTAAAACCTGTTAGAAATTACCGAATCTTCTGAAGATGTCCCAAATCTATTATTGTTAGAAATTTTATAAAAAGCTCAAACTTTTTTTTTTTTTTGGTAAATCACTAAATTCAGTAAAATGAAAGAAAGGGTCCTTAAAATGCTAAAATACTAGCTAAACAGTAAGTGGCTTTTCAAACGATTAGAAAGAAATGAGTAAACTCTGAAAGCATAAGTAAATGAGTAAAAATCCTTTCCCGTTCAGAGCGCTGAAACCTTGTTCATAAGATGTAAGAGGCTGATGTTAACATTCACCGATTATCTTCAGAGAGATTGTTTTTCAAAACAAGATTGTTGTGAGTGGATACATGAGGCAATGGTGTTCCCAGGAATGTTTAGGAGGTGGCTTTCAGAGAACTGGTCCCCTCAGAGTCCTCTCCTTCTGGCTGTGAAATCTGTCAGCTTCCAGGTGTCCTTCTGGCTTAGCACCTTGAAGACACCACCTTTTGAGCCAAGGGCTTCAGCTCCTGACCCTCCGACAAAGGGCCCCTGCCCCTCCCCCCCAGATACGCTGCAGGCCAACCTACAGACCCTTTGCTAAGCCACCAAATGAAGCAGTCGTGTGCTGAGAGTACCACAGCAGCTTGTTTTCAAGTCCCCCTATTACATGGACATTACCATCCTTCACACACATGGCACAGAGGCTGGGAGACTTGTCACACAAGGTCGCTCAAGACCTGGAAGAGAGAATATTGAAGATCACATCGGCCCATCTGGACGTTCTCTCCAATTCTGACTGTAAATGGGAGCACTACCTCCTTCGATGCCTCCCGTCACCATCCTGCATTCCAGTCCTGGGAATCTGGTCCTGGAAACCCCGGGGACAGGCAGTGTGACATGCAATGAGAACTCCAGGTTGGGTCAGGGCAGGGGCAGGGGCTGCCTCTGCGGGGAAACCTCTTCTCTCACACCCTTCTGGCTGTGTGCACTGTGACTTCACATCCCCAGGCTGCCGCCTTCTGACCACAAGTGGCTACAAAATTTGCTGTGGACCTTAGGGATGAGCTGCAAGCAGGATGTTCCTCCCACTTGCTCCAGAAAGTTCCCGCCAGGGTGGCAGAGCCCAAGACTCACCAGCTGGGGCTTTCTCTTCTGACATGGCAAAGGCATGACTGATTGACCAACGCAGCTGCTCTCCGCAGAAAAGAGAATGAATCACTGTAAAGGAACTTACAAGCCCCTAGAGAGGGGAAAAAAAATGGAAAAAATAATTTTCAATCTCCTCGCCCCACCCTCTAGTACTATTCTGTTTTCCTCTCTTCACCTTCTTTTCCCCTTTCTCCCTCTGTCTCTCTGACTTTCCTTCTTGCTGTCTCTCTTTGTGTCTCTGTTTCTTTCTCTGTTTCTCCTGAGTCTCTGTGCCTCTCAGCTACATTTCCCTTTGGATCAGGGACTAACTGGGTCCCCAAGGCATGGCCTGGCATCAGGGACCATCAACAGGCAGTACTGAGGAAGGGGAAACTCACAGAGGTGACAGTATGCTCCTTCAAAAGCCACACCTGCCTCACCCACATCCTGTGCACCATTGCTCTGGTGATGTCTGGGGACAAAAGTCGTGTGGGGCAGAGAGAGGGGAGTGTGAGCATGAGACTAATGGGCTGGAGGAATCAATCCGCTGGGTTCTTGTTTTGCAGAAAGCCGGGCAGGCTTTGCTTTTTCAACAGACTCGGCTGCTCTAAGGAGCAGGACAGGGGTTTGTTGACATCACTGCAGGGCATCGAGGATGGCCATGGTCATCTGCAGGTGGCAAGCCAGGGGCTGTTCTCTGGTGATTGCATTGAGAAGCAGGCAGAGGGAACCTAGACCATCCCATAGGTGTACCTCAGGCAGCCCTGACCCCCATCTGGGGCTGTGCAGCAGCTAGGGTACTAGGAGTGCATTGTGTGCATGCATGTCTGCAGAGGGACAGGCAGTGAGAGAGGCATCTCCCGTGTCCTTTGAAAATACCAAGGATATCCCAGGAGCAAATAAGGGCAGTCAGATCATACACCTATGTCTCAATGACAAATCAGGAGCATCTAATTTTTAAAAAGATTTTTTTTAATGTTTGTTTTTTAGAGAGAGAGACAGAGCATGAGCAGGGAAGAGGCAGAGAGAGAAGGAGACATAGAATCCAAAGCAACCTCCAGGCTCCAAATTTGTCAGCAAAGAGCATGACACAGGGCTCGAACTTACAAACTGTGAGATCATGACCTGAACTGAAGTCGGACAGTTAACCAACTGAGCCACCCAGGTGCCCTGGAGCAAGTAATTTTTATTAAAAATGTATCATTTTAACATATTTTTCCTATTCGTGAGGCTTTATTTTTCCACCAAGTGCAAATGCCCGCTCTATACTATCCTGACAGTGTATTTTCAGTCACAGTAAATATTTTGAATAAGGCAGTCATCAAATTTCCACTTTGGAGGTTATTTCTAGAATCTGTCTCATGCTTCCATGAAGATAGCTCATTTCTTCCTGAAGTGGCTCTGGCTCTTTTTCATTCCTCTCTTTCTTTTCTTTTCTTGTTTTAAAAGGGAGAATGACTAGCTAGCTCATTATACCCAATTCTGCACAGTTAGGAAGGGTCTACTGCATTTCCGTTTTGGAGTGATGTTTTTCGTGGCAATGACTGAAGCTGGTTGGAGGGAGGTGGGGAGCCATAAGAAACCTCAGTGGGACAGTACATGATCTGTAGAAGAGGAGATGGAATTGACAGAACATTACTTTCAAACTGAGTGACCTGGGGTCCATTGTGGGCCCAACACTGGTCCAGGGTAAAGCCTTGGACCTGCAAATTTTGTCTTCAGAATCTTGGCACCTCTCTTTCTCCATAGCCCCTGATGTTGGCATCGCTTGCTTTATTTATTCCTGAGGGGATATTGAATATGTGTTTATGTGTTGCTAGTGCTTTTTAAAAAGTTATTTCTAAAGCAATTTAACTGGTCTTTGTGTTATGTGGAAGGAGGAAGTGTCTCTCTTAAGGTCTGTTCTTTGCTGTAGCCATCCCACACGTGATCACACTGACGGGGTAGAGGCAGAGGAGCACACCGCCCTCTTGGCTGCTGGGTGGCATGGACACAGGAGAAGCCGCACTGTATTCTTGGATGAAGGAAACCCATGCATCAGCCCAGACACTGGCACTGAACTCGATGGTCCTATCTGATGAGTCCATTGATATGAGAAAGTTAATTTATTCTGACTAGACTCTACATCAGTTCTGTCAAGATGGTCACAGAATATGCCATTACAAAACAGCAGTGTACGGTGCCTGGGTAGCTCAGTCATTAAACATCTGATTTCAGCTCAGTTCATGAGTCCCACATCAGGTGAGCATGAGCTCCGCTTTAGGTGAGCATGAGCCCTGCTTCGGGTAAGCCCAGCTTCTCTCTCTCTCTCTCTCTCTCTCTCTCTCTCTCTCTGTCTCTCTGTCAACCCTCTCTCTTTCTCTCTCCCTCTCCCCATCCTGGGATTCTCTCTCTATCTGCCCCTCAGTCACTTGAGCCCTCTGTCTCTCTCCTTCAAACTGCCCCCCCCCCGAAAAATCGCAGTGTATGTGAATGAGGCATTACACCAACCCTCAGGAGCTGTCTAGAGGAGATGAAGCTCACACACATTGAAGACACAAGGCACAATACAGTAGGTGCCAGAAGGAAAGCTCAGAGGCTGTGGAACTTCAGTGAAAGACAGATGACAAAAGGAAAGTTTTAAGGAGGAGGTAACTTTTGCCTTGAGGGCTACATAGCATATCAATGGACACAGGGAAGAGGTTATTGATGATCTGGACTGGCAGACTAAGGAACGTTTCTATCTCCTAGGTTAAGAGAAGGGATGACAAATACACTGTCCATCTGCCACCACCTACTCACTCCCTTACCTGCCCCTGCCACACAAAAATGCCATTAATTGATGGTGGCACTTCTTTCTGGCCTGAGTGTCGCCTCAGGATCCATGTGCTTCTTAGCATATAAACATGAAAATACCAAATGTCCTGTGGCAGCCATGGAGGTGTCCTTTCATATCTGCCTTCAAGGGAAGCTTTTGCAGGGAGCACAGCCGATTGACATCTTCTGGCAGCCACACCTTCGGATCCTTCATGGTGTCCACACCTGGTCACACTTCTTCCAACTTCTCCTGGTCAATGACTAGGCATGGCAGGGCTACTGGAATGAGGCCATTCTTGCCCTCGGGGATGCCTCTTATGGTGGCTCTGACTCCCCATCTGTCTGGCCAGGACCCTGAGCATTGCTCTGAGGGCTGAGGCTCTTTTCCCCCAACCCTCTCTCCCTTCCCTGCACAGGTATTAGACCAGTGTGTGAAGTCTTCTCCGCCTAGTCCTGCTTCTTCTCCTCATCCTGCTTAGGTATTTCTCCTTCAAATCTCTTAAACCTTTCATCCCAACTTGGTGTTTGCCTCTGGGAGGACCCGAACGGACACATGACCATTCCCAATTGACTGAATTGCATTTAAGTCAAAAGCTTTTTTTTTTTGCCATTTCTGCTCTTAAAAATGAGAATCTATTGACAGTTTGGAGACAGGAGAATGACCTGGTTAGAGAAGGTGTGCAGAACGCATTCCACTAGAGTCAGGGAGTCAGGGGGCTATGGCAGTAGTTCTTGGTAGAGACCTGGACTAGGGCAGTAGAGTGGGATTGGAACAGGGGTACAGGTGACACTGCCACATTCACTTGAACTGACTTCCCTGTCACTTGTGCCTCTCCTACCACTGTAGAGAAAAATGATAAATAGTGGCATTTAGAGGAAAGGACACTGATGAGAATTCAGGAAGCCTGGGTTCAGCTCCAGCACTAACTAACCAGGTACCCAGGAAGTGGCTGTCCCCATGACCTCAGCTTAAATCACCTATGAATGGACCCTGGGGGTGAGACAACCTGATCTCAGAACTCCACTCTTGTCTCACATCCTCTCCCACCTCTTCTTTAACCTTGTGGTTAAAGTACATATAGTATGACATTTGCTATCTCAACCATTTCTAAATGTACATTTCAGTAGTGTTAAGTGCAGTTACATTGTATGCAACCATCACCACCATCCTTCTCCAGATGGTTCTCTTCTTAAAAACTGAGACTCTCGGGGAACCTGGGTGGCTCAGTTGGTTAAGCATCCGGCTTTGGCTCAGGTCATGATCTCATGGTTCATGGGTTCAAGCCCCGCGTCGGGCTCAGTGCTGATAGCTAGCTAGAGCCTGGAGCCTGCTTCAGATTCTGTGTCTCCCTCTCTCTCTTACCCTCCCCTGCTTGCGCTGTCTCTGTCTCTCAAAAATAAATTTAAAAAAACATTAAAAAAAATACCCTGAAACTCTGGCCCTCTACCCAACCCTTAACTACCCCATCGCTGCTTACAGACCCTAGAAACCACCAGACACTTTCTGTCTCTATGAATTTCACTATTCTAGATACTTCATATGAGTAGAATCATACAGTATTTGTTCTTTTGTGTCTGGCTTATTTCACATAGAATGATGTTTTCAAAATTCATCCATTTTGTAGCATGAGTCAGAATTTCCTTCCTTTTTAAGGCTAAATAATGTTCCACTGTAAATCTATACCACATTTTGTTTATCTATTCATCCATTAATAGACCCTGGATTGCTTCCACCTTTTGGCTATTGTGAGTAATGCTGCTATTAACATTGGTGTGCAAATATGTGTTTGAGTCCCTGCTCTCAATTCTTTTCTGTGTGTGTACTGTGATATTGTGATTTATAGTAAGAAATACATATTTGGTCTCCATCCTAGTTCTTGGCACAGAGCTCCTAAAGACTGGAATTTCCTAAGTGGCAGGAGAGAAAAAAAAGGTGTCTTTTGTTATGTTAATGAGGTGGCTTTTGGAATGCCTCTGGCTAACCAAAAATGGAGGGCTGGTTGCCAGGGGAACCAACTGCATTAGAAGGTTGGAACTTTCAGTCTCCTCAACCCTCTTCACTTTTGGAGTGGGGAACAGGGCTGGAGGTTGAGTTCAATCACCAATGGTCAACAATTCAGTCAATAATTTGCAATGTAATGAAGCTTTTAGAAAACCCCAAAAGGACAGAGTTTAGAGAGCTTCTGAATTCATGATCACTTGTAGATTTGGGTTAAGTGCCACCCTTGGAAGAGCATGGGGGCTCTGAGCCCTTTATCCAAACCCCGCCTTGTGCTTGTCTTCCATTGGCTGTTCTTGTGTTAAATCCTTTTGTAATAAACCAGTAAACTAGTAAGTAAAATGTTCCTCTGAGTTTTGTGAGCTGCTCTAGCTAATTGATTGGACCCAAAGAAAGGGATCATGGAAATCTCCAATCTACAGCCGGTAGTCAGAAGCACAGGTGATTATGTGGACTTTTGATTGGTGTCTAAAGTAGCAGCGGAGGTCAGTCTTGAAAGACTGAGACCCTAACCTGTGAGATCTGATACTATCTCCAGGTAGACAGTGTCACAAGTAAGTTAATTGCTTCCTAGTGTAGGAAAAAAGCCACAAGTCTTAATTGGAGTCAAAATTCTAATACCCAGAAGTAGAATTGCTAGAACACATTGTAAAGCAGTGTCTTTCCAAACTTTAGAACAAAGTACCCACAACAGCCATTACAGTAAATTTGTTTCACTAGTAGTTGTCCAGAATCAGCCGACATATCACAGTCTTTTAAAACTTCACCCGAATTTTGACATTCTGCACCACATTATATCCTTTTTTGCTTTAATATAAATATGATGTTCTAAATTACAACCCTGTTTAAGGAAAATTTTACTCTGCAGAGCACAGGAAAGCCCTTGTAAGGCAAGCCCAGTTTTTCCTGTGGCTTCGCCAGGCTCGCCATGACTGCAGGAGCAGGTTTGATGAGCACACAGAACTAGGTTATCTTAAAACCCCTTCTAGCTCTCACATTTCTATGAATGATGTCAAACAACACCCTCCCAGGGGAGTCATCCTGTTAAAGACAAACTGAGAGGAGGACGCATGGTATTAACCAAGGGAATGAGTCACTAGAGATGGGATGTCAGGCGTTCACATGTCTGGGATGGAGACTGGAAATGGAGAAGGAAATATTTCTAGAGCTGAAATGTCAGAGGCACAGCCCCTGGTGGGTCTGCACAAGAGAGGAATTATATTAGGAGTGGCCGAGCCCTCTCTGGACTTGTTTCCCAGCTTATGCAGCTCTGAGAGGTTCTAGAAGATTACCCTGGCTACGACTCATCCATATGTTATAACAGAAAAGTAGTTGGCCCTGTTACATGGATTCTGTGGAGAATTAGTGAGGAATCCCACGGTAGATTCTATGTTGGATTCTACATTTTCTGAATCTGTGAATTCTCCTTGGGGGTGTTTATGGGCAGAGTGAAAGGTATGTGACAAAGGAGCTGTCATGGACCAGCAGAGCCTCTCTGTAATTCAGTAGCAGCCATGCCCCGAGAACACCCTGAAAGATACTGTAACTGTGTATCCAGGCATCTTTAAGGTTTTAGCCAAGGAAACAAGAGCAAGGAACTGTTGGAAACACTTCCAGATCAATTTAGCCAATACCGTAGGTGCCATTTCCCATTGATTTTGAGCCTATGGCCAGAGTTGACAAGGGGCTGGTTTTGCGTTTCACTGCTTTTGGTTTCCCTTGACAGCATGTGGTAGAAATGCAAACAAGTAGGGGGGTAGGCAGGAAAGAAAGAGGAGGGAGAGCCAGGAAAGTCTTGGGAAATCTCCCAAGGGAGTAAATAGTCCTTGAATGAGTGAGTGGTCACTTAGACATGAAGTCCCTTGGGGGAGAGGCAAGGAATGGAAAATCAAAATCAAAATCAAGTAATTAATAATTAATAATAATGTTGATTTTGATTAATTAATAATTAATATTAATCTCATATTTCATTACTCTCACATCCTCAGGATGTGAGGAAGGTTGTAATGGCCTACACTCTCACGATATTTGCACACAAGTATACTCATGCTAAGGATATCCCTCCCAGATTCCCTTTCAGGAATGAGGGATCCATCCCCCAGCTGCTAGAAGTGTCACCAGCAGACAGCTGCCAGTTCTCTTCTGAAAATAACATAGCTGAAGCGAGCTGCTTTGCCCAAGGTCATGGCCCCTTCCCAAGGCTAGCTACATACCCCACATAATACAGGAGAAAATTTGCAAGAAGCAGAGAGAAAAAAGACAGATCAGAAATGGCCTTGGTTGCTGACTGGCATCTCTAGTTAGTAGGAGAGAGGTGGATGGTGTGAGCCACGGACATTTGAAGGCTAGGATGGGAGTGGAACATGGGCAGTGTCAGGAGAGGCCACCGAGACAAAGGCTGATGATTCCTGGTCAGAGAATCATCTGGTCCAGTGAAGCCAGGGCAGGGCAGTGGACCAGGAACACCATTTTCCCCTAGTGCCACAATGACAGGTGAGACCTGGAACATGTGTGTGACCTGGGGGAGAGGGGGCAATCAGGAGCAGGAACACCCTGAATTAACTAAGATGACTCTAAATTGGCAGAGATACCTTGTACTGACAGAGAAACTTATGTAATCACCAAAGAAATTGTAAGATTTAATAGATGGAGGCAGAGGTGAGAGGAAAGAGAGAGAGCAAGTTATGGAGCCAAGAGAGCCTTTATTGGAGTCTGCAATTCCCGGGCGAGGTCCCGTGACTCCGGGGTCGGGAGTCAGGGAAGTAGCGCCTGGTACAGGAGGGCGAGGTGTTTTATGGATGCACGAGTTCCGGGTTTGACCTCAGGTGGGCAGATAGGCAAGTAAGGGCATCTTTGGACTGTGGCAGGATATGATTGGCTGTTTGCTTCGGTGGGGTGGGGGGTGCTGGAATTCATGGTGAGACATTCCAGTTTGAGACATTCCAGATTGAAGAGGGGGGGTGGGCCATCCCTGGTGGTGCCTGGAACTATTCTCTGACCCGAAATAAAATGGCAGCTTGGTCACCTTCCTAAAGTAACCCTTACAGAAATCACTGATTTATTTTTGCACACCTGTGACTACGAACTTTTACCTGCTACATGGTGTTTGCAGTTTGGATGATGCCTTAACCGCTTCTCATTGCTAGGGTTCAAGTGTGCTACGGCATGCTTGCTAAACTGCCGACCAAGGCTGGCAGAGGCCTGCTTGCAGGGGGACCTGCTTCCTCCTGGGGTGGAAATCAAGCCATGTTCACTGCTGGTAATCTGACCAAACCAACAAAGTTCTATTTGCAAGGACGTAACTGCCATGGAGATGCCCTGCTCCAATGTCCCTCGAGGAGAACCTTCTGCAGAGGGCACAGCTAACTGACAGCCTCTAGGTGCTGCACCTTTGGGTCTATGGTGGCAGTCATGGCAGGCCACCTTTCTCCGGATTGCCCAGAGGGGTACTAGAGCCAAGCCATTCCTTCCCTCTTGGGGAGCCCCCGTCAGGGCAGCTCTGATTCAGCAGCTCCCTTCGAGGTCCCCCTGGGACTCACAGGACTGCTCTGAGGTCTGAGGCCTGTCCAGCCCTCCTTCCCTCTCTCCTCTCACAGGTGCCACACCTGTGTTGCAGGAGGTAGGCCCTCCCTGCCTATTCCTGCTCCCTCCCCTCTATCATAAGAGCTTCTTCCAATACATCTTCCACATGACTACTCTGGTCTTGGCATCTGCTTCTCTGAACTGATTGATGGAGAAGTAAGAAATCCTCTGGAAATAGCTATGTAAGGAAACAAGAGATGACATGACTATTTTGACCCAAGAACAAGACCTCACTAGAGAGAAGGAGGGATTCTCAGTGTAGCATGTCATCCCTTATTTGAATCCATCCCGGGGGCCAGGTTCCCCAGACTCATGTCTGGATTCTGAGGTCAGAGACTATGACACAAAAACCTTCATTAAACTTGTGACACCCTGAGGGGCCATCTACCAGAGTACAACCCACTGGGGGGGAGGAGCCATTCTCTGCAACATTGACCATCAGCCCAGCTGAGATTCCTAAGATCTCCAGAAGTTTCCAGTGGACTTCCATCCCCAGGCCTGCAGCAGCTGTCCTGGGGAGACAGCTGGGACACAGGAGGTGCAAAGCAATTGAAAGCTTATTTGTTCATTGTTTTATTTTTTCTGATTTTGCCCCTCCAACTTCAAAATCCCATGGTTTTATTCCGTATAGGTCTTGCCACCTTGACCTGCCTGCAAAGTCCTTGATATCAGGGATTATGTGTGCATTTCATTCTAGATCTATATTCCATTGAACACATATGGCCCCGTGCCCCTGGGCATTGTAGAAATACTGTTTAATGATCGTTATATTTCCAATTGCTATTCTTCCTAACAGTGAAAGGCTTATGTTTGGATGATAATGATCAAGACATTTGGAGATATAGAAAGAAACCGTTTCCTCAAAAGACTAATTTATCAAGTCAAAATTAGACATCGGACACAGCGATGGTGACAGGCATAGGCTGGGTAGGGAAATACCAACATAGGAAAGAAGTGATTCCTGCCATGAGCTTAGAGCCTGATGGGAAGACAGACACAAATCAATAGGTCTGATACAATCAGAGAAGAGCTGCAGAAGTAGTGGGACCAGAGTACTCTGACGGCACCGGAAGGGGAATGACTAATTTATCTTGAAGAGCTCAGGAAGACTTTGGAGAGAAGCAGTAATTGAACTGGATCTTAAAGGCTGAGTAGGTGTTTGCCAGCTGTCCCAGTCCATTCCGGCTGCTATAATAAAATACCACAAACTGGGTGGCTTAAACAGCAGACATTTATTTCGGGAGGCTGGGAAGTCCCAGATGAAGGTGCCCGCTGATTCAGTTCTTCGATAAGGCCTCTCTTCCTGGCTTGCAGACAGCTGCCTTCTTGCTGTGTGTGCTCCCGTGGCCCTTCCTCCATGCACACAGGTAGAGGGGGGCAAGATTTCTTTTCTTCGTATAAGGCCACTGGACCCTCATGACCTCATCTAACACTAATCACCTCCCAAAGGCCCCATCCTCATTGAGGATGAGGACTTTAGCATAGGAGCTTTTTTGTGGCGATAGACACAGCCAGCCCATAACACTGCTGACAACAGGCTGTGAAGGGAGGATATCCAAGAAAAGGAAAGAAAGAGTCTACACAGGCAGCGAGACAGGGAAATCACGGTCTTCCCCAGAATGTGCTGGAGCACAGAGGCTTGGGGGGAAGGTGGCCCCTCATGGGTAAAAAGCAGCTCAGCCCTAAATTTTTAAGGCCCTTGAACATTGAGGAATCTTGACTCTTGGAGGCAATGGAGAACCCGCTAGGGTTTTGTCATATTTTGTATTTTGACTATAAAAGCACTACTGCTTTTTTAAATACAGAAATACCAATAGTTGGCTTTTTTCCTACTTACCCCTATTCATTCAGACTCCAGCTTATAGAGATGGCCAATAACCCTCTGACTTTTGACTTAGAGATAAAATCACCAATTTGTTCCTCTCAAAAAATATATTATGAGGGATAGGAAAAAAATTTTTTCTGAATTTTCCTTTCTGAGAATAAAGGTCTTTTTTTTCTTTTTTCAAGTTTATAAGAGCCTGTTATTTAAATTTTGTGTGTTTTCTGAGTTTCCCAGTTCTCACATCTAGGGATTAAGAACCGTTTCACATGAATAGGAATAAAACACTGTTTCCTTTGCTCTGCTTCCACCTATCTGGGGGCGGGGTGGAACCCCGGAATCTCAGATCATTCCCAAAGAGGGATCTCCGTGTGCTTGGAGCCCAGTCCTCAACTGCCCTTGGGTTTGGTGCCCGCCCCCAATCCCACGTGAGATGCTCCTGCTTCAGAACACCCAGCTCTGCTACTGCCCTGCTCGCTGCACGCCACCGCGACCTTAGGGTGCTTCTGAGTGGTAATCTGTGATCTGGCCATCAGTCCTAGAAAGCCATCTGGCCAGGGACAGGGAAAAGGTTGCTGGCAGTGAGGACAGTACACACACGGAGTCCTGTGTGAGCCAATGCAGGAGAAGGCAGACAGACTGCTCCGGAATGAGGTGGGGGTGGGGGAACCCAGCCGGGAGGAGGGGCTTCGCAGTGCGGTGTATGGAAGGCTTCTCAAATGCCCCAGGTATGAGAGAAGGAAAAACAGGGCAGAGTGAGGATGACAGCACCCAAAGGGGTGGAGACGAGAGCCTGGAGTTGCAGAACTGGTTCGGTGAGAAAGGGGAGGGGGCGTGGGGGAGAGGCATGGTGGGGTCAGAGGTCCTCTGTGCCTGTTCAGATGCTCCAGATCAGAGAGAGAATTCCACAGATGAATTAATGAGGTTCTCAGATGAAAAGCCAGCAGGTCAATACACCCTTTTTTTAAATTCCCTGAGACATGTTTGCTCTTTGAAGTGTGTTCTAAAAACTTAGAGCCAGCCTCTTAAGGGCTGAGGCTGAGCTGTGGCTCACCTGAGACCATCTAGAAGTCTGTTTGGGATCCATAAGGCCAAACCAGCATCTTCTCTGCCGTGCTGTTACTGAAAAGCAAAGCCTCTTGCTGATGCCCAAAGCATGGCTCTCTCGGGATGGGCTCCCAGCTCTGTCGCAGGCCAGTCAGAGGAGCGGCAGGGACGCTGGCCAGTCTGGCCTCCCAAGGCCCCTTGGGATTGGCAGGACCCTGGGGAAGGCCAGCTCCTGGGGACCGGCTCTGGTTATCCCAGCGCAGTACCCAAAGCCCAGGACAGGCCCACGGGAGGGGAAAGTCCGTGGTTCTGGGAATGCTGAGTCAGTCACCCTGGTTGCAATGAGAGGCCGTTCTAAGAGTGTGCTGCTGCCTGGAGAGGGTGAGCCGGCCTGTCTCCACTGACAGCCGCCGTTGGCGTGGCTGCATCCTCCACGAGGGTGTCCAGCTTGCACCCCAGAGGTGTGTCAAGGCCTGGCCAGGGGGCCTCTCTGTCTCTCCTTGCTCAGGACTGGCTGGGGGTCGCGTCTGGGAAGGAGCAAACTACTGTTTCACTCTCATCCTCCGCTCTTCTGTGCCCTTTCTATTTATTCCTTAATATCCCTGTAATCCCCTTAGCATGGTTTTGCAGTTCATCACGCTTGACTCGTAACGGGCTGTTGTCACTGCAGGATAAAGTCTCAGCCTTGACCTGGCATTTAGGGGCCTACGCCATCAGGCCCAACCTCAAAAGCCTCATGTACTGGGACGGCCCTGCCCCAGGGCTTTGTTCCCCGGGAGATTTTCCACTGCCCTTCCGGGGAGCCGTCTCCTCCAGCAGGCTCACACTGGGTCCCCTCCTCTCCTTCCTACCACCTGCGAAGTCCCTCAGCCTTCCCACATACCAGCCTCCCATGCTCTCTCTTCAGCCTGTGAAAGCAGAGGGCAAGGAATAAGGACTTTGAGACTTAAAATCTGAACTTACGTTGCAGTCATCTTCCTGTAACTAGTCATCATTCTTCTATCCTGCTAGGACTAGCTGTGTGACCTTGTACAAGGCACACACCTCACTGGAGAAAGAGGATGACGTCTTGAGTGCTAGGCACATAGTAGGGACTCATCACTGTTGACTCCACCCTCTTCTGCCCACACCCCCTCTTATTCTATCACTCCTTTGGAATCTATATAATGATAACATATTACTGTAATTATAATATTTATTATTTTATTATGCTTGTGCCCTGACTCTTCCAAATGAATTGATTGTATATTTTTCATTTATTCTTTGTTAGATTTTTTTAAAGTTTACTTATTTATTATGAGAGAGAAAGAGAGAGAGAGAGAGCATGAGCAGAGGAGGGGCAGAGAGAGAGAGAGAATCCCAAGCAGGCTCTGGCCTGTCAGTACAGAGCCTGATGCAGGGCTCAGTCCCACAAACTGTGAGATCATGACCTGAGCCAAAATCAATAGTTGGACACTTAACCAACTGAGCCACCCAGGTGCCCCTCTTTGTAACAATTGTTTTTCATGTTTATTTATTTGGGGGGGAGGGGCAGAGATGAACACATAGAATCTGAAGCAGGCTCCAAGCTCTGAGCCATTAGCACAGAGCCCTATGCGGGGCTTGAACCCACAAACTATGAGATCATGACCTGAGCTAAAGTCAGACGCTTAACCGAGTAAGCCACCCAGGTGCCCCCATTTGTAACAGTTTTTAATGAAGGGTTTATTATGTTCCCTACATTGTGCTAGGCACTAGGGATTCAAAGACAAAAAGTACTGTTCCTCCTGGGAAACCTTATCTCTGACTTCTATTTCTTTGTTAAGTTACCATAAATAGTTTTTAGGAACAGACAGAGTAAAAAATAAAATATTTCCCCACCTAGTGACATGCTAATAGGTGCCAAATAAATATTTGTTGAGTCCTTAGCTTTGGAGTTTTAGATGAAAAGTATGAAATGCCTTCATAATATCCTTACTATTTTGTTTCTGAGCTGAATATATTCCAGGGGTGACTGAATAGGAAAACCTGGACCTTCAAACCCAAGTGCTAGGAGATGCTTGCTCATAGCCTGGAAGGATTTGTCCCGGGGTTTCCTGTAAAACCGTCAGCCTCCTGTGGCTCCGTGTGTGTGTGCCAGGTGAGCTGCAAGGGAAGCAGGGGACGCAGAGAGTCCTTCAACCCTTTCCAAGTGAAAAGTCCAGCAGAAGCTAATTGACTACAGTCCAGAGATTCTAATGGCAGCCAAAGGCGAAATAAGATTCAGTTTACAAAAATGTGAGTCACAAGCAAAATGTAAGGCACAAATGTGTCACCTAAAGTCAGGTTACTTCCTTCTTCCCCAGTCACCCCAGTAGCAGCTTACACTGCATGAGGGTAAACCAATTCTGTGATGACTGTAAGAAGTCTTTGACCCACTATTTCTGAAAAAATGCTAGACAATAGGGCATCACTAATACTTACAAATGTCCATCACCAGCTTTACTGAATAACCCAGTAGCCCTCGGGCAGAATGTGTGGGCCTGGATTCACGGCTCTATGCCAGGGGTCCGCTAGTGGCTTCATGCTATCACATTCTCGTTCCACATTTGTGGCCCCTTGTTCACCATCTCCACCTGCAGGTCGGGCTTGCTCCACTTTTGCGTACGACCCATGGCGACCTAGATAAATTTTTGCAGTCCTGTGATCTGTTGTTTCACCAGATGTCTCACTGTATGTCACCTACAGCTGCCATTGTAATGACGGCAGTAATATAACTTTACTTTCTGTAGGAGTTTTACAACCTACAAAGGGCTTTCAGCTGCATCGTCTCACTCAGCCACACATGTGACCTTGTTATTTCCCTGTCTATAAGCTGATAAGTGGCTCGTGCTGCGTGTGGGTGAAGTCCAGGCTCCTTACCATGGCGTTCAAGGCTGTCATGGCTATAGTCCCGGGTGCTCTCCCGAGCTGCCTTTACTGCCTCCCCACCTCACCAACCACCTCGTGCTCCAGGACATCCAACTGCTGGCAGCTCACAGCCACATAGCACCCTTTCTCTTCTTCTTCCTGTCGTGGTTTTTGCTGGGCCTTTGGCCTAATGATCTTCCCCCGTTTGTTTGGCTCTTTCCTTCCCACCCCAGCCTCTGCCATGCCCCTGAGCTGGAGCCCCTTCTCCGAGCTCAGCGTATCCTGTGCATATATGACAACAGGCATCACCATGTGCTTGGGTTTCTTCATTGTGGTGAAACATGTGCTATTAAAAAAGTTGTCATTTTAGTCCCTTTTAAGTGCACGACTCAGGGGTATTAAGGAATTTACATTGCTGTCACTCTTGGACAAACACCACCACCACCCATTTTCAGAACTTTTTCATCATCCCACACTGACACTATATCCATGTGTATCAGTCTTCTAGGGGATTAAACAACAGATATTTATTCTCTCACAGGTCTAAAGGCTAAAGTCTAAGATCAAGGTGTTGTCAGAATTGGCGTCAGGTGAGGACTCTCCTGGTCTGTAGATGGCTACCTTCTCACTGGGTCTTCACATGGACTTTTCAGCGTTCAGGTGGTGGTGGGGGGAGGGGAGAGGGAGACAGAGGGGGAGAGCAAGCAGGGGGTGGCAGGGGAGGGCAAGCTTTGGCTTCCTGTCTGCTTTATTATTTTTTTGTCTCTTCCTCTTTTTAAAACAACTTTTCTTAATGTTTATTTATTTTTGACAGAGACAGAAAACAAGCAGGACAGGGACAGAGAGAGAGGGAGATAGAGGATCTGAAGCAGGCTCTGCACTAACAACAGGAAGCCTGGTGTGGGGCTCGAACTCACAAACTGTGAGATCATGACCTGAGACAAAGTCTGACACTTAACCAACTGAGCCACCCAGGCACCCCTGTATTTTCCTCTTCTTTCTTTATTTTATTTTTTTAACGTTTATTTATTTTTTGAGAGACAGAGCATGAGCAGAGGGGCAGAAAGAGAGGGAGATAGAATCTGAAACAGGATCCAGGCTTTGGGCTATCAGCACAGAGCCTGTGGTGGGGCTCGAACTCATGAACCGTGAGATCATGACCTGAGCTGAATTCAGACGCTTAACCAGCTGAGCCACCCAGGCACCCCTGTCTCTTCCTTTTCTTAAAAGGACACCAGTCTTGTCAGATTAGGGCCTACCCATATGACCTCATTTAACCTTCATTATCCTCCTGAAAGTCCCATCTCCAAATAAAGTCCCACTGGGGGTAAGGACTTCCATATAAGAATTTAGGGAGGTGGAACACAATTCAGTCCATGACACCATTAAAGAATAATTCCTTGTTCCCCTCTCCCCCAGTCCCTGCCCCACCATCTGCTTTCTGTCTAGGAGTCATACAGTATCTGTCCTTTAGTGACTGGCTTATTTCAATGAGTATAATGTCCTCAAGTTTCATCCATGTTATAGCATGTATTAGAATTTACTTCTTTTTAAAAAAATATATTTGTTTATTTTTGGGAGAGAGAAAGGGGGGAAGAACAGAGAGAGGGGGACGTAGGATCTGAAGCGGGGCTCTGTGCTGACAGGCTCAAAGCAGAGAGCCTGATGCAGGGCTCAAACTCACAAACTGAAAACATGACCTGCGTGGAAGTCAGACAGTGGTCAACCGACTGAGCCACCC
This sequence comes from Suricata suricatta, assembly GCF_006229205.1. NCBI lineage: Eukaryota > Metazoa > Chordata > Mammalia > Carnivora > Herpestidae > Suricata > Suricata suricatta. The sequence continues at coordinate 23,707,116 of NC_043706.1, read as the reverse complement.
AGGTGCCCCTTTTTTTTTAAGGTCAAATAATATTCCATGGTATGTATGTAACCATATTTTGTTTATTCATTCATCTGCCAATGAAACTATTGTGTTTTATAAGGATCTGTGTTCGGCTCTCCCCTGAGCTCGGAAACTTTGCCTGGTACATCTCTGCATCCATGTGTCTAACACAATAGCTGTCTCCATAATTGTTGAATGAATGAATCACTGAATCACTGAATATACTGATCATCACAACATCCTCCAAGTTAGGCAGGTTCCTCTATTACTACTTCTATTTTACAGATAAATAACCCAGACTTGGAAAGGTAAAGGGACTTACCATTAAACTTGATTGACTTTCCTATCTTACTGGTAATTATACTGAGTAGAAGTCATCCTGTTTTGTCTGGACATTATGCCCTATTTTAGACACCAATCATGGCGTTTTGTTTCTATGATGGTGGATAAACCACCAGGGAGAGAGACGGTGCAGCTTTTAGATGAAGGAGAGGCAAAGCCAGTGACATTCTGGGCCTGCAGACGAGCAAGGAGTCAAAGCCTGGAGTCCGTTGTGGTGCAAGATCCTAGACCAATGGTTCTCAGCCAAGGGTGTTTTTGTTCCCAGGGGACATTTGGCAATGCCTAGAGACATTTTTGATTGCCATAACAATGGCGCAGGTGCTACTGGCATTTAGTCAGTAGACTCTAGGGATGCTGCTAACTTCCTGCAATGCACAGGCCACCTCCCACCCCATCAAACAATTATCTGGCCCGGATGTCAATAACACATAGATCAAAAAACCCTGTCCCAAAAGTAGTCATTGGGAACTAAGTAGTCTCAGCAAGAGGGAAACACACAGAGAGGATGATGAAGCCTCTTAAAGAGAACCAGACCCACACTTCTGAGAAGCCAAGCTAGGCTGCCAATGGCCAAAGGCTCCTGTACGTGCCAAGTGACTTACTAACAGGGTAGTTGAGTCCTGGAGCCCTGGGGCGCTGGGGAGGCAAATAGTGACAAAACGGGTAAGACCTTCTTGTGATATTCTGCATGTGTTGTTTTCAGGGACGAAATATAAAAATGGCATATATAAGGTATGCCTAAACAGAGATATGGCTGTGCCAAGACAATGCTGAATAGGAAAAAAGCAGGATGTAAAATGCCATGTCTGTGCTAGTACACCTATGTTCAAATATATATTAATGTACATAGAAAAAGATCAGGAAAATTTGTAATAATACAGAGTTCATATTCAGTTGTGATTTTTATAAAAATTTTACTTTTAAGAATTTAGTAAATATACACTTGGAATTTCAAAACTCTGGAGCGCAGTCCTTCTTTCAGATGAACAGCTGGCATTCATTGGGCTCTTATATTGTCCCAAGCACAATGCTGGGCACCGCGTAGGCATTATTGCATTAAACCTCAAATAAGGCTGGCCGTATTGTGCCAGGTTTCCAGATGAGAAACCTGCAATTTGGCGATTATGTAATTGACCATGATCACAAAGCAGTCAGCCTGGGGCTTGGACGTTCACCAACTGCACTGTGCCTGTTTCAGGGTTTGTGGAAGATGCCACGCTACCTATGGGATTTGGTGGTCTAACACTGTGCCCAGTTTGATCCAGAGGTAATACAGCATTCCCAACGTGCCTCACTAGCTAAGTCTCTGTTTGTAGTTTAGCAACCTCGAAAATAGTTGGCATTACCTCTTCTTTGTCGGTCATGACCCTTTAGATTTTAGCTTTCATGTGATAAATACAACGGCTTGTGTTTGTTTGTTTTAGACAGAGAGTCCCAAGCAGGTTCCGCTCTAGGCATAGAGCCTGATGCAGGGCTAGATCCCATGACCCTGGAATCATGACCCGAGCCGAAATGAAGAGGCAGACGCTCAACCAATTTGAGCCACCCAGGTGCTCCAACAATGGTTTGTCTTTTTCTTTTAATTTTTATTGTTAATGTTTATTTATTTTTGATGGGGGGGAAGAGAGAGAGAGAGAGGGAGAGCAGGGGGAGGGGCAAAGAGAGGGAGACACAGAATCTGAAGCAGGCTCCAGCCCCTGAGCTGTCAGCACAGAGCCCAACACGGGGTTTGAACTCACAAACGACTAGATCGTGCCCTAAGCTGAAGTCAGACGCTTAACCAACTGAGCCACCCAGCTGTCCAACAATGGTTTGTCTTTAAGGCATTGATATTATGACCTGGATTGGGTATCAATCAATACACAAAACCAAAATGAGTTCTAAAGCTCCAAAACACAGAAGTAGTTGAAGATGTCCATCCAAAAATGTGATCTAGTCTTAATTATAAATCATTTAGATTATCTATTGCCATGACATTAAAAATGGTTTACTCAAATTTGTCAGAGAATAAGATTTTATTCCTTTCCTCATTTTTCATTGATGACCAAATATTTCAGGGTTTTTGGTGTAGTTTTTTTGTTTTTGAGAGAGAGAGCACGAGTGGGGAGGGGGAGAGGGAGACACAGAATCAGAAGCAGACTCCAGGCTCTGAGCTGTCAGCACAGAGCCCGACGCAGGGCCTGAACCCATGAACCAGGAAATCATGACCTGAGCCAAAGTCTTTGCTTAACCAACCGAGCCACCCAATATTTCACGTTTTTGAAATGTAAACCACACAGTGCTGTCATTTTATGGGACTCTGATCATAAAGTTAGGGATAAAAGTCCTGTGTTTGCTGTGACAGGGTGTGATACCAGACAATGTGCCTTCCTGTGAGCCTAATGAGCATGCAGATATTCCATTTGCTTTGTGGTTATTGTCTTGGGTCAGGGTGCCCTGGAGCAGAGCCTGACACAGGGATTCAGTGCAAGCACCGAACATCATGGGAATGTTCTCCAGGAAGAGCTGTAAGGAAGTAAAGGAAGCAGACTAGGGAAGGAAGGGGGGGTGTTGAGCAGGGATATGCCTCCCAGCCACAGTGGAGAGCTCTGGAGCATAAATGCCATACCAGCTTTGTCTCCCACTTAGGCAATGGAGCCAGCTTTTTACACATTCCCCTGACAGCAAGTCATTGGTATAGGCTGACCCTATGGATGGGGCCATGACCTCCCCAGGTAGGGGCCAACTAAGAACCAGGAGCAAATCCCCAGGACCCGGGGGGAAGTGTGGGAAGATAGGAGTCAGGGGCAGTGAGTGCACTAAACTAAGGAAGAGGATAAAGTGGAAGTTCCCAGAAGATCTACAGAAATTCTTGTTTCTCTCTCTAAGACCAAGATTCTCTAAAAACATTGTATTATAAAAGGTTAATGTATAAAGCAAGAATTAAATAAAACACACAGGCAAGTACACGTAGATACCTTTCTCACTAACCTTTCACTGTTACACTTCTTGTTTTTATCTTACTCCTATTCGTAAATCTTAATGAGAATATATTTCTGTAACTTACCTCAGTGTGAAGCCCACATTCATCTATAAGAGCCATCTGGAGGCCTCACTGCTGACTTGAGCTTCCTTCACCAGAGGAGCTAGGATGGCCTGGTCTGGCTTCTTCCACCCAGTGGTGTTCAGGACCCTTGCCACTCAACCCAGACTCCCATTTACTCAGCACAGAGAAAACACTGCCAGCGTAGGGGACAGCACCTCTTCCTTAGCCCCCTGTTCCAGTTTTTCTGACAAACGCAGTAAAAGAGCTTCATCCGGAGGGGCTTCCATAGCCTGCAGTGAGATTCCTGCAGCTGGCTTCATCAATTGGGGAAATTCCCAGTCTCCTTGGTCAGAGGAAGTTTCCCCCACACCCAACCATCTCTTCATCTTTACTTTTCATATTCTGACTGAGTGAAGAAAATCCTCCTTTATGGCCTCTTGCCTCTGACCAAACTAGTAAGGCCCTGATAAGAGCCAAAATTTACTTTGGACAGTCCCCATAGCAACAGTTTCTTTCCTGATACTGGTGTTTTCAGTTAGCCACTGTTAGAAAAATCTCAGTTTGTACCAGAACATTACTTTTTAAAACACAGTTAAATAGAATTTGACAAGGATTTTATACAGAACTATAAAGCAGTTTCACCTCAGTGATTTGTAAATATCTAGATGTGGTTTATAATTATGGTCCTTAATTTACCCTATAATCATCGTCATCATCTTAATGATATGATGAATGACACAGAGGTCGGTGTGAAGATTTATATATTTAAGATGTAAAAACGTTTAGAGAAAATGATCCCACGTGAAGAATCTTCACGGATAAAGATTGGAAGAGTGAATTGGTGTATCAAGACCTGAATGATAAGTTTGTAATGGCTTGTGTATTTCCCACCTGTGCTTCTGTGGGAAAATACTGCTGCAATATTTTTCATCTAGAGATAAAAGTGACAGGCACGTTTTTGTCAAGTAGTGAGTCTCCATCATCTGTTCTGCTGTACAGCCATCTACAAATTCCACTTAGACACCATTGCCATCTATCACACTGTAGCTTGAAATGCACCAATGAGAGAGTGCTTGTGGCTGGCAACGGCAGAGATTGCCCAAGTTGCCCCCAGCAGAGGGACACTTCTGTGCTCCCAGATGCTCCTTTTGTGGAGCACTTCATTCATTTGGACCACCTGTAGTTACTGCTGCCAAGTTTGCCCCTGGAAGATGCCACGAAGTGAAGAGTGGCCAAGTGCTTGGTTTCATGGTTAGTAAACAAGGGTGTGAGCCGGTGTGCATCCACTACATAAGGGACGGGCCTCTACATCTTGGAATCCTTTTCATATGCATGAGGGGATCATCAATAAAATTTGTACAGATGGACAGTGAGTGTAGTTTAGGGAAAAGCAAGAGGCATTTTATAAGGTCAAGAGCCTGGCAGCCAAGGACACTGGATTCCTCTTGGAATTCTATTCAATTTCCCTCCAAAGCCAACATTCACACTTGCCCGATACTTACATCTAACCAAACAGGAGGGTGATTCTCCTTTTGGGGTCATGAAAGCTCAACAACATGCCCTTTCTGGTGGCCAAAGAAAGAAGAGCTTCCCTCTGATTGGGAATCCTTTTTGGGAGTCCTGGTAATGGCAGGGAAAGGCCTTTCCCTCTGGTACTTGAGAAATGAATACATGGATGAAATCCAGGATCTTGGGTTGGGAAATCTCCATAGCAACACATTTCTGCTCTAACCCTTCTTGGTCCAAAACTTCCAAACCAGGCTTTTCAACACAACCGTGAGATGGGAAGATATGCTTATTACAAAGAAATAGTCTTGCCTCTTCTCTGTCTTCAAATCCTATTTTCTACTCCACCTGAGACATACAAATATACACCCAGGCACCCACAGGCATCTATATACTGATGAATGTTAAAGGAGAAACAGTTTCCATGCTTCTATCTCTCAGGTCAGATATGTTTATCCCAAAGGACCTCATATGATGAGGAAAGAGAATGAACAGAGTCATTATTTGTAAACACAGTAGCCATTTTGAAAGCAAATCAGGGAAGTAATTTCTTCCCCAAAAGGTGGCTCTGTATCTGTTTGAGGAGGAGAGTCCATCTCCATGTTTGCCCTATTCCTGGTTGCCTGGGTGGTGAACCCTGGAAACTAACCAAGACAAGCCAAAGAATCCTTGCTGAACTGGTAGAAGGTGCTGGTAGTAGCACACAATGTGTGTCTTGAACCACATTGTAAAAATATAAAACCTGGGGTGTCCATGGAGTGGGGGAGTGCAGTCAACCAAAAGGACAAACCTGAGCAAAAATGGGGAGAAGAGTGCAGCTGACCATTCCAGAAGTCACCAGCTGGTAGAGAATGTCTCAGCCTTCGCATGAATCATAATCATCTGGAAGATTTGTGAAAACATCAACTGCTGGACCCCATTCCCAGAGTTTCTGAATTAGTGAACATGGAATGAGGCTGGAGGATTTGGGTTTTTAGCAAGTCCCCGAGTGATGCTAGGATTCAGACACAGCTCTTTAGGAGCCTGTGGCCTAGATCTCCCACTGACCTGCTTTGTACTTTGTGTCCCAGGATGGCACTGGTATGCGAGACAATGGTGAATTAGGATGCTAATGCCAAGTACTATTTGCTATTCATGTAACCCTCCCAGCAATCCTGTAAATTGGGTATGTTTCCTGATGAGGAAAGTGGCTTAGAGAGATTATTTCTCAAATTCACAAAGCAGTGTCTATCAGAATATGATTTAATTGACCTGGGTGGAGAGCCAAGTATCAGATTGTCTATAGCTCCCAGATGATTGTAATGTGTAGCAAACATTGGGAGCCAGTGATTTGGGATGTCCACTCTGATCTGGCAGCTAAATCAAGAGACAACTGACTCCACGTTGTGAGGATTCTTCCCCAGGATCTGCTGTGAAATACGAGAGCTTCCAAAGTCATCTTTTGGAAAGAATTTTCTTTTTCCATGTTCTAGGATTAGAGGAGTTTCTGGGGAAAGGGGACAGTATAGGCAAAGATATTGAGGAAAGTTGTTTTTGAAATGGAGAATTTGGACGTCATTCCAGGATTATGATTTCCCCCAGCTCTCTTGAGGTAGTTGCCTTAAGTTCTAGACTTTCATACTTGAAGGTATGACTAGCCATCACACCTTACACCCAGGAAAAGTTATGACTCATCTATCTACCCACTATATCAACCATAATCTCTGCAGGAAAAAAACAGCCCACTCAAATTAAGATAATATGAGGATTGTTCAGGAGGGGTCCATTTACAAAGCTGCAGGCAAATTGGGAAATCACAAGAGATAGTGCAGTCACAGAAGAAGAGGGGTGTATAGAGATTACTACTTTGGCAAGAAAAATGACCTCTGGTCAAGGTCATCCTGCTACTACTCCACAAGATAGGAGCCAGCAGAATAAATATCCCAACCCAAGGATGCACTGGTCAATGTTTAATAGCTGGTGCTCCAGGAACTTTTATTTTTTTTAATTTGTAGCATTTGACCATTTTTCTGGTGTAAATTCTCTCTCCATAGCCTATTTAAAGCTACCACAATGAGGTCACTGGATGCAGAATTAAGAGGATGTGCACAATCAGCTCTAGTGAGCTGGTATGAGCAGGCTCCAGCTCACCACTGCCCCCACCTCACTATTCTTCCTTCACCTTAATCTCCTCCCAGATCTCCCCATTGGCCACACCCAGATAGAACCCAGAGGGGAAGGAGACTCAAGGAGGTAGTCCTTATGGACTGCCTCTCAGTCTGCCAGGATGGGGTAGCAGCAAGAAGAGGAGAAGAGCTTCACAAAGGTGCCCCAGGAGAAGTGGTTCACCCTTTTCTTCCAGGCTTTTCAGACTCTGATAACCCCCAATCTGAACTTTTTCCTGATTGTGCCCTGAAATGCCTGTGTGCTGCCTGCAAGAACAAGATAAATATGGCATGGGCTGAAATTTGAAAAATAAGAGGACATCCCACCCAAAGATTTCAATCTCCTGATCTTTTTCTTTATTCCATCACGTGAAGAAGAGAATAAGCAAAGATAGTCAGTTGTGGAGAGCCTAGAACCTGGAATTTATTGCCCATCTTGGAAGATAGAAACTATCTTTTTTTGGCTTTTGTTTTTTTGTTTTTTTAAAGAGAGAGTGAATGGGAGAGAAGGGGGACTGGAGGGAGAGGAAGAGAGAGAGAATCCCAAGCAGGCTCCACACTTAGCATGGAGCCCAATCCAGGGCTTGATCTGAGCTGTCATCCTGACCTGAGCTGTCTGGGAGACAGAAACTTAAATGTAGACCATTTGATCCTGGTTCATCTAATGAACATTTGCTGGGTTCCTACCACATGCAGGACACTGTGTGAGAGCTGAAAGCAGTTATTTCCCAAGTGGTGATGAGTTTGCATGTACTCATCAGCCACATTTCTTTACCACCTGTGCTTCTTCACGCAGGTCTACCAGGAAATAGGAACTGCTCTAGGTCTTTCAAACAGAGGAGATTCAATTTAGGGAATTGGTTTCATAAGGTTGGAAGAGCTGGGAACCAAACGAGCGATAGGCTAGCCACAGAGGAAGCTTGTCCCACTGCTAGAGCTGGGACAGGGTGAGAGGGGCCAGTTTTCAGAGTCAGGAAGTTGAGTGGGGGCTGAGGCCCAGAAGGGATGTGGCCACTGACAGAGGTGCCACAAGAAGCAGAGAGACAGGGAGAACTGCCCTGGCTCCCCCCTCCCCACTCTAATCTCTTGCTTGTTGTTCTCATTGGCTGCACTTATCCAGGTGCTCGGAATTGCAGTTCTCTCTGCACACAGCAAAGACAGGGAAGGTGGGAAGAGCTGTGAGTACAAACAGGCCCATTAAGACTCACTGTAATCCTTGGGTGCATCTGTGCATTCGCAGTCTAGAGCAAGTGGGTCACTTTTCTCTGGTCAGGGAGTCCAGGGAAACTAATTCATCATAATGTGATTGAGGAGTCAGAATTAGCTCTGTCTGCCTATCTTCTAGGCATCTGTGTCATCAGTCTGTTAAAGCACCCTCTTCCTTATGAGACGCTCATCATTTCTATCCCTTCTTGTGTGTCTCCCCCTTACATCTCCCCATTCAAGACATAAACCAACAAGCACCCTCCAGACCCCATCTAGTGGAGCCTCCCAATTGGACTTGATAGTTGACATTTACGTAAGTAGACTGCTTTATGGAACACATTTTCTTCTTTAAGCACTCTGGAATATTTAGTGAGTGTGGATGTGTCTACTCTTGCTGAGGAGGAAACTGACCTGCAGTGGGTAGCTGGCTTGCCTAAGGTCACCCAACACATTAGTAGGAGCTCCAAAATTGAACCCGAAGATCCTGAATCATGGCCCAGTGACAAGCCCCATTTCACCATGTGGCTCTTTGTGTCTATAAAAAGACTCATCTCTGGAGAGAGCCTCTTGCAGGGTTTGCTGAGATAAGCTGGGTGCAGGGCACTGTGCGTGTGCCTTAACTGGGCAGTGAGCCACCAGCCGCCTGACAGGAGGAATGACTGTCCAGAGGAGAGGAAAGGGGAGAGTGCCTGGTGGGGGAGGTATAAAAGGAAGCCTTTCACCTTGGATTCTGAAGGTCAGATCAAGACAGAGCACAGTAATTCCATCTACATTGTTGAGAAAAATCTCTTTTTCAATTGCACAACTATTTATAGCATTTGCCAATTTTCTTGGTGTAAATATTCTCCCCATGAGGTCACTGAACACAGAATTGAGAAGACATGTGCACAATCAGTTCCAGCCCACCACTGCCCCAACCTCATCTCCCACTCTCCAACTCCAGGCAGTTTGTACTAATGGTGAATTTTCCATCCAGACCTAATGGTGTCTAATGCCCATCTCGAATCAAGTGAGGATTCTGATGCTGTGGTAGATGAAGTGGGCAGGAGTATTTGTTAAGTTATGCCTGGAAATAAACACATTCTTATCATTACAACATCTGCTCCACAGCTTAAAGGTCAAGGGCATGACACTGCTGGGGGTTTTAATCCTTGCTTTATTACTTACTAGTCTGTAACCTTAGACATTTACATAATTTCTCTGTACCTTACTTTCTCCATATAACTAATGGGAATATAATAATATAGATCTCATAGGTGGTTATGCATGTTAAAGTATTCAGAAGATATAAAGCACTTAAAATAGTGTCCCCCCCCAAATGTCTCATATCATCACTAGATGTTGATGGATGAAGGGTGCTCCCATGAGCACATGGAGAAGGTAAGGGTAAGTTGCACTTAGATCATTCTCAGGTATAGTGAGGATCAGGAAACACATAGAGAATGATAGACACTCATTTCTGAAAAAGGATGTTGAGGAATTTTGTACCATGCTCCCACCCAATCCCTTTTGCTACAGCAATTTTTGCTGAAACATGTCAAGTGATAGGATTTTCTTCTCAAGGCTACTTCTTCCATTGTTAGCCTTGCTCCCAATTCTGAATCAAAAGCAACCTCCAGCAATGCACAGTGCATTCCTTCTAGCTGTTCCTGCTGGAACCACATGGAAAAGTGATCCCTTTTCTTCTTAAGGAGAAATAAGTTGGCGTTCCTGGATTACCAACAGCAGCAACCAACTCTGTGAACCAGCTCTAAATGCAAGCTGCATTAGCTCACAGAGTTGAATAACTGAAAGCTGGCTTTCTGAAGATCTCAATACTTGAAACCACTGGACAGCTCCTTAGACCCCATGGTTCAGGTACATCCATGTTTCCTCTCTGGATGGCTCATTCAACATTGGGAGTTGCCCAGAGGAGGCCTAGGTAGCAAATTCTGCTCAAATGTTGCCCTTTGGTCTGGGGAACAGAGGGCATCTTGATTAATAGTCTCACCAGGACTGTGCCCAGTGAGAATGAAGTAGATCTCAAGAAACAAAAACAAAATCTTTAACCAAAAAGTCAGGTGGTAGGAGAGTGATGTCTTCTAAAATGACCTTTGGAGTATTTGAAGATACTACCCTGACCCATGTAAAGTATATTTTTCACAGGCTAAATACTTTAAGTATATTCTGTAGGGATTAGTAGAGAACAACTATAATGAGTTTGGCTCAGGCACTAAACTGTGTTCAGTTCCTTGGATCCTCCATTTATTGTCGCAACTGTGACAAGTCATTTAGCTTCTGAGAGCAGTGTCCTCAACTGTAAAATGGGGATCATAATTGTACAACCCAAAGAGTTGTTGGAAAAATGAAGTGAATGTGTTAGTGTGTGGTGCCCAGTAAGTAATTCTAGTCTGACACAATTGTGATTTTGCTACCATAGTAGAGGGATTTCTTTTTGAAAGCAACATCAGAAGTTACTACTCAACATTATTTAATTGTATTATGTAGATTCGGCTACACTATGGAATCATTTGAAAAGAATACCTATGTGTAGATAGAGTGATAGAGTCTGGTAATTTATTATGGTTTAATTGTTAATGAATTTTTTTAATGTTTATTTTTGAGAGAGAGAGGGAAAGAGGGAGAGAGAGAGAGAGAAAAGAGAATCCCATGCAGGCACCGTGCTATCAGTGCAGAGCCTCATATGGGCTCAGACCCATGAACGGAACCATGCTTGAACCATGATCATGACCTGAGCTGATATCAAGAGTTGGATGCTTAATGGACTGAGCCACTCAGACACTCTACTAATGAATGCTTTTTACTACAACCCTCCCTTTTCTCTCCAGGTCTAAGTAGTAAAAAGTCTCTACTCCTTCTGAAAATTTCAGAATTAATATAGCAATACTCTTTCCTTTACTGATCCTCCCCACCCTCACTCCCTCTGCCATAAAAAGCCCTAAGGTTATTTCATTTGGGTTATTGGGTCAACTTATATTTAAATTATTACAAAAATACTAATAGCCTAAAACCAGATAAGTAGCTTAGTAACAGAATGACTCAATAGAAGGATCCTTTGGGAAAATACACCAAATATCAGTACTCGTTAGTGAATAAGACAGACACTGAGATCCTGTCCTCAGGGAGCTTACATTCCATCTGTACCTCAGTTCTATACTTAACAACATTGTATTACAAATACATATACATGTATGTTTTACCCTGCTGCTTCCCAGTTCTTCTAGATGCTTTACCTTGTTCATTTCTCTTCCTGATGCCTGTAGTATACAAGGTGTTTACTCGCTTTTTGGATTAATGAATAAACAAAGGAATGTTTGAATGAAGAGATAAACCCATGGATTTACAATATTCCTTGCCGCGAACATGCAGTGTTGGATTTTCTAAAACACAATTTTCCTCTATAGATGAGCCGTTAATAGCGGTGTTGAAGTATTATTGAGAAACCGACGTCTGAAATCCACTTTCCAGGATGAGAGCCCACGTGAACAGTCAGCTACGAGCTGTCCCTCCATTGAGGGTCTGTTGCCGAGGACAACATGGCCTGCGAATACATTCAGGCCCAACATATGCTTCCAGGAGCCCTGCCCAGCCGCTCTCCCCAAACACTTGCAACATTTATCTAGCCTTTCTTCCTCACCCTCTTCAGGGAAATGGATCTTGACAATGCCTTTAATGAGACCCATCACCGCCCTTTCAGAGATTTTCCTTTGATGAACTTTTCTCTAGGCTAAAAAGCAAATCCAAAGTGTGGCACTAACTAGGAGAATCATTTAGAGAATTGAAGCACTGTCCACTCGTAGACCTCGGGCAAAAAAAGTCCCTTCCACATGACAGGTCTAGGGGAACTGAAGCAAGAGGAATCTGAATTTTGCCTGCAGTGTCAGCTGGGTCCAGTTCTGTAAACGTTTGCTCCACACCCGCTGAGTCCCCAGCACCAGATTCGGGGCCATGGGCCCACAGAAATTGCGGATTCACAGCCACAGGCGCTCATTCGGGTGTGCTCCTGTTCACTTGGATGTAGAACCCCAGCCCCCACCCGGAGCTCTCCTTCAGCCACCTGCTCACCCCACCTCTACTGCATGCTAAGCTGTCACTTAGATGGAGCGTCATCAAATAGTGTCTGCCACCTACTTAATTTAACATCCTCCCAACTTGCCTGCAGATTTTATTTTGGCTGCGCTCGGGGAATACACCGCAGATGGCTCTCGGTGAGTGATTCGGTTCCACACCAGCTGCTGTGGAGGCTGAACCAGGCCCTGCTTCCGTGCGCCCTGACCAGCCTCCCGTCCTCTCTAGGCCACCTGAGGTGATGCCCTGGTGAGGGCCTGTCAAAGTCACCTGTGTGTTCGTCCTCAGGCCTGCCTGGCCCAGTGAGGGTGCCAGCACTGACCCACAGGTGCAGGTGCTCAGACAACTACAGGGTCGAGCTGAGGGCCCCGCAGGTGCTGTCCTGCCTCTAACTCACCAGCAGCTCTTCTCTGCCCGTTCCCGATGTTCTGCTCGATTCAGTCCTGGTCATCTCTGGTCATCCTCCACCTTTTCCCTTGCTGACCTTATTCACGCTCACAACATAAACGACTACAATCTGTTAATTCCTGCGCACCCCCTGCCTTGCTCCAGATCTGGACCTCCAGATGGCCCCCCGCACCCAGCAATTGTAGCACCTCATGGTCACAACAGTCCCATAAACCCTCCTCTCTTCCTAAATATCCGGAGCTTGAGTACCTGAGATAGGACTAGTGTCCCCCCGAAATTCCTTCTCCTCTGAGGCTCCCCAATAGCCAACAGGTCCTCTGATCCTGCTGAACCTGGAGCTCCTTCAAATTTTCAATTCTTCTTCATTTTAGTCCCCAATGCCTTCAAGCCCTTTTCCTTTTCCCTGAAAAAGACTGTGATCACTTTCCAAAATACTGCCAGAGAAAGATTTTTTTTGAGAAAGAGAGAGAGAGGGCTCAAGTGAGCGAGGGGCAGAGAGAGAGATGAGAGAGAGAGAGAGAGAGAGAGAGAGAGAGAGAGAGAGAGAGAGAAGCGGCGCTCATGCAGAGTGAGACTTGAGCATACCTGATGTGGGACTCCAACTCCTAAACTGTGATCATGACCTGAGCTGAAGTCAGATGATAACGACTGAGCCACCCACGGACCTCCAGAGAAAGGTTTTTAAAACACAGATTTAATAATGAGATTGCCCCTCTCAGGATCCCACAGTAGCCCGTTCCCTCGAACAATGGTGACAGTGACAATCAGCCCTCAGTCGGCTCTGACTGAGTGCCTTCAGTTTGTGTGCAGAAACTCATCTAATCCTCACTACAACCTGTGAGGAAAGACTGTTATCACTCCCATTTTAGAGATAAATCAACTGAGGCACAGAGTAGTCACTCAGCTAATAAGCAGGGGAGCCAGAATTCAAACTGCTGTCCATGTTCTTAATCCTTGGGCTACACAACCTCTCAAGATTTTGTTATTTCCTTTGGCAGAAGGGACCTTTTTAGTCTCAAAACCTTCTGTGGAATCCAACAGCCATGTAGACAATGAATACCAGGGAAGCCTTCATGATTCATGGGGAGGAGACACAGGCTCTGAAGCCACACCCAGTTAGTCTCCCTTCCCTTTCATGGCCCCAAGGCTCCTTCTTGGAACCCCAGAACTCCGTGGGGGCCTATTTGAAAACCCTGGCCTATGGGCTAAAGTTTGGCCTAGCTTTTTATTATGGTTCACAGGCCTGAGTTCCCAGGGCTGCGGTCTGCAAAAGGTCAAGGAGCAATGGAGGGGAGCAGAGGTCCTCAAAGCCAGGGTGTAAGAATAAAACCTCAGGGCGCCTGGGTGGCTCAGTCAGTTAAGCGTCTGACTTGATTTCTGCTCAGGTCATGATCTCACGGTTCGTGAGTTCCAGCCTCACATTGGGATAATGCAGGGCCTGCTTGGGATTCTCTCTCTCTCCCACTTTCTGACCCTCCCCTTCTTGCTTGCTCTCTCTCTCTCCCTCTTTAACAATAAATAATAAACTTTAAAAAAAGAATAAAAGGTCTTCCTGGGTAAGTATCACTCATCCTCATCAGCAAAGGGTCAAGGGCCAAGCTGCGGAAGGAGTCATTGCCCACCTTTCACTCCCTCACAGCATCCACAGCCTGCTATTCCCAGGGCTCAAGCCAGCACAGCGCCTGCAAGGGGGTAGGAGGGTATCCTGTGACGGCAGCTGGACATGCCCACTGCGTGTCCAATGGGAGGATGCCTCTAGATGCCGGGCATCCAGCTTGTCCAGCTTACCAGGAAGCCCACAAGCCCAAGAGAAGGAGGCAGGCAGGGTGGGGACTACAGTTCCCCTCCCCACACCTGTTGCTGGAATGAGGCACACTGAGTCAACCCAGTGGAGAGCACCTTTGAGGCAGGACTGATCAGGAAACACAAACCCAAATCTACCAACTTTGCTTCCTCTGTAGGAGATTCTTTATCCCCAACGTGCTTCAGCATGAATGACCACCCATGGCCACCATTCACCTAGAGTAACCCCAAACCAGGCCTCCATTTCTGGGTGACTGCTCAGTGACCCAACACTGCTTTTCTTTGAGTGGAGTGCCCCAATCCCTACCACTGAGGCAGAATCCAGACTGCCTAGCCCATCCCCAATCCATGCTCCATTTTGGAAAAGCCCTTTAAACTGAGGTGCCTAAACTGGTCCTGAAGAAGTGACTCTTGTGGTCACAAGGGAAATGGCTTTAGCCTTTGAAGATGCATCGTTGTTGAGGCAGCCCACCTGGAACTCCCAGTGGGAGGGTGTCCACCATGTCCCATGTCACTGTGTCACCCATATATTAGACATTCTCTTTGATTGCCAGTAAAGCCAAGTAATGAGGCATGTTGGTGGAGAGTGTGAGTGATTCTTTATTGGAGGCAAGAAACCATTTCTCTGAAGACTAGATGGAACAATTAATACTGCCTTTCATAAACCTCCAGAAAACATTTTCATTTTGTATATCCTTTTTGTGTGTGTGGCTTCTAAGAAAACTCATAGCGCACTTTCATCAAGGGTTGCTAAAACTGTAAAATGTTATTGCTTTAGTGTAAACACCCGATATTCCATCTAGATCCCGGCAGGTAAAAAAAATTTTTAAAGTCTACTCAATCTAATTAAATGCCTTCCTGGTCATCTGTCTGCTGTGTTTTTATCCTAAAATGAGCCATTTATAAGAATGCGTATCCAGGTACCCAAAGTGCTGGGTGTCAGGATCCTGGCTGCTGAGCCAAAGGACTTAAAGGGGGGTTGGCTGTCATGGGAAATACCTGAGGAAGACCGACGGGATTACATGGTGGGGCGGGGGGAGACAGAGGCAGGAGCAGTGAGCACGAAGCCAAGGCATGTGTGTTTCATCTTGGAGGATGGGCACCCCTGGTAGGGAATCATGAAGCTCCAAGAGACTCAAGAAGGAAATCTGGGAAATGATGCCCTCCTCCCCCCACCCTTCTCTGAAAGTCAGTGAGCAGATTGTTCTGTTTTTATAGCAAGTTATTCATTACGCAGAAGCCTGAGTGCCCCACTGGCTGGAACTCCAACAGGAGGATCATCTGTGTATCCCGGAGCCATGCTGGCTGCCGCCCTCATCACTTCAGTGCCTGAGGTGCGGGAGCAACTGCAGAAGCTTATTCACCTGACAACTGGTTTCTGGGAGTCTCCTGGGAGGGGTGGTGATTGGCCTAGTGTTTCTAGAGTGCCTCACTGAGAAGGCAGGCTGAAAAATGGAAACATAAGTGTGAAAGGTTCAGGAAGGCATATCCCACCCATAGCTGCTGCCTGGGGCATTTTAAATGTATGCAAGAGGGTCCAGTGGAGGGATGCAGTGACAAAAGATGATTGTATCCAGCTGTAAACTGGAGACGTTATCACCACAATCTGATTGGGAAATACTAGTACCATTACACAGATATGGAAACTGAGGCTCAGAGACACCCTATGATTTGCATACACTGAAACTGTGGACACTTAAATCCAGGTTTTTGGACTCTAAATCCAGTTTTTAACAGAGCTGGACATAATCTTCAGAGAGCAAAGAGAAAGCTAACTTAACTGAATACCTACTCTTGTGTCTGGCGCCTCATTTTTCCTATGAAATCCTCTCCCAGTCCCGCCCAGTAAGTATGATCCTACCTGTTTTACTGAAGAGGAAGCAAGCTCAGCATTAAACAATCTGACTGGCTAGAAAGCAGTGGGAGTTGGGGTTAAAACCCAGTCTGCCCGCCTCCAAAGCCAGTTTTCTCTCCTCTCTGCTAATCCAGTCCTTTTGTGTGAAGTATGAGAAAACAAAGCCCAGAGGGGTTAAGTGACTGGTGGAATCACACAGCAGGTTCGGGGAAGAGCTGAGCCTGGAATCTGACCCACTCCGCCATGAGGATCTGGGGCCATGTTATTATCTAATTGTTGCTGCCCTGAAATCAAACAAGGTCCTAATGGGGTACCGGCTAGTCCTTTAAAGCAGCTCTAACATTTAGCAGCACTAAGTGATGAAAGAAGCCTGGAACTTCAAAATGCCCAAAAGAATGGTATCAAAGCCTGCAGCCAGGGGTGGGTCCGGGTCAGTTCTATATATAGATGTAATTGTTCACCAGCATTTTCAACTAGTTTGTCTGAGCAGCCTTGTAAATTCTTTCAAGTCCTGTTTCTCCACGGGCGCCATGCACTGTGCTGGGAATAGCCGTGGATGCGGAATCGTTAACCCTATTGAGTATCTCATTGTCTGAGAGTGGCCCAGCTGTGACTCTATTCAAGCAAATCGAGGTACAATGCCCTAATGGAAGCCACCTGAATTGCGGGCATAGCGTCCAAGTGGTGACCAGAGATGACCTGCGCCCCTGAGGCACAAAGCCCAAGAGAGCTGCGGAGAATGAAAGAGACGCGCAGACTATTCTCAGATCCTCACTGGCAGGGCCTTACAGCAGCCACAAAAGGAGACACAGACGGGGGAGTTGCGACAGATGGTCTCTATCCAGGGAGTAGCAGAAGAGATGCTGACGTCAAGAAAAAACGGGGGCTGTGACCCTAGTGATGACTCTATTTCCTGTTCCAGGCGACTTGGCAGGGACTCTGGTAGGAGGAACACTTACTCATTGTCAAGATTTACTGGACTCCTCTCTTCACGATTATTTGAGCATTTGAAAAGATGGGAGGTTCTCACAAATGGAAGAGGTTATTTTGCAAGGATGCTGGTTGAAGCTCAGATGCTCTAAAGTGGAGTTCTGGCAGCATCTCTTTGTTGTTGTGTATTTTTATAAAAGCAAATTAGGACCCTGAAAGTGGAGGAGGGGTGGGAAGAAAGTGGATCTCCTACCCTCCAGAGGGTCAAGGATGGGAAAGTAGGTCTGAGCACTGAGCCATATTGTAGTGAGGACAGCAGAGCCCAGGGGAGCACAGTTTATCATTAGGAAAGCACTGTGAACAGCTGTGCAGGTTGTGCACTGAACAACTCTCGGGGGCACCATTTACTTTTTAATCTCTTTTTGGATTTGTGCAGTGCATAACATACGAGTTGAACATGATGACCCTGGGAATCTAGAACTTCTTACAGTTCCAAAACATAAAGATCAGAGAAGAGGTTTGATTCTAGTCCCTGCATATTGCTTATCCTGGAATCCACCTTACCCAGCCACCTTGATGCCCTGAAGTATCTGGAGGAAGATGGCTTAGGATTATTTGAGCATATAGAGTTGTAGCACCAAACACTTAACAATTTAGGACACAGGGAATTTTTGTATGGAATACACTGTTGTCTCCTTCGGTTATCCAGAGCCAGGATAAATGAATAAAGATTTACCATGAAGCCAGTAGGAGCAGATAGCTAGACACAAGCCAGTGCTCCATGGGACAGTGGGAGCTTGGGCATCCAGCCCTGGTTCAGCTGAGCACAGCACAAATGTGGTCAGCAGGTTTCACTGGGGTCAGGGTGGCATCGGCCACAGCCCCCAGTCTGACAGTTCCAATAGCCACCAGGTGGGGGCACAGCCAGATCCCTGACTCTGCCCTGTGAAAGTGCTCGGCGAATTCCAGTTCCAGGGAAGTGACATCCCCAAGGACCATCAAGGAGCTAGTGGCTGTGGTTGTTTGTGTTATAGGGACCAACAGAGTTCCCACTGGCCACACACGAGTGCTGATCAGAATATTTCAAGAATCCCTGGAAGTAATTCTTGCACGCATTTGTTGGGGGGAGTGGAGAATCTGTGGAAGGCAGATAAGAGGTCTGCAGAGTTGAGGCATAGGGATCTATGCAGCAGGACCTCATTGATACCCAACGGCTGTCAAAGCCTAAGGCACACTGGCTACACAGATACGTGTATCTCACCGCGGAAACTGGGAGGCTACCATGAAATGTTCCATCTCATATTCTTAGGACCCCTGACAGTGAGCACAGAGGAAAGGTTCTGGACCAAGCCACAAAGAATAAAGAAGCACGTGTTTCCCAGGGGTCAGAGTAAAGCCAAGGAGGGACAATCAGATGGGGACAGGGAGCCAGCAGCAAGCAGACATCAGGTTAGCTGGGTGGCAGTACTCTAGGTCTTATTTCTCAGAGAGTCTTGACACAGGGTCAGGTTTGCTGCTAAGAAGAGGATCTTAGGGTCTTGTGGAGTCTTCCCTGGAGCCACTTCTTCAGTGGCCAACATCGGGAAGAGAATAAAACCTACCCAAGCTCAGCTGACATGATAGTTATTGGCACTAACTGTGTTGATGTTCTCCAAGGTTCTCCAGAAGTTCCAAGGAGAGGTATCTATATTAAACCAAATAACGGGCAGTCTTCTATGAGAGGAAACAAAAATGCAGCCTCTTCTTTTCAGAATGACAAGGCTGAGAAGGAAAATAATAAAACTTAATCAGATTCATCCAAAGGAAAGAGAGGAAAGTACTGTTTCAACGCAGCAAGAAGAAGACTTCTGGAATGACTATAAGACGAGGTACCCTGAAAGTTAGGAAGGGCTGGGGTTCCAATTTCACAGGCCAGTGTCCCTACCATTCAGGACAGTCATGCTTTCTCAGAAACGTCCGTGCTGGCACCGCTGTCGATGCCCACCCTTGAACGGATTGTTGAAAGGGGCATGCATCTCACACACCAGGGTTTTGTTATGCTTTGGTGTGATTTGGGAAGTAAAGGGCATTTGGAAGAACCTGGGGACAAAATAAAGTGTGATGTTTGCTGTGGACTCCACACTAATTAAACTCTCCAAGCCCATGGGAGATTGAAAAAAAAAATAGTAAACAGTACCCAGGAAGCACTGACTTTCTGAGGTCTGTGCCTCCCAGGAGCCCCCTGGGGATGGTGAATCTGAACCAAGGAAGGACAGCCAGAAGGGTCAAACTGGGGCTTGTCATATTTAGGGGGTCATAAAAATTTCTAGTGCCATTTTCAATGGAGAGAAAGTCTTACATAGTTTAAAAAATATTAGAAACCCAGCATTATCTATTTACTGCCTGGATATTTTAATTGGTAGTTGACCAGGCTCTGCTTTGTTACATCTTTTCTTTTGTTGTCTCAAATAATTGGGTCCCAACTCACAGGACAAAAATCATTGGCAGGGCTTCAAATCCCTTTGAACAGCACACTCATCGGTGGATTTGGTAAATATTTCTCACATATGACATGTACCACTATTTGTCATGTTGGTATTAAGGGGATTGAGAAAATAAAAATTAACAGAAAGCATTGCTAAAATTTATTGACCCTTTTGGTATGTATTTGCTTAATAGATGGATGCTGAGTAAATAAAAATACTATTATAAATTTGTGTCTTTCAAACTACAGTTTAAAAATGATATTTATTATTATTTTAAATGAAAAATAGCACATTCTTATTTACCATTTATTGAGCGATTATTATGTGTTTGGCCGTGTGTGAAGCCCTAGCCATAAAGTATCTCACTTAACCTTCCAAACAACTGTGCAAGGGAGGCATTATTGTAACCTCATTTTATAGGTAAAGCAACTGAGGTTGGAAGAGTTTCAGTAACTTACCAATTGTCCCACAAGTAAGGAGAGGAAGAACAGAATCTTGATACCATACCAACCTATAAACTTTTTTCTTAAATGTTTATTTATTTTTGAGAGACAGAGAGAAAGAGAGAGAGACAGAGCATGAGAGGGGAAGGATCAGAGAGAGAGAGACACAGAATCCAAAGCAAGCTCCAGGCTCTGAGCTGTCAGCACAGAGCCCGATGTGGGGCTCGAACTCATGGAGATCATGACCTCAGCCGAAGCCGGACGCTTAAACGACTAAGCCCCCTAGGTGCCCCCAGACCAACCTATACTTTAATTACCACACTATTCTACTTCATGTGCTCTATTAGAAAATTTAGAGGACCATCTGGGTGTCTCAGTTAGTTAAGCATCTGATTTCGGCTCAGGTCATGATCTCGCATTCGTGATTTCAAGCCCCGCGTTTGAGCTCTGTGCTAACAGCTCGGAGACTGGAGCCTGCTCCCCATTCTGTGTCTCCCTCTCTCTCTCGCCCTTCCCCCACGTCTCAAAAATAAGTAAACATTAAAAATGTAAAAAAAGAAAATTTAGAGAACTGTATGTGTAAGGAAACATATTTCTCATAGCCCTTCTATTCAGACACAGAGGTGACAACATTTTTTTCTTTTATTTTTATTTATTTTTTTAATATAACACAATTTATTTTTTAACATATGCAATTTTTTCCATCATTTACAATACAGTAGTTACAATGACACTCCAAACATAAAAGTAAAGTAAACAATCAAAACCCCAACTTCTATTTCATGTAATTAGACTTATACAGAAATTAGAAGGTTAAGTACCAACTAGTTAATCACCTAATTTCACAGCTATCTGAAGTGACAATCGTTATATAGCAGCTTATCTATGATACATTCAAGATACATGATACAATTTATTACTTGCCCATAGGCTAAAACACAGCCTGCTTAATACCTTTCCTTAAATTCCACCTCTATACTACAATATCCTTGAGGTCCATGCAAAATGTAGCTACCTTTTATATAGGAAATGGATGATTAAGTCTTTGGTGCTGTAAAAGCAACTTCATTTAAACATACCACCCCCACCACCAAAAAAAGAAGAGAAAAAAAGAAAAAAAAATAGTAAAGAAAATA
>NC_043706.1:23638334-23685682 GCF_006229205.1 Suricata suricatta | reverse complement strand
TGGTTTTCTTCTTCAATATAACTTTGGCTATTCAGGGTCTTTTGTGGTTCCATATGAATTTGAGGATAGTTTGTTCTAGCTTTGAGAAGAATATTGGTGCAATTTTGATGGGGATTGCATTGAATGTGCAGATTGCTTTGAGTAGTAATGACATTTTCACAATGTTTATTCTTCCGATCCATGAACATTTAAAGTATTGTCCACCCAGTCATTATTTTCCCATACTTTTTTGCTCCACTGAAGTGGTTTTATGCAGCACATTCTGTCTTGTGCTCTCATAAGGTAACTTTCTGTAACAAATTTTTTCTGTAGTATCAGGCGTTGCCCATTTTATGGTTAAATTATGTTATATTTGACCATGGCCCTATTGTTGAACATTTACATGGTGTCTAAAGTTTATTATTAAATAGTATGTGGCATTAGTTTATTATTAAATGGTATTATTAAATAGTATGAACTATTATTAAATATAGTTTATTATTAAATAGTATGTGCCCACATAGTGTTTGCCTCTAGTAAAGATGTGGAGCCTAATTCTCCAATCCTCCAATCCATTTAGGCCATTTGACTTGATTTGGCCAATGGGACTTGAGGATGTGTATACAGTTGACTTGATGTGTGCTTGTTCACTGGGGATGGCTGAACCCTGTAACTGCCACCTTTCCAGACAGTCTGTCCCTGGGTAGCCACTGATCTACTTTTTCTATCATTTTAGGTTAAAATTATCTAGGTTTTTTGATATATAAAATATATCATGTTCTTTTTATTAGTAAAATCTAATGTTTTTCCCTTTAAATGTGCTTTGTAAAAATTATTATTTTAGAAAGACAGAGAGAGAGAGAGAGAGCAGAGAGAAAGGGAGAGAGAGAATCCCAAGCATGGTGTCAGTGTGGAGCCCAATGTGGGGCTTGATCTCATGACCAGTAGATCATGACTCAAGCTCGAATTAAGAGTTGGATGGATGTTCAACCAACCGAGCCACCCAGGTTCCCATAAATATGCTGTTTTAAAAGACCTTTCCCAAACCAAAGATTACATAAATATTCATCTGTATTTTCTTGTATTCATTTTTACAGTTAACCTTTAGTTCATCTGACATTTATATTAATGTGTATGATGAAGCATCTATCCTTATTATTTCCAAAGACTTTATCAAATTACAATATTATCTTTTTCTACCAATGCCAATTTTATCATATGTTGAATTCTTACATACACACATACATATATTCCTGAATCTGTTTCTGTTATCTTTTTTTAATATTTATTTATTTATGGGAGAGAGAGCAAGTGGGGGAGGGTCAGATAGAGAGGGGGACACATGATCCCAGCATGTAATTTCAACAAATCAAGTGAATTTTTTTTTTAAGATTGAAGTGTTCACCAACACTTAAATGAGTCTATACAAAATAAATTGATAGATCAAATTTGGAATTAATATCAAAAAATTGTCCAACATCTTTTTTTTTTTTTTGGTATTCCACTTTTATTGTTACATTTAGTATTATGAAGTCTAAATAAGCCATTATTCAGACTTTCACTTTCCATTATTTTGCACTTTGTGTGGGTGTGTTTTTTATGAGACTTAGACTAATTTCTTCTATAAGAATGTCTTCATATACAAACCTTAAAAATACAAAACGTGAAGAAAAGTGAACTAAATTTATGTGACTGATTCATAGCCCTGACTTTTTAACCTTGACTGCATCCATTTGCAGAGAAACTTACAACATTGGAGCTAAAAGTGCCTTCAGAGAGTCAATTCATTCACTTAACTGAGGAGGAAACTGAGGTTCATAAAAGTAAGATCAGATCATATGATTAACTGAGAGCAGAGCCAGGTCTAGAATCAACCCTAGTCACTTCCACCCAAGTGATATTTCCATTGAATTAGGCGTAATATTGACAAGCATCTTGGACTTTTCTCAAAACCAAATTAATTAAAAATTACTTTTTTAGAAGCATGACTTGTAAAATGTTTACCCTAATTTTGCCGAGTTTGGGGAAGAGCGTCATGAAGTCATGAAATCAAACAAACTAACAACAAAGACCCTAAAACTCTAAAAAGATTCATTTTTGCTAAAAGAAAAACTTGCTCTTTAAAAAGAGCAAGGTCACTTTCAAAACAAAATGGCAGCCCCATAAAGCTATTGAAGATTATATATAATGGGCATAAAACGTGAAAAGAGGGAGAAAGAGAGAAAAATGCGGCATTGCACACCAAAGGAGATGTGACTTTCAACAAGTGATATAATGGCAAAATCCATCAGGTAATAAAGAAGGTGGACAAAATGAAAGGGAGGCAGCCAAAGGCACGTGGGGTAGGATTAAAGGGCAAAATGAAACATATTTAGAACAACTCTGTATCTCACAGGATTTCACAAGCAATTTCAACTACTGAGGTACGTGTTGGGTTAAAGCACAGTATGATGAGGAGTTTCCTATATTATGCAGAAGACAGTTATGACCTAGTCAGCAAATAATCCAACCTGAGGAGAAATACCTCCGATCAAAGGCAATGCAACCAAAAGTCACCTAACCAGAGACCATGCATGCATCATCTTGAGCCAGGCAATAATGCCTTACAAAAGATGAATCGGTAGGCAAGTTCTTTAAATTTCTAGCAAGACAGGGGTTCATAGATCCAGGCATTGCACCTCAAGTGAACGGAAAATACTTATCTTCACTGAAAAAAATAAATACCAAGAAAACCTTAAAATAGAGCACTGCATCCTGCTCTAAGAATGAGGTTCTAGGAAGTTCCAGAAACAATGGGTACACTTAACATTTCCTAACACTTACATAGTTGTTGATAAAACAAGGCTTAGCATACCTTGGTTTCTTCTTTTTCAGGTTGGGGTTAAAAAAAAGTCTTCTCTCAAACTAGGGACAAAATAACAAATACAGAGGTGTTCCCTGGATACCAGGCTTCTCTAGCATGTCTGAATTATTTAACTTGAAT
Source organism: Suricata suricatta (assembly GCF_006229205.1). Classification (NCBI taxonomy): domain Eukaryota; kingdom Metazoa; phylum Chordata; class Mammalia; order Carnivora; family Herpestidae; genus Suricata; species Suricata suricatta. The sequence goes on along the minus strand of NC_043706.1, from coordinate 23,682,720 downwards.
CGTTATAATGAATGGTTTTCTAAAGAAATAAGGCTGAGTTAAAAAAAAAAGAAAAAGGAATGATTCGACCTCATGCCATATACAAAAATCAATCCCAGGGTGGAGTGTAGATTTAAATGTGAGAGGTAAAACAATAATGCTCTAGAACATAATGTAGGAAATTGTCTTCATGACTCTTGAGATAGACAAATATTTCTCAGGACACACAAAAAGCACTGATTTTAAAGGAAAAACTGATAACCTGGGCTACATTACAATTAAGAATTTCTGATCAAGAAGCACTACTAGGAGAAAGATTAAAGAGGCAAACCACAGAATGAGAGAAGATATTTGTGATATGTAAATTCAAGAGAAAACTTGTGTCCAGAATATATAAGGAATTCCCACAAATCAATAAGAAAAAGAGAGATAAGCCTACTTTAAAAAAAGAGGCAAAAGTCTTGAACAGGTGCCTCATCAAAAAGGACACACAAATGGCCAATAAACATATGAAAAGGTATTCAACCTTCTCATCACGGAAATGCAAATTACAACTTCAGTGTGCTCTCAGGACACACTCACCACGGTAGGGAACATTAAAAAGAGAACTATATCAACAATTGGTACAAATGTAACATAATCTGAACACTGCTGGCAAGAATGTAAACTAGTACAACCACTTTGGAAATTTCTCTGACAGTATCTACTGAATTTGAACACGTGCAGACTTTATGATTCAGCAGCTCTATTTGGGTTCCCATTACAAATGTGCACCAACAGTGCCTGGGTGGCTCAGTCTGTTAAGCCTTGGACTCTTGGTTTCTTCTCAGGTCATGATCTCACCATTTCATGAATTTGAGCCCTGCACTGGGCTCCACGCTAAGAGTGCAGAGCCTGCTTGGGATTCTCTGTCTTCCTCTCTCTCCACCACTCCCCCACTCGTGTGGTCTCTGTCTCTCTCAAAATAAATAAATAAACTAAAAAAAAACAAAAACAAATGTGCACCAAAAGACATGCACAGAAATGCTCATAGAAGCATTCATTGAGCTAATAATAAATATTATTCACTATAGCTTCAAACTGAAAACAAACCAAATATGCATCAACAACAGAATGGATACCCTGTATGATATTCATACAATGGAATACTACACAGGAAGCAAGAGGAAAAAGTTACCATCATGATGTGGAAGAATCTCTCAAACATGACTTTGAACAAAAGACACCAAATGTAAAAGAGTACATACTAGATAATTCTATTCACATAAAGTTCAAAAACAGGCAAATTTGATTTTATGGTGGTAGATAGAAGATCACAATTACATTTTGGAGATGAGTAGTGACTAGAAGGAGCAGGTGTGAGCTTCTTGTGTATTGATAATACTCTAGTTCAGATCTGAATTGGATCACATAGGAATGTTCATTTTGTGAAAATTCATTGAGCTTTGAGTTTAAGATTTGTGCACTTTTATTTAGTGCTTACACTTGAGTCAAAAATCTATCTAAAATCGGGGGCACCTGGGTGGCTCAGTCTGTTAAGTGTCCAACTTCGGCTCAGGTCATAATCTGATGGTTTGTGGGTTCAAGCCCTGTGACAGGCTCTATGCTGAAAATGCAGAAGCCTGCTTGGGATTCTCTCTCCCACTCTCTCTCTCTGTCCCTTCCCCACTTGATGTCTTTCTTTCTCTTAAATAAATAAACTTTTAAAATTTACCTAAAATTGTCTGCATAACAATCAGAATGTGTGTGCATATATATATATCTCCAGAACTGTGAAAGAATAAATTCCTTTCATTTTAAGTCAAGTAAATCAGTAACATGTAGCCAAGCTCCATTCCTCCACACAAGGTAATAATGAAAATCCCATCAATGTAATAATGTTTCATATTTAGTTTCATTCGGTTCCCATATCAGTATTGTCTGAAGCTCAACTTACTTTCTTACATTTGTAATACCTGTAACCAAAAAGAAGTATTTTCTATTAAGAATTTATCTAAATTTAAATAAGGGGGCCTTACTCCATAGACTAGCACTAAAAGAATAAGATGGCACTCCAAGATCAGGCAGATAGACTGGTAGCAAGCTCCCTACGTCGGTGCCTGGAGGCTCCTGGAGGGACAGCTCCGTCCGGACAACGTGCTCAGGGCCCACACATAGACCATGTCTGTTGAGGGTCATTGTTTTCCTCATACACGGCATGGGGCTGAACTGATGCCAGGGGCTGACCTCAGCTGTGGTTCCCAAGGACTGTGTCCAGAATGCACTGAAGAATTGGACCAGATCACAGATCCGTGATATCACAGTCCCTGCTCTGTTGCTGATCTCACCAGCAGCATTTTTCAGAGCACTCATCATTGTTTGCTAGGAGTTTAAAGAGAAAGAAAACATAACCATGCTAGTCAAACATCCCCTGCATTCATTCATCCGCTCATTTAATCATTCACCAAATATTTATTGAATATCTGTATGTTCACGGCATTCTGCTTGGTTGTCTAAAATAGGAAGAATCTCTGGGCTCCATGGAAATCATCTTATTTTCTAGAGACTTCCAAGTGTACCTCAGGGAGAACATGGAGTACGGATATCCTCTGGAAGGAACTGGTGAGACACAGACAGAAAGTAAATTTCTCTGTCTTTCCCACTGATGTTCTATTTCCCTCCCTCACTGCTGCCTGAAAGTTCCTTCCAAGATGAGAAGTAAGCAAGAGGAGCAGAGAGCAAAGGAGACTTAATTTCAGCCTTTGTTTAGATTATTGGACCTGTCCTCTTATTTAGGGTAATAGACGGCCTTTGGGTCGGCTACAGTAAGTCACTTCTCCAAACCGGCTTTCTTCTGGGAAAGAAGCTGTAGCTGTCACAGTTAGTTGTTTGTTCAATATCTGTTGCCTTCACTCACATGTCCTCCTTCGGAGCAGAATCCCGATATGCTTCTCCACGCATGTTTCAGGAGAACCCCCAGGCACAGCTCAGGCCTTCGTGCGGAGGGGAGATCCTGAGAGTCTAACCAACAGCAGCTTCGCCAACCCCCATTCCCTCTATGGCTGGTTAAAGCTGGATTTGTTAGGCTGGTTAGTCTGAGACCCGAGGGGGCTCCGCTGGAGGCTTCTGGAGAAGTTTGCTCTCTTACACGGAGACTGTGGATCTGTGGGAACCTGGGCTGCTGTGGCCATCTTTCCACCAGCCTGGGGATGAAGCCGACATTGGCGGTGGCTGCGCAGAAAGAACGTGGTCCCTTTTGACATGGTGCAGCCACTGAGTTAACCAGCTCCGAAGACCTACTCTGAGCCCCTTGTGATGAGAGTGAATACATTTCCATATTATTTAAGCCTCTTTGAGACAAGGCTTTTCCACTAGTTATACAGAGTAAGGAATCCTGATACGAATAAACCACGATCATGGTTAGAAATCGCTTCGTAATTATTTAGTGAAATGGAATCAGGACAGAAGTGAAATTGAAGCTCCACAAAAATCTGCTTTGGGCCATTGACCCACTAATTTATCTGTCTGCACATAAAGTCAAAAGAGGAGTGGCAGGCACATTAGAATGTGACACCTCTGTTTAGAAAAGGGCCATACAGTACATATACTTAAAGGACCTGGATTTGATTGGTCATTATTGTTTGAGTCATTTCCTGTTCCTGAATCTTTTTCTGCTCAAGAAGCAACTTTCTCAACTTGCTCTCCCTCCTTTAAAGCCTCTTTGAAAAGAAATTGAAATGAATCTCAACAGCTTTCTGAGCTTGGACCCAAGCCACAGGGCATCTTGGGGAAGCATTTAGCAATTTCCCAACTGCAGCCAGAGGAATGGCTGTTTGGGACTCTTCCTCAGCCCATCCTTGGACAAGGCTGGGGGCCTGGAGGCCCGATTTCTAATAGCTTCCCAGGTGATCCTGAAATAGGTGATCAGGGACTTACTGATCTAACACGCCCTGGACCAAGTCTGCTGTTTCTCCAGACGTAGCCTTGGATAAAGGAAAAGTGAGGCATTTGAAATCAGAGCGCTGTGACTCTTTGCCTGATGCTGCCTAACTGAATCCATTTTTTTATATGTAAAATAGGACAAACAATACTTGGCCCCTCCACTGACTGTCCTGAGAGAGAAATATTGAATGAAAATTCCACATTCACACTTGGCCTCATCAGTTTGTATACTGGTATCACTGATTATGTAGGCTCTTCAGGACCAGGGCTCCATCCCTCGCCCACAGACCACAGGCTGTGCTGGCATCTGACCTCTGCCAGGGGGCCGGGGGTGGGGAGAGGGTGGTGTTCCAGATCTTCAGTAATAAATCCAACCAGCTGAGCTTTCCACCGTCCTGCACACCTTCTGTTTGGTGTATGCCTCATCCACCTGGGCCAGCCTCTTGTTAAAGCCGCCCTAGGTGGTTTCTGAAACCTGCTTCTCAGAAGCAGTTCATAACAATTAAAGTGAAGGAAAGGATTCTCCTGTTTAGGCACTAGCCCACCAGCCTCTTGCCTCCTTCACAGGAAAAATGAAGACAAGAAAAAAGGAGGAGTGGAAGGGAATTGGCAAAAACCAACCTCGCAGGCAATTCTTCTTCCAACACACATTTATTGAGCACTTACTATGCACCAGACACTGGGCATTGTCTCCAAGTTTGCCTCTGGCCCCGGTCGCCCTCCTCCACCCTTCAGCTTGTAGAAATGCATGGACAGCCAGAGTCCGGGGAAGAATGATGGCAGTTTCGCTGGGCCTGGGTTTCCCCTTTTCGCTTCCCTTCCTGAGAGCTTCTTTCCCTCGGCCTCCAGGTGCCAGACTGTACCCTGATGCTGCCTCCTGATTTGGGGCCTTGCCCTGTCCTGTTCTTTCCTGAAGGACCTGGCCCTTCAGGAATGCTCAGAGCTAGTGGGACAAACCACACTTCCCAGCCACCACACATGGGTGTTTCGAGAGCAGCACCGTTGTGCTCCAAGCGGTGTGCTGCTAACGTATGAAGGCAGAACTCATTTGAAGCTTGCTAATGCCTCAGTCTTTGACATATTCATTAGAGCTGATTCAAGGTTATTTCTGCCTTAACCTCCCTGTCAAGCGTATGTGCCTCATGCTGGTCTCACGAGGTCTTAGGGACAGCTCTGTGGGTTTGGGCCACTGCCACCTACTCACTTGCCATGGGAGACCCTCGTGGGCAGCTTTATGTGCCCTTTCCTCCAGTCTTCAAGAGAGGGAAGAAAGAGCCTTTCTATCTTGGGGATACTCAATGTAGACAAGAAGGATGTTGACGGCCTTCAGCCTTCTGCCTTTCTCCATCGGGTAACCCCTGGGTACTCAGCCTTTCTCCATCGGGTAACCCCTGTCCTTACATCTCATGTCTGCTTCATGAGGCAGGCACTGTCACACCCCTGTACAGAGGAGACTTGCCAAATAAAACCAGAGAGCTATAATTAGGACTTCAACTCAAGTCTGACTTCTGCAATGACTGTGTTATTCATTGTCTCTAAATCTTTGTTTGGCCTTATCACCTGGCTCAGGGCCTTGGACATGAACCATTCCCAGTAAATGTTGATGGAGTGGAATGGGAGATCTGGGGGGTTGAAGGAAAGCAAAGTGGCTGTCTCAAGTAATTTAGACTTTGGTATGGCTTTGTGAAGGACATATTTACACTTCAGAAAGTGCGTGTGGGGGCGGGACTAAAAGAAGTAAGTGGAGGGATCTCTGCTGGGTAGAAAGTGGAGATGTTGCCAGGAGCCCCTCCCCCTCGCTGCCCTCCTTCCCTGACTGGGTGGCCCACAACAGGACTGCGACTGAGTGATGTTCCTCCTCTGCCCTCACAGGACCCCAGAGGGAGGCTGGGGAGAGGTTTTCTAGACTCTCTTTGGCTTCTCAGCTGTTCTCAGCAGAAAATGTCCCAGGCTTTCATTTGGGTGGAATGTAAGACCTGAGTCTCCCCGCACTCCCGTCTTTTCTATCCTATGTGACCCGCCAGAGCAGGGTGGTGACCTTCCTGGAGTGCTTCTTCTTCCCAAGACCTTTGGTCACCACCTATCTTTAGTGGCTGTGACTTAAGCAAGGGATGCCTGCCAGCTGTGTCTTCCTGCCTTCTCAATCCTGCTCCTGTATGTCATCTGCCGGCTGGAGGCCAGGAGCCCCGCCCAAGTCAGTCTGCTTAGGATTTCCTCCTCTGTCAGTCAGAAGCTAACGGGTAGATTTTGTCCAACCCCACAGGGTGCAGAGGGAAAAAATGCCACCGGCAAGTTTCCCTGAAGACTCCAAGCACATACTGTTAGGCATTCTCCAACTAGTGCATTGCTGACAGCTCTTTCCTCCTGTTTCCTCAGAGCCAGTCAGCAGGGTGAAGAAGGGACCAGCCTTCTATTCATGTGTTCATTCGTTCGTTTATTCATTCATTTATTCATTCATCAGCCACAGCGTTGATTCACTCACTGCCAACTCCACGAGCATCTATTCCCTTCTTTTCCACAAACATTTAAGTTTGGCTCTTTGTTCCAGAATTTCCGCTGAGTCACCACTGTGAGCATGCAGTGAGGGTGTCTGTTCACTCCTCTAAATCTACGTCCCTGAGTTTGGCTTCCCGCTTTGGCCATTTGACCTTGACCTGATTGATTTCACAGAAGCCGGCTGGAATGAGGCAGGAAACAGAAGGCTCCGAGGGGGAAGGTGGCTTAGCTTCAGAAGAGATGCTCAGGGTCTGCGGCTGGAGCAGGTTTGCCTCTGAGAGCGAGCCTTTGTCCTCTCCAGGCAAGGCTCAGGGCAGGACCCTGAGTGCGTGCCTGGCCCTGGGGCCCCACTCAGGTGGGAGACTAACAGGTTACCAGGACTTCTGGCCGGAAACAGGAGAGGCTAATGTGTGGCCTTCGGGCTTGGCTCTCACCCGCACTGTTCACTCACTCGGAATTCTCTTCTGGGTTTGAAGATCTGTGAGCAAAATGAGAAAACACATAATTGTGTTCTTCTATTTCTCTTAGTGTAAACATTCTTTTCCTTGGGTTCTTTTTTGGGAGCAAAACAAAATTGAAAGGAGAGAAAGCCAAAAGCAGCAATACCCAGGGCTAAATTGTAGGCCTGAAAAAACAAACAAACAAACACAGAAGTATGTGCAGCCATCTCTGGGATAGCTGTGTGACTGTAAGCAGGTTATTTAACTTCTCTGGGCCTTATTCTGCTCATGAGATCCAGTAGTAAGGAATAGCTCTGTGTGTGTGTGTGTGTGTGTGTGTGTGTGTGTGTGTGTGTCTGTGTCTGTGTGTCTGTGTGTGTCCCGTGATTTATATAGTTTCTGAGCCTGCTTACACTAACAATATCAAGAGCCCTAACAGACTGTGGGTAGTATTGTGGGATTGCATTCAAGGAGCTGAGGTTGCTAATATTTTCTGTTTTTCCAGACAGCTAATGGGAAACACAGAGTTCTATTGTTAGGTGAACCTTCTCCTTTTCCAGTGGGGCAAATTCTCCAGGCACACGCCCAGCAGAAGGCGTCGAGTCCCTGTCTTTGCCCTTTGAGACACTGGCACCCTTTGGGAAAGCTCCCAGAGTTGTTTTTCTGTCTCTGTTCCCAGCATGAGGAGAGAAGAGGTAGCTGGATTTTGTTACTCAGCAGTCAACAAAGATGAGGCAAATGAGTCTTCCAAAAAAAATAACTCTCATTTTCCAGGAAGAAACATTATGTGAAACTTGCCTTTTGAATATCTACTTTCTATCTTAATTTATGTACCACGAATATGAAAGAACCAAGGCACGTGTAAGAAGGAGAAGAAAGACAAATGGAGGAGGCTCAAACATTAGAAAATGCAGATCATATACCCTGCACTAAGTGAGATTTACGACTGAATGCCTGCGTGCAGGACAACGTATGGTAAATACCAAGAAGCTCAAGTCTTACAGATGTTATTTCATTCTTCACAGACCAGCGTGTTCTCAGTTGAGGCTGGGGATGCAGAGGGGAGCACGTGACAATCCCCTGCGAGATTCTCAAACCTCACACACCAGTCGCCCTTGTTTTCCCCACCCTTTCGCAGAAATTTTGGTGCCCTCCTATTTGAGAAGCGTTGTGTTTTTCAGGGACACTCCCCCTAATATAACCCTTGCTACTTTCATTCTATTCAGGCGTTACAGCATAGAAAAATGAAATCCTGCCACTTCCCACTGATCAGTTCTGTCCCAGGCCAGACCCCAGCCCAGCGGTAGAGCCTTAGCTCCAATCCACGGGCTCTCCAGTCTTTATGAATTTGAGCCTTTTCACTTAATTAAAAGAAATCATTTAAACTTACAAGGAACGTTAAGTCATTGGTAACCGTGGGAGACTGTAAGGTCATGGATAATTGATATCCACTGATAATCTCCAAACCTCAGTTGGATCAGTGATTTCACCTTCCCCTCTAAATAAGCTTTTACTGGAGCTGCTAATAATGTCACTACTTTGGCTGGCTTGTGCCCTATCTCTTATCCTGCCTCGCTCCATCTCCCAGTGGAAGAGCTAAGTATTGAAAAGGCCCATGGGCAGGCAGCCGGTGAAGGAAGTGGCTGCAGAATCCCACAGGATAGAATAATTGAGTTGCTATGTGCGTGTGTCCCATTTCAAGTATAACTAATACCAAAAAAATCCAAATCTTAAAACCTACAAACAAGTGCATGAGGACTACAAACATATGTGTATTATAAACAGATGTTTGTTTCATAACAGACTCACCATGAGCTTCTTAAGCCATTGGTTATTAATTTATGTAGGTTCTCAGACTCTTCTGAGAAATTAAAGAAACCTATGCACCCTTTCCTCATAAAATTGTATTCACACATATATGCACAAAATTTCACTTAGAGTGTTGGGGTTTTCACAGAACTGCTAAGAAGCTTGTACATACATACCATCTATTAAGTTTAATGTGAAGAATAGATAGTCATAATCACTTCCTTCTAAGCTTACAACCTATAAGAAAGAAGACTGGACCAGGGCGCCTGAGTGGCTCAGTCAGTGAAGCGTCTGACTCTTAATTTCAGCTCAGGTCATGCATGATCTCACAGTTCATGAGTCTGAGCTCTGCATTTAGCTCTGTGCTGACAATGTGAAGCCTGCTTGGGATCCTCTCTCTCCCTTTCTTTCTGCCCCTCCCCTGCTTGTGTGCTCTCAAAATAAATAATCTTAAAAAAAGAGAAAAAGACTGTGCCATATAAAACTGACCATATTAAGGGTTATAATAAAAGACATACAATGTATCAATAGGTATATACATAATCAAATAACATATGTTTTATCAGGTAGGATCGACAGGTATTAACCAGATCTGTCTGAGTTACCTCAAAGACTGTACTCTAATAATTTTATAAAAATTATTTCAAAAATATATGTGTTGTTATACCTGAAATCTATTGGGAACTTCTGCATAGCTACATAAGAGGGCAGAGTAAGGATCAATTATGTCTGTGAAGAACAAGGTTGTCAAAAATGACATCACAGAGAAGGTGACATTTAAATGGAGCCCTGAGTGTGGCTTGAAAAGAATTTTAATAGGTGAGAAGACACAACATTAATGTGTTAGAAATTGTGACCAATGGAAGGTAAACCAGAAATAAATATTCTACCTCTCTGGAATTGAAAGTCATTGGCATTTATCAAGATTTAGAAGCACATCAAATGCATAGGTGATAGGTCTATTTGAAAGCTGTCTTCTCCTGTCTTCACTCATATTCTCATAATTTTTTCTATAGAAATGCATTACCTCCTCAAAAGGGCTCTTTGCAAACTCCTTCTGAAATGTTTTGTTGGCTGCTCAGGCCTTGGGCAGTGATGGTCTCCCCCTACAGCAGGAGACTGAAACGGAAGGTCAGGGCAGCATAAGGGCTCATGTACCAACTTCCAAACCCTGACCTTGGCTCAGGGAGAGAAAGGTTGTGATGCAGCTAAAGTAAATGAAGTTACAAAAGGGCGTGGTTCCTATGTCAGGAGGGCCAAAGATGGAGAATTTCCCTTTGCAAAAGTGGGTCCTAGACAATCTCAGCCTTTACAGTGCTTCTTGCAGAATACCTTTGCAAAAAATTATTTCTTGAGTAAGTGAAAGTTCTATCTGCAAGGAAGTCCCCAAGTTAAGCTCTTTACCCTTTCCTTAACAATCAGAACTGGAGTTACTTGGTCATCTGTTTTTGTTTTTGTCAAAATTGTTATGAATATCTAGACCAGGTGTTTTAAAAAGATTGATCTGTTTTAAATTAGAACTGTTTCTGTTTCAAACAAAATCTAATCTAAGACTCGAAACTACTCCGGTTATAGCAGAATAGCTCAGCAGAAGTGGGAAGGGGAAGCAGGGCCCACGCCTCAGCCCTCCTCCAATATGGGAGCCATGGACCCACATCAGCCTCACCTGGGGCTGGTGAGGAGTGCAGCCTCTCAGGCTTCACCCCAGACCTACTGAGTCAGAATCTACATTTTGATCAGATCTTATGTGATTCAAATGCACATAAAAGTTTGTTAAACCCTGCTCTAAGGAAACTTCAACCTTATGTTATACAATGTTTATCAATGAAAAAGATGGACTGGAGGTTGAGGTTATTTTCATTTTGAGATGGAAATAAATTACAGGTGGTACTCTTCTCTGAACATTCAGGAAGCAGGGAGGGACCCCATGCTAGATCGTCCCCTGCCAAAGGTAGAGGCAGGTCACTTCCCTCTGAATACCCTCAGGCCCGGCGGATTTGGCAGGAATCATCATACTTTGTCTCTGGTGCTTAAATTCAGCTGCTGGGCATCTTCCTTGGGGTCCCATCCTCCCCACTGAAATCACTGAGCTTGTTTCAGAAGTATCAATCTACCCCTTTCCCCCCAGCCCACAGTGGGAAACCACGATAGTACTTTGAAAGGGATTGGCATCCCTGTCATTGAGGTATTTCTCGGGCCATCCTTGGGACATAATTAGGAGGCAGGTGAGCAGGTTAATAAATCCACTCCAATAGTTCTATCTCCTTGTGTTTGTATGCATTTTTTAAACATATCTAAGAATTTCTGTCATCTTCACTTAATTTTTATGTACATTTCTGTCAATTAAGCAGCAAGCAGAATCTTCCATAGCTATTTAAGAATCTCAGATCTCAAATAATGGGGCACCTAGGTGGCTCAGTCAGTTGAGCATCCAACTCTTGATTTTGGCTTGGTCATGATCCCGGGGTTGTGAGATGGAGCCCTGTGATGGGCTCTGCCCCAAGCATAGAGCCTGCTTAAGATTCTCTGCCTCTGCCCCTCTCCCTCTGGCTCTGTCTATCTCTAAAAAATAAATAAAATAAAATAAAATAAAATCTCAAATAAGCGTACCCATATTGGTAAATCTCACCACAAAAATCATTGCAGAGGAACCATGATCCTGAGGTCCTTAAAGCTAAAATAATTTAGGCAATCCACCAAGGTCCTACTCAATTCATATAACTAACCAAACAAACAAAACCCAACTAACCAAAGAAGTAAGCCAAGAGCCTTTTTGTCTGATGACAAGAAGCCATTTGTTTGCTACTGAGGACGCACATCACTATTCCGGAGTCACTGCCCTCACACCCATTTCTAGGGACAGTTCATGGACACAAAATGAGGATGTGTTACCTTTGAATAAAGAGGCTGCAACAATGCCACAAGTGCACAATATTAATTTTCCCTTTGGCTGTCTTGAAAAGAGGCCTCTAGCCATTATGTCTTCGGATTCTGTCTCTATGTTAATGGGCATGCCTAGGGGCCAGGAATGCCCTTGTGGTTTACCAGATAGAGGGGCCCTTAGGAAGTTTACCTGATTAAAATAAGTTTCAGATCAAGCGTGTCCCACTGAGGACTCAATGCATCCTTTAAGTCATCTGTGGTTATTGTCCTAGTGTCTGGACTGTGTATTTGAAATAGATATATGTGAGGGGCGCCTGGATGGTTCAGTTGGTTAAGATTCTGACTTCGGCTCAGGTCATAATCTCATGGTTTGTGGTTTGAGCCCTGCATCGGGCTCTGTGCTGACTGCTCAGAGCCTGGAGCCTGCTTCGGATTCTGTGTCTCCCTCTCTCTCTGACCCTACCCTGCTCATGCTGTCTCTCTCTGTCTCTCAAAAATAAATTTAAAAAAATTTAAAAATTAAAAAAAATATTAATAGATACATGTGGGAATCCCCACATTGTCTCTCTGACCTGGGGAGTGAGGGTTATTACAACAGGAAGACCCAAGGGGAAACCTATGGAACCACCCCTCACCCAACTAAAATAATCAATCAAACCCAAGTTATAAACCAAAGGGAAATTTCAGGGAAGATTACTGTTTGAAAGATGCAAGGGTGAGGATTCCTATCACACTGCCTTTCAACTCACTCTTGGCCTGTATAGAAGACAGACATATGCCTTGGAGAACCACAGTGAGCCATTGTAAAACCAATCAAATGAGGACCCTAATTACAGATAATATTCCAGATAGAGACAGTTTATTGGAGCAAATCAGTATAAGTGCTAGTACCTGGTATATAGCTATTATTGATCCAGAAAACACTTCTTCCTTTTACCATAAGCAGAGAATACCAAAGTCATTTTTATATCACCTGGCAGAGATAGCAATATACTCTCACTTCCTTTCTCAAGATGACATCCCTTCTATGCCTCTGTGTCATGTTTAATCTGTAGAACATCTCACTGCTAATCCACTACATTAATAATATGATGCTGATAGGACAGCAGGAAACAGCAGGCACCTAGGTACTTTGACGTGATATATGTGTACTGGAAAGTGGGAGATAAGCTCCATAAATATGTTAGAGTATGTTGGTTTAATCAAGTTTCTGATGTATGGTAGAGCATTCTGGCATGATAGGATATCTCCTCTGAAAGTTCTGCACTTTGCATCCCCACCATTAATTAAGAAGTGCACGGCTTGGTTAATATCTTTCTATGATGAAGATAACTGATTCCAAATATAGTTGTACTAATCCAACTCATGTAACCACAAGGTTGCCAGTTTTGCATGGGACCCAAAGCAACAAGTGTTTTGTTTTGTTTTCCCAGCTGGTTAATGCTACACTACAAAAAGCTTTATCACTTGGGATTTATGATATAGCTCCTCAAAATGTCTGCAATAGAACATGTGTGTGGCGGCTGTAGCAAGACATGGTGGAGTAAATATCACAGGTCCCTTGCGTTTGGAATAAATCCATGTCTCTCCCTTTGAGAAGCAGCTTATGGCTTGCTGCTAGTACCTTTTAGAGTCTGAATGCACATGAAAGTTGAGTTGTGCATCATGAGCTTGTTTTGACCCTTGAAGCCACCAGTCAGTTATATCCAAAAGTACTTCATCATCAGTAGAAGTGAAATATCCAAACTGGACCTAAGCCAGTCTTGAAAGTATAATTTTGCATTCACAAGTGGCATCTTGTCCCATGGGATCCAGTCCTGCAGTATCACCAGCTGACTTTCAACCTACACCTAATGCCTCATAGGTGATATAATAGGACCAGATGACTGAGGAAGAAAACTTGACATTAATCTACAGATAGTTCTGCATAATGTGTGGATTCTGGTCAGAGTGTTATGAAACCTGGTCTGGATCACATGGCAGAAGAACCAAGAGGCACTTGGAGATCTTGGAAGGCAGGAGGTTTATTTCACACCAGTAGGCTCAGAGGAGATCACTTTCCAGAGGGCTGAGTCCTGAGCATAAGCATGGGGGACAATATATATTCTATTACTTCTGCATTTGTTGACATGTGGCAAGCCGGCCAGGAAGAACTCAGAAGGGAAGTTTTCCAGCGGAGACTGGAGTTCCCCTATCAGTCCTGTCGGCCATAATTTTTCCCTATCAAGAGGAGGACCATTATAGCATTATTCCCCAAAGAGAGATGGCCCTGAAGCACAATGGAGAAGAGAAGTTGTCTCAAGGGCAGAATTTTGAGTGGTGCATCTGATTTCCACTTTACTTGGAAGGAAAGGAGGCTGGATATACACTAATTTGTAAGCAGTGTCTGGATGTTTAGCCAGATGGTCAGGACATGTAAAGCTCAAAATAAGAGAATTACTGACAAGGAGGTTTAGGGTATATATTTGTGGCTGGAACTCTCAAAAAATTCCCAGAGCATGGAGACTCTTGTCTTGTGTGATATTCACCAAAAGGACCCTCAGCAGAAGTAGGTTGCATGGTCCTGTCTGTGGATGCCATTCAGTCTCTTTCTCCAGTCACACACACCTGGGAGGAACAGCCTCGTGAAAAGTTGATAGTATTAGACTCCTTTCATGATAAAGGAGGAAATGTTACTTTCTCATGAGAGAGGATACTTTCAAAATTCTTTACTTCTTCTAAAGACATCATCAGGGCGCCTCAGTCAGTTAAGCGCCTGGCTTTGGCTCAGGTCATGATCTCATGGTTCGTGGGTTCGAGCCCCATGTCGGGCTCTGTGCTGACAGCTCAGAGCCTGGAGCCTGTTTTTGGATTCTGTGTCTCCCTCTCTCTCTGCTCTTCCCTTGTTCATATTCTGTCTCTCTCTGTCTCAAAAAATCAATAAACATTAAAAAATTTAAAAAAAATAAAGTATTTAGAGTGGCTTTAAAAAATAGCATAAAATAAAATAAAATAGGATTGGAACTGAACCGGAGGAGAGAACATTGCCAGATGCCAAAGGCTATCAGGAGAGCAGTTGGGGTATCTTCTCTTGAGGAAAGGATGAACACAATTACACATGAATAGTTGCATTATGTGAAGGAAGCATGTTACTACTGTTGCTGGTGAGAAGTTCACTATAGAAGCAGTGATGTATGTAGATGTTGAGTCACCCAATGGTAGGACTGCAATGAGTCCCACGGACCAGCTCTCAGAATCCATCCCAGCTTTCTGGCAGTGTGCCAGCCAACCCTACCAAGGCCAGAGAGATAAAAGTTGCATTTCCGATATTGCATTGCCACTCAAATTTGTCAACTTGATGCACTTGGGCCACACTTGAATTGGAAACTGAGAGGAGCAGAAAGAGAGACAGGGGTGAAGGATCATTTGGGATATGGGCCTTGGCGAGGCTGTTACAAGCAACACATTTGGGCAGTTCCCTTCAGCTCTCCTGGTTGCTGCAGGGGCCAGCATTCTGATCCTTTGCCTTCTGCTGTTCCAGTGGCAAAGCTCCCACTCATAGCAGAATATATAAATATGAGTTTGAGGGCAGAAAATTGTTGGGACTTCCACATAGAGCTAACATCTAAGTCCTGGTATCAAATCCATTTCTGCTTAAACTAGCTAGCTGATGCTCTGGGAGGGGTCACTGTTGACAATAGAAGCTCCAGAAACATAAAAACTGATTTTTATTCATTTAGGCATCCTGGAGTACTTATGGACACTTATACTGAGAAATGAAAAGAATATACCAATTGTATAAGCCTATTATGTAAAGGGCATCTTTCAAAAGGCTTTGGAAAATGCACTGGTCTAGTGAGTCATTATGACCCTTCAGTTCTGAAAACAATTGTATGTTAGGGCTCAAAACACACATTGTATTTGTATTTAACAATGTTAAATCACTACAAATATAAATGTGTCCTCATAGCTAAGAGGCAGCATGCCCAGTGGTTTGGGAGACTAGAGCGGGTGACCTGGGTTCAAAGAGTGTGTCTACTGCTTGCCAATATGGGATGTTAAGCTAGTCGCCTACCTTCCCTGGGCTTTATTTTCTGATTCTGTAAATTGGGGATAATTATACTACCTGGATCACAGGGGTGCCATGAAGGTGAACTAAATTCATGTATGTAAATAAAATGCTTGAAGCAGTATCTGGGGACTAGTAAATACTCCACACACGTTTGCTGTTATTATTGTTACTATTATTTTACATTAACATATTGACTTCTGGACTTAATGGTGAAAGGAAGATGCAGAAAATATGAGGACAGAAAAAAAAGATACACTACACTTTGTTGGAGACAATATAATACTTTTAGGTCTCCAATGTCCCCTAGACATAATTCCTTCTAGGAGTACCTAATGTTGTGTTGCCAGCCCACAAGGCTGATAGGCCTATGGGAATCCTTTTTGTGGAGAATTTGTTATTTACACGACATGCTGCTGCAGTGAGGAAATTCTCTTCCCAAGAATCAGCATACCTGTGGGTAAGGTCTGTCTCTATCACTGTTACTTACTCACTGTAAGTTTAGTGCCCTGGACTTTAGTTCTATGCTCCACTGTGTGAATCTATTAGATGGAAATAGTAAACCCTTCTGAACCACCCCCTAGGGATCTGAACCATCAGGCTGGATATAATTATGGGTATGAACATCTTCTGTGAGACTTCAGATGTTAGACTAAAGGGTGCCCCCATGCTCATGGCCATTGGTCAGAGCTGGTCTATGTCTGCACTGTCTAATATAGTAGCTATCAGGTTTATGTGGCTATCGAGCACTTACAATGTGGCTAGTATAACTGAAGCATTGAGTTTTACATTTTATCTATTTAAAAAATATTTATTTTTGAGAGAGAGAGACTATCTGTGCAACTGGGGGCAGGGGAGCAAAGAGATGGAGTGGGAGGGAGATTGAGAATCCCAAGCAGGCTCCATATTGCCAGCGTAGAGCCTGACATGGGGCTCGAACTCACGAACCGTGAGATCATGACCTGAGCAGAAACCTACAGTCAGACACTTAACCAACTGAGCCACCCAGTCACCCAACATTTTATCTATTTTTAAATGGTTTAGATTTAAGTAGCCATATGTGGCTAGTTACAGAACATTGGACCACAGAACTCTAGACTGTTAACTCCAAAAAGTCAGGAACTGTCTGTCTTCTCCACTGTGACCAGAATGCTCAGGTACCTGGTCATTGCCCCCAAAAAGAATGCGTTAAGTAAATTAATGTGCCAATGACCAAAAGTCTGGCTGCTATTATTTCCATATATGTGAAAAGTTGATGCTTCTGTTTCTATTGATATTGCCCAGAATGATGATAACTTCTCAGGACAATGTGGCAAGAATGGAAAAGGAGACAAAGGCAAATGTTAGGTCTACTCCAGCAGACCCTGTCTCCTCAGGTCTGCAAATGAGAACTCATAGGGGTCATTTCAAGGTCACATGTAGAACCTGGTAAGTCAACTCTGGAGAACTACTTGGTGTAGTATGTCAGTGCTCTATCTGATCTCACTGGATCCATCTTGGAGGGCACCCCTGCCCACATTAGTGTGCTTTTGCTTCAACATCCAGCACCTACAACTCTTCTTGCCAGGACTGACCTCAGACTCATCTATTCCACCTTGCAGCACACAGAAAGCTAGAAGCATCTAAGAACTGCCAAGTACTCTTAACCATTGAATGAAGGCTACACAAGCATGAAAGCTCAGCTCTGTAGCTGTAGGACTGGGAGACTGTGAAGGGTAACCTACATTCCAGGGTTCCCTGCAGGATTGGGCTGAAGCTGCAGTGGGTAGACTTCGCCTGAAACTGCATCCTTCCTGGCTTCTTCCCCTTCCTGCTTTTGCTGTCCCTACTCCTTACTGCTCTTCCCAGGAGCCCTTCCTTGAAAATGGGTTCCACACAAATCCTCCTCCAAAGATTTGCTCTGGAGAACCTGACAAAAGAAGGCCCTTTGCTAAACAAACTAAAAAAAATAAAAGCTAAATAATTAATAAGATTGCCAATTTGCTAACTGAATCTATAAGTAATATCTCTCAAGGCATAGCACTCACCCCTTGTACTCTTAGGGAACAAAGTTGAAGTTTAAATGTCACTGGGTGAACCAAGAATCAGAGTGGAGTGTGGGAGGATTTTCAGTGATGTTTCTATTAACACCAGCTATCCTGACAGCTAACCAGTCATCGTGAGAGAAATATTATCCTGGAAAGATGGTACTGGAACCAGCTTACTTTCCCTTCAGCAGAGACACACAGGCACATTCTTTGGCTCCCTTCAGGGTATATGCCCAGAAAACCCTACCCTTTACTTTGGGTGACACAGTAGGATCTCAGGCTGTGACCACACACTAGAACTGTAACATAGTTAGCTCTTTTTCATCTCTGCATTCCAGTCATGTTTTTTTAAGGCTACACCCTTGTCTCCATGTTAGTCAGGATTCTCGAGAGAAACAGAACCATAAGATATATAATAGAAAGACAGATTTATTTTAAGGAATTGGCTCATGCAATTGTGAGGGCTGGCAAGTCTAAGATTTGCAGAGAAGGCAGCAAGCTGAAGGCTCAAAGAAGAGTTGACATGTAGCTCAAGTCTGAAGGTATCTGGGGGCAGAATTCCCTCTTCTTCAGGGGAAGTTGGTTTTCTTCTCTTCAAGCTTTTAATTGATTGGAAAAGCCCATCGACATTGTAGAAGGTAATCTGCAATACTCAAACACTAGTCATTTAAATGTTAATCTCATCAAAAAATAATGCTTTCGTGGCAACATTTAGACTGATGTTTGACAAAACTTAGGTGCCACAGCTGAACCAAGTAGACACATAAAATTAATCATCACAGCCACCTTGATTGAATTGTTTTGTACATAAATTTAGCATGCAGTCTAAGTTCCCTTATGGAAACATGGTCAGCTCACTAGTGTTCCCAGAAAAAAAGCCATCACTCCATGTGTTTAGTCTCAATTATCTTATGTTGGATTTTATTGACTTATGCTTTCTGACTTGAATCCCAAATTTGCAAATCAATGTATTATCTTATTGATTTGAAATGTTGCCTACTAAAGACGTTCATTAGAGATACAGTACCCCAGTTTTATTGGGGAGTGGTCATGTAGGCATCCTCTGATGGTTGAGTTTTTTTTAAAAGATGCAAAGGCAATTTTGGAGAGAGGGTAGCATTTCAACACATGTTACTTAAAAATTGAATATCCAGAGCACCTGGGAGGTTCAGTTGATTAAGCATCCGACTTTGGCTCAGGTTGTAATCTCATGGTTTGTGGGTTCGAGCTGGGTGTCTGACACTGTGCTGACAGCTCAGAACCTGGAGCCTCCTTTAGATTCTGTGTCTTTCTCTCTCTCCGTCCCTCCCCAGCTCTCTCTCCTTTTCTCTCTTTCAAAAATAAATAAACATTAAAAAACATTTTTTTAAATTGGATATCCAGGGCTACTTGGGTGGCTCAGTCAGTTAAGTGTCCAACTTTCACTCAGGTCATGATCTCATGGTTTGTGGGTTCTAGCCCTGTGCTGGGCTCTGTGCTGACAGCTTGGAGTCTGGAGCCTGCATCAGATTCTGTGACTCCCTCTATCTCTGACACTCCCCCACTCATGCTTTGTCTCTCTCTCTCTCAAAAAATAAACATTAAAAATATTTTAAAAATAATTGTATATCTATAAGTCATAAAATAAACACTTACCTAATCTCATGCCTTATATAAAAGTTAACTAGACTTCTGGGTTTCTAATACAACATGGAAAGAGCTTTGAAGTCATCACTCCCATCCCACAACAAGAAAAAAGTTGAGCAAACTGATAATTCACAACTCTTCTGAGACCCACCAGAAAACTGAGGTCACAAGGCAAATAGTTGCTCCCAAACTTGAAAGACAAGTAAATACAAACCATAGCCTGAATACAAAGGATTAGAGCTTACCAGAAGCAGAAGCCACCAGAGCAAGTAACTAGGGAACAGGAAAGCCTCAATGGTAATCGACTAATTCTCTGAGGCTGAGTATGGACTAGTTTGAGATACAAAAACTCCTGGGAGCCTTTGGCAGCTAAGGAGAAAGCTGGTGGTGTGCACACTTTCATGAATTTTACCTCTAAAAGCCTCAGCAAATTCTCAGGGAAGAGGAAAACTAACCATTCTGAAATACACCTGCAGAACATCTCTTCTTATTAATGAAAGCCGTCCCTCAAAGGAACCTACTTTACCAGAGACTTAACAAATGTGGGGAAAGGAAATACCCAACTCTAGCCTCCTATTAGCCTTCCTGTCTCACCTCAGGCAGAATAAAAAGCTGGGAAGTACTTGTGAAGGTCACAGCCCAGAGGAACTGGCTCACTAAAAGACTAAATCCTACTCAAAGGACCCACCACACCCTATCACCAAACCAGTAGTTTCCTGTATATTAACAGGGAATTATGGCTGGAAGAACTGTAAGGCTAAGACTCTATTTAAGAAGGAGTCATTAGGGGAGCCTGGGTGGCTCAGTCAGTTAAGCATTCAACTTCAGCTCAGGTATGATCTCACGGTTTGTGGTTCGAGCCCTGCATAGGGCTCTTGTGTTGACAGCTAAGAGCCTGGAGCCTGCTTTGGATTCTGTGTCTCCCTTTCTCTCTGTCCCTCCCCCATTCAAGCTCTGTTTCTCTCTGTCTCAATAATAAATAAACATCAAAAAAAAATTAAAGAAAAAAGAAAGAAAGAGTCACTAGGAAAGTCCCAAGATAACAGAAGGAAATGCAAAACAAGAACATTAGGGAAATTAAAGACTTGGAAAGCTACAGGTAGGCTACATTAAACATAACAGAACTCCTAGTCAGATAAACATAAAATTTTACATTAAAGACCTTTTGCTTTAGTTCCTATTGCCAACAAGAAGCCATTCCATGTCTGGTTTTCAAAATAAAATTAAAAGCTTGCAAAAGATATTTTTTTAAATCTAAGAGACAAAGCAAACATCAGAACAAGATTCAGATATGACCAGGAATTTAAAAGAATTGAATAATATGCTAAATTCTTCAATGGAAGAAAGGTGGCAACATGCAAGAAGACATGGCTAATATAAACCAAGAAAAATAATCTCTAAGAAATAAACCAAAAAGTAAATGCTAGAAATAAAGAACACTAACAGAAATGATGAATGCCTTTGGTGGGCTCATTTGTACACTGGACACTGCCAAGGAAAGAATTAGTGAGCTTTAAGCTATACCAATAGAAATTCCCAAAAATGAAATGCAAAGAGAAAAAAATAATAAAAAAGACCATTATATCAAATAACTGTGGGAGAATTACAAATTATAATTGTGTGTTAACACACACATAATGAGGAAGAGAGGAATGAACAGAATATTTGAAGTAATAAAGATGGATAATTTTCAAAAATTAGTTACAGAAACAAAACTATGGATGCAAAGGGCAGAGAACACCAATCGAGATAAATACTAAAAAATTTATACCGAGGCATAGCATACTCACATTGTAGAAAAACAAAGACAAAGAGAAAATCTTGAAAGAAGTCAGGGTGGGGGGAGGGGGACAGACATTTTACCTATAGAGGAGCAGAGATAAGAATTACATCAGACTTCTGTTCAGAGGTTTTTCACAGTTGACATAATCATATGTGAAAGAACTGAAAAATCTTCTGGTACTAATAAGAGATTATAGCAAAGTTGCAGGATACAAGGCTAATAATCAAAAGTCAATTACTTTCCTTTACACCAGCAATGAACAAGTAGAATTTGAAATTTAAAACACAATACTATTCAGATTATTATGCCCTCAAAATAAAATACATTTGTATTCATCTAATAAAACATGTACAAGATCCATATGAGGAAAACTGTAGGACTCTGATGAACAATTTCAAAATAGAAATAAATACAGAGATATTCCATGTTCATGGATAGGAAGACTCAATATTGTCACTATCTTGACAGTTCTTCCCAACTTGATCTATAGATTCAGTGCAACCCGTATCAAAATCCTAGCTAATTACTTTGTGGATATTGAAAAATTAACCCTAAAGTTAAATGGAGAGGCAACAGACCCAGAATAGCCAACACAACATTTAAGGAGAAGAACAAAGTTCTTTAAGATTTACTATAAAGCTACTGTAATCAAGACAATGTGGTATTGGTGAAAGAATAGACAAATAGATCAATAATAGAATAGAGAATACAGAAATAAACCCACATAAAGAATCAACTAATCTTTGACAGAAGTGCAAAGGCAGTACAATAGAAAATAGTCTTTTTCACAAATGGTGCTGGAACAACTGAATATTTACATGCAAAAACAAATTAACCTAACACAGACCTTTACACACTTCACAAAATATTAATTCAAAATCTCATATTTAAATATAAAATTCAAAACTGTAAAACTCCTAGAAGGTAAAATGGGTAAAAACTGAGATGACCTTGCTTATAGCAATGATTTTTATTATTTATTTATTTATTTATTATTTTTAGAGACAGAGAGAGAGAGCTTGAGCAGGGGAGAGGGACAGAGGAAGACAGAGAGAGAGAGAGAGAGAGAGAGAGAGAACCTCAAGCAGGCTCCACAGTGTGGAGCCTCACACAGGGCCCCATCCCATGAGCCTGGAATCAAAGCCTAAGCTGTAATCAAGATTCAGAAACTCAACAAACTGAGCTACCCAGGTACCTCAGCAATGACTTTTTAGATACAATACTGAAATCATGATCCATGAAAGGAAGAAGTGATAAGCTAGATTTGTTAAAATTAAAGAGAAAATGACAAGAGAATGAGAAAGGAAGCCACAGACTGAGAGAAAATGTTTACAAAAGACATATCTGATTAAGCACTGTTTTCCAAATATACAAAGAACTCTTAAAATTCAACAATAAGCAGGGGAGCCTGGGTGGCTCAGTCAGTTGAAATCCAACTTTGGCTCAGGTCATGATCTCACAGCTCATGAGTTTTAGCCCTGCATCAGGCTCTGTGCTAACAGTTCAGAGCCTGGAGCTTCCTTCAGATTCTTTGCTTCCCCCTCTCTCTCCCCTCCCCAACTCACACTCTGTCTGTCTGTCTTTCTCAAAATAAACATTAAAATTTTTTTAAATAAAAAAATTCAACAATAAGTAAACAAACAAAAATTGGGCCAACGACCTTAACAGATGCCTCATCAAAGAAGATATACAGATGGCAAATAAACATATGCAAATATCATATGTCATCAAGGAAATAAAAATTAAAATAGAAATAAGATAGCACTACACACCTCTTAGAATGGCCAAAATCCAGAATATTGACAGCACCAAATTCTAGTGAGGATGTGGAGTAACAGGAATTCTGATTCACTGTTAGTGGAAATGAAATATGGTACTGTTAATTTAGAAGCTAGTTTGGCAGTTTCTTACAAAATTAAACATAATGTTGCCATATGACCAGCTTTTTGGTTTACCAAAAAATGTTGAAAACTTATGTCCACACAAAACCTTACACAGGATACTTAGAGCAGCTTTGTTCAAGATTGTCAAAACCTGGGAGCAACCAACATGTCCTTTAGAGGGCGAATGGATGAATAAACTGTGGTACATCCAGAAAATGAAATATTCAGCACCAAGAGCCATCAAAACATACAAAGACGTAGAGGTCCCTTAAATTTATATTATTCAGTGAAAGAAGCTAATATAAAAGGGCTAGATACTGCACGATTCTAACTGTATGTCATCCTAGAAAAAGCAAAACTATGGAAGCAGTGAAAAGATCAGTGGTTGCCAGGGATTAGTGGGGGTGGTGGGAAGAAGGGATGAGTAGGTGGAACACTGAACATTTTTAGAGCAGTAGAAATACTCTGTATGATACCATAATGATGGATATATACCTTTATACAATTTATGCAAATCCATAGCATGTGCAACACCAAGAGTGAACTGTAATGTAAATCATGGCCATTGGGTAATTATGGTGTGTCAATGTAGGTTCATCAATTGTAACAAATACAACACTCTGGTAGGAAATGTTGGTAATGGGGGGGGGGTGAGGTATCTGTAAGGGTAAGAGGTATATGGGAAATCTCTGTACCTTCCTCTCAATTTTGCTGTGAACCTAAAACTATTCTTTAAAAAATAGTCTTATAAAAATAATATATTGTGAGATGCCTGGGTGGCTCAGTCAGTTAAGTGTCCAACTTCAGCTCAGGTCATCATCTCATAGCTTGGGAGTTCAAGTCCCATCTTGGGCTATGTGCTGACAGCTCGACACCTAGAGCCTGCTTCGGAGTCTGTGTCTCCCTCTCTTTCTGCTCTCTCCGGCTGGTGCTCTGTCTCTTTCTTTCAAAAGTAAATAAACATTAAAAAACTTTTAAAAGAACATATTGCTATTTATATCAGCATCAATTAAAAATGAAATAGACTTAAAGCTAATAAAATATTTATAGGATTTATGTGAGGACAACTGCAAATCTCTGGTAAAAGAAATTTTTAAAAAGTCTAAATATGGGGCTCCTGGGTGGCTCAGTCAGTTAAGCATCCAACTTCAGCTCAGGTCATAATCTTGTGGTCCATGAGTTTGAGCCCTGTATCAGGCTCTGTGCTGACAGTTCAGAGCCTGGAGCCTTCTTCAGATTCTGTGTCTCTCTCTCTCCCTCTCTCTCTGACCCTCCTCTGCTCATGCTGTCTCTCTCACTCTCAAAAATGAATAAATGTTAAAAATATTTTTAAATAAAAAGATCTAAATGAATGGAAAGTACCCATGTTTATGGATAGGAAGACTTGATATTAAGATGTCAGATCTTCCTAACTTGATCTATAACTTCAATACAGTCACTATCAAAATTCCAGCCAGTTATTCTGTGGATGTTGAAAATGATTCCAAAGTTATTATGGAAAGGTAAAAGACCCAGAATAGCCAACACAATACTGAAAAAAAAAAAAAAAAAGAAAGAAAGTCAGAGGACTAATATTACCAGACTTTAAACTTACTATAAAGCTGCAGTAATCAAGATAGCACAATATTGGTGAAAAAATGGACAGATTGAGCAGTGGAAAAGAACTGAGGGCCAAGAAATAAACCCTCACAAATATAATCAACTAACAAAGGAGTAAAGGCAAGTCAATGGAGAAAGGACAGTCTTTTTAAACAATACTTCTGGAAAACGTGGATATCCATATGTAAAAAAAAAAAAGGGAAGGTAATATCTAAAATAAAATCCTCGGGGGGAGGGGCAGGGGCATGCACCCTGGGTGGCTTCATCGATTAAGTAAGTGTCTGACTTTAGCTCAGGTCATGATCTCTCAGGCTGTGAGTTCAAGCCCTGTGTCAGGCTCTGTGCTGACAGTTCAGAGCCTGAAGCCTGCTTTGGATTCTGTTTGTGTCTCTCTCTCTGCTCCTCCCCTGCTCTCACTCAGGTCATGATCTCTTTCTCTCTCAAAAATAAATAAACATTAGGGGCACCTGGGTGGCTCAGTCAGTTAAACGTCCAACTTTGGCTCAGGTCATGATCTCACGGTTTGTGGGTTCGAGTCCCGCATCAAGTTCTGTGCTGACAGCTCAGAACCTGGAGCCTGTTTCAGATTCTGTGTCTCCCTCTCTCTCTGCCCCTACCTTGTTCACACTCCGTCTCTCTCTGTTTCAAAAATAAATAAACATTAAAAAAAATAAAATAAATAAATAAATAAACATTTTAAAAAATCTTACAGGGGCGCCTGGGTGGCTCAGTCTGTTTCTTAAGCATTCGATTCTTGGTTTCAGTTCATGACATAATCTCACAGATACCTTAGAGCCTGCTTGGGCTTCTCTATCTCCCTCTCACTCTGCTCATTCCCCACTCACGCTCTCTCTGTCTCTCAAAATAAATAGTTTGAATTACTGGTACTGAAGGCTTTCCTGAGAGCAAATTTGGAAGCAAAAAGTGAGGTGGTAAGCAGTGGACACCACAAAGTTGTTTTGTTACGTTCGGGTGGAGGAGGGAGGGGGACATCTGGGAAGACAGTGTCATTGGAATGAGAAAGAAATGCAGAAACCAGAGACAGAGGTCCTTGAAGGAAGGCTTTCATTCCCCCTTACCAAGCTGTGCCTCTCCCTGACATCTTTCATGAATCCATTAACTTCAGAAATCCTAGCCTAGAAGGCTCTCCCTGGTACCCTGTTCACCTGGGTGAGCAGGTGAAGCCCAGCGCAGCACCACAACCTGGGAATACTTGAGCTGCATCCTTGGCTGGAATGTGTTGGGAATTATTTCCTTCCTGGTCTAGTGTAAAGCAAGAGTTCCTGGCTCATGCTGAGGAACCTGCACCACCTTCCTGGGTCCCCCTTTGCCCTCCTGGAACTCCAACCTGCTTCTCTTTGAGCAAGGTCTGCCCACTGGCTCCACATTTTGGTGCCACAAATGTGGATCTTTGGTATTCAGGTTAATTAATCTCATCAAAGTGTTTCCTTTTCCTCAGAGTATTTCTCACACCTGGGTTTGATTGAACATCAGGTCCAGGAGGAAAAGGCAGCACAAAAAATGTCTATTTATCCACCCACCAACCTGCCTTTCCCTCCAGAAACAGCAGGCTGACAGAGATATCACCTGCTGTCATTCTGATTCCTTTAGTCCTGAGGTCATGAATAGTAAAATATGCAAATAGGCCACCCTTCCCCTGCCATTGGTCAATAATCTATTACCAAATAAAATCTTACCTGGAGGCTGTCGCTCAGCCCCTAGTGAACCAATAAGGGTTCTAAACCATAATTAAACCCTCATTGTTCTGGGTAGTATCTCTCCAGGCAAGGCTGTCCTTTGAAATTCCGATTCCTTGCACAAATAACATTCTGGCATGCCCCCACCACGTTTGCTAGTCCAGCTATCTGAGATTAAATTAATGCATCTGTCCAGGCTGCAGAAAGCTAGTAGAGCATGTGTCACTCAACTCTTCCTGCACCGGAAATCAACTCAGATTCATTATTTGCATTTATAGATCACAGGGCCAAAACAAGTGTTAGTTTCCCTCCAT
Organism: Suricata suricatta; assembly: GCF_006229205.1. Lineage (NCBI taxonomy): Eukaryota > Metazoa > Chordata > Mammalia > Carnivora > Herpestidae > Suricata > Suricata suricatta. The sequence continues at coordinate 23,656,215 of NC_043706.1, read as the reverse complement.
CTCCTTCTTTTCAAAAATGTGCCTGGAAGCCTTTAGCTGATGTGACAAATGTGAAAAAGCTGGGGCATGCTGAAGTTTAAAGTTGGTGCTGGCTTTCATCATTGCCTGGATTTTTCCAAGTAGCTTTTGAAGCAGGAGGAACTAAGTTTTCTTGAAAGAGTAAATTTCCCACAGAGAGGTCACCCATGCACCTTGGATGTTGAAACTTTGTAGTCCTGGCTCTACGTGCCTGTTTCCACAACACTGAGTCCTGAGGGTAGGTTTAGCTGGGATGTTTTAACAGCAGAAGAGCTCAAAGTTTGGGGACATTCTTTCTATCTATGATGACATTTTTTTTCAAGCCAGATGATCTGGCAAGTTTTGTATTTCTAACATCATGACAAGCCCCAAAAGATATTAGAATAAGATGACATTTTGTTAAGGTATTATTTTTAGATCAGATGATGGGCACCCTTGAGGTAGACCTTACACTTTGGGGGGCCACTCTTGCCTTCCCACAGATATGTCCTTCCTTACAAGGCAAGGCGTTCCAGGACCTGAGGGGGAAATTCCACCTGGGGACAAATTCTCCTTTAATCCCTTTAATGACTATGTCCAAGGGTGGCTATTTGCAGGAGAGCAGGGGTGGGGGAGAAAGTCAATACATACCATGACGAAGCTAGAGGTACGGAGAGGAGAAGGGAGGTGAGTGACACAGTAGGATGGGATGTTCCTTTCGGAATATACTTTTAATGAACTGCCTCTTTTGAAAACAATAAAACCATATGAAATAGTAACTATATTAGAAAATGCAGAATAAAGGGTACCATTTGACAGCATTTTTACCAATGGCACTACCAAGATGGATTGGGAGGGCTAAGTCCAGGCCAATCCTACACAAACCTACAAAGGAGGTCCATCTGGGCACCTCGTATCTCCTCCCCACTCCTCTCTCGGGGCTCCTTGGCGGCCTTCCGCAGCATCTTGTCTGCTTCTCCATCCCTCACCTGACAGAGGTTCCTGCTGAAGTGTTCAAGAACCATGGAGATATCGATAGAGTAATGTCTTATGATGTGATGTCATGGCAATCTCCACATTGACAAAGGAATTCTTGTTCCATCCCAGAGTCTAATCAAACGTAAAATATATAGATATTAGAGAAGATCATCATCTCTCCTTACAAGGGAGTGGAGAGCCTGGGTGTGAGGAAACGCTTCAGCAGACCAAAGGGCAGGTTGGTAGGTTAACACATATGGATGAAAGTGCAAGTTCGAGGCAATTGTTGTATGCATCAGGGACCTGCTGGAGAGGGGCTGACTCACCAGAGGAGAGGGTCCACCAACACTCAACCTGGGGAAGGGAGAGAAGGAGGTGGGCAAGTCATATTCGTACCTTCCTTTTCAGAAATCACCATCCCCCTTGATAAATCAACAAGTAAGAGAATCTTTCAGGTGAGTGCGGGTGAGCTAGACAAGGAAGGGCATTTTATGAAAGATGGATTCCCATTCCTCTAAAATGCCTTGCTGCTGCCACCAAGTTGTGGCCCCCCTCCACCTCCTAGGCAGGGTCAAGGACTTTCTCTCAATTCCCCAAAGCATTGCAATAGCACTCTTAGAACGCCCACACCAGAATTCACCAAAATCCCAGGGTCATGTTTCTCAAAGCGTGGGCTTCAGAAGAGCTGTGTCAAAACCACCTGGGACCCTGTGCAGACCTACCTAATGGGAATCCGGAGGTCATCGCTTCTCCAGCTGTGGACTCCCAGCCAGCAGCTGCAACATCACATGGGAACTTTTCAGAAACAGATCCTAATTCTCAGGCCCATCCCAGACCCCCTGAATCAGATGGAGTGGGCCCCTGAAATCTGTGTCAGCAAGCCCTCCAGGGGATTCTGATGGGGAGTAGTGGCTTGGTGTGGGGGCAAGGCCCAGCAATTTTAGGGAGCTCCATGGGTGTTTTTTGACACATAGGTCAATTGAGAAAATGTAGAAATTACAGGGAAACAAAGAAAGTCCGATGAGTCTATATAATGTAACTCAGGGATATCGAAGGGTCATTCTCTGTGCTGACAAACCCCTTTACAGTCTTGTAAGCCTCTTCTTGCCCTGCCTTCACTTGTGACATGACATCTTCAGTACCCTCATTACAAGGGAGTTCTTCTTAAGCTTAGACCCTTTGGGTCTATACCAAGAATAACAAATCCTTTGTTTACTCCTAACTGTGGCCTGCCCTCCTTGTTCTATTATTTTCTGATTATAAATCTCTTTCCAAATAAATGATGTAGAGATAAAATAGAATCGGGGTTTGTTGAATGAAGAAGCAGCTCCTAATGGAGTCTTCTCATGAAGTCTCTGTAATAACTGTGTTTTCTAGGGGCACCTGGGTGGCTTAGTCAGTAAGCGTCTGACTTCAGCTTAGGTCATAATCTCACAGTTTTTGAGTTCAAGCCCGGCCTTAGGATCTGTGGTGACAGCTCAGAGCCTAGAGCCTGCTTCAGATTCTGTGTCTCCCTCTTTCTCTGCCCCTTCCCCACTTGTGCTTTGTCTCTCTCTCTCTCTCTCTCTCTCTCTCTCTCTCTCTCTCTCTCTCTTTCTCAAAAATAAATAAGTATAAAAAATTTTTAAAAAATAACTGTGTTTTTAGTTTCTGTCTATATTTGATACTTAGACATCATGGGGCCTTGGTGACCCTGGAGTGACTGCCCCTCCCAGGACTAGCCAATTAGAGATACTAAGACTTATCTGTTTAGGCCAATCACCCCAGGGCTAGGTACCTGACCACTAGGGACAGTTCCTATGCTCCAGCTCACCTGAAACTCTTCGATCTAGCCAGCCCTAAACCTGTTCACCCTACCTCGCCCATCCCTTCCCACAGAAAACACAAATTTAATAAATAAGTAAAGGCTCTTTTCTCCTACACCCTCTGCCTCCTGACTGACCATCGTGCTTCGCCATGTTGGCCCATGTCATGGCATACTCTGCATCCTGGAATCAGTGACAATAGCCACCTACCTCTTCAATGGCTACCAATCTGCCAGTCTGTTGACCTCACCATATTGAATAATATTTAAAACACTCTCTACCTTCCATTAGGAAGCCAATGGGCAGCCTAGAGACTCTAAGCTATGCCCTGGTCCCCAAGCTGCCTGGTGTGGGGTGTGGGGAGGAGGTGTGCCCACCCCACACTGAGAGTAGGATTGTATCATCTTCCTCTATCAGGAGCACAGCTTCATCTCCTCCAGTGATTTCCCTGGAAGATTCTTCCCTTTGTCACCACAGAAGGGAAAGCAGTGCAGAGGCAACAGCTGAATGAGCCTTGGTGGGGGTGTGGTGGTTACCTGACACCACGGCCAGTCTGCCCAGTCCTCCACTAACTGCTGTGAGACCTTGGACAATTTACTTAAATCTGCTGTGTCTCAGTTTCCTCAGCTGTAAAATGGGGATAAAACCTCACTCACTTCCCAAAAGGAATAAAAGATAATATACACATGGCTCTCAGAACTATGCCCAACCCAGAGGGAAGGTCAGTGAATGTTAGCTGGGGGAAAGGCATACCCTAGCCCTGTCTCATTGGTCTTCTGTTCCTAGTAATGTCACCACCAAGAAGTCCTTTAATTTTGGAGACTTTGAGAAGTAAGAAACTTCAGTATTACATGTGGGCATGAAAAACTGTGCTGTCGAGTGATGGTGGTCATGAGCCAATTTGGGGATGCAGAGGGACACCTGAGATGGCCCCATGGATGAAAGAGACTCCACTTCCTAATTACTCCATCTTCTGACTGTCATTTCTTACCCAACAGCAATGGTTTTCAAAGTGTGGTCCCTGGACCAGCAGCATCAGCATCACCTTAGAGCTTGTTAGCAATGCAAATTCTTGTCCCCCTGACCTCCACCCTGGACCAGCCACGCCGGGTTTGAGGTCCAGCGGAGGTTGTACTGCAGCAATCCCTGCAGATGATTCACGTGCACACTGAACTTTGAGACCCACTGCTCTACAGGAGTCAAACCACCCAGGCCCTGCTGGATCTGGAGCTGGATTCAGGACTAGGACAACTTCTGCGAAGAGTTTAGAATCAGATTTCTAAAGTCTCAAACAAATAAAGACAATATGACCACCTCCTAAACCTGCTGTCCTCCGGCCCATCCAATTTGCATCAGCTCTGCGATGATGCACATTCCACCTAACACTTCTCTGGTCTGTGACATCTGTTTCAGTTGCCCCTCACGTCTCAATTTTTAGCCCTCCCTGTAGAAACTCTTGCCCAGCAACACTCAAATATGCTGAAGCTTCTACTGCCAGAGTTACCACTTTTAAATGGTCATCATATCCTGTCTTTCCCAGCTCAGACTCTCCAGTGGCACCTAATTGTACATAAAATAGAATGCTTGACAATAGAAACAGACTGTTTGACCTGGATGTGATGGTTAAGTTTATATGTCAGCTTGAAGGGCTATGGGGTGCCAAGACATTTGGTTAAATGCTATTTTAGGGTGTGTCTCTCAAGGTGTTTGTGGAAGAAATCAGTATTCGAATCAGTGGACTGAGTAAACCAGATAGATTTTCCCAATGTGGGTGGATCTCATCCGATCCATTGAAGGCCTGAACATCAACAGAAAAGGCAGAGGTAGGGAGGACCATGTCTCTGCTTGGCTGCTTAATTTGGGACTTCAGTCTCCTGCCTTCAGGCAGGGACTTATAGTACACATTCAGCTCTCCTGCTTCTCAGGACTTCAGACTTTGACTGGACTCCACCACCAGCTTTCCTAGACAGATTATGAAACTTCTTAACCTTCATAATCAGGTGAGCCAATTCCTTATATTAAATCTCATATTAGTTCTGTTTCTCTGACGAACTCTGAATGAACTCAGCATCCAATGCAGACACTTCTTCATCCCAGAGACCTTACATGGCAATCATTGTTTAGACTTCCTGAGTTCTTCCCTGGAGTTTGGGGACACAAATGTCTCAGTTCCTGGATCTTAAACTTATCTAGGTGCTTCTAACCCTCTCGCCCTACCTCCCTTGGCCCCTTCCCAGGGACTCACACTAGCATCAAACTCTGCTGCTTCACCTCTGTTCTTCATCCTTCCCTTAGCCCAGGAAAATGTATGCATGCTCTGGAGGAAGAATCACTGGGCAGACACTAGGTCCATTTGGTGATGTAGTCTTCCAAATCTATCAGCAGTTGAAGTTCAAAAGGCAAGAATTTTATTCTTGGCATTCTCATTCTACTATTTTATCCCTTCTCTGAAAAAAGTGGGTAGCTAGCTGATGAGTAGGAGGATATATAGGGGAAAAAAAGGAAGCATCAGTTAACATTTCAAAGTATCTTTCTCACCTCACAGGTTTAATAATGCAGTTAAAATTAGATCTTAGTAGACCTAAATTGGAGCTAACTAATGGAAATGATGGTCAAGGGCACAATGTGACAAAATGTTTAAGAGTGATAGTGATTACCTGGCCCACATAGAACCAGGTCTTTCCTACAGCAACCCAAACAAAGCAGATGCAGCCAAATTCTTCACAGCTTACAAGACTGTTGCTTTCCCCAGTGCCTGAGCTCCTTTCCTTCCACTGGCCACATGGCAACTCAGAACAGAGACCATACTTTCCAACCTCTCTTGCAGCTAGATGTAGCCTTTTTGGTTCTGGTCAGTGAAATATGAGCCTAGGTGTCATGTGGTAGCTGAAAGAAACACTCAGAAACAATGTGAGCTTGCACTTTGCCTTTTTCCCACTTTTCCACGTTGTTGGCTGGAATGTAGATATAATGGCCAGAGCTACAGCAGCTTTTTAGAACCATAAGGTGGAAGGGACACCTGGGTGGCTCAGTCAGTTAAGCATCCAACTTCAGCTCAGGTCATGATCTCACGGTTCATGATTTTGAGCCCCACATTGGGCTCTGTACTGAGAGCTCAGAGCCTGGAACTTGCTTCGGATTCTGTGTCTCCCTCCCTCTCTGCCCCTCTCCTGCACACCTCTGTCAGTCTCTCTCTCTCAAAAATAAATATACACTAAAATTAAAAAAATAAGAGCCATAGGTGGAAGCCACATATCGATGATAATGGGGAATTAGGAAAGAAGGATTTTGGATCTTTGATGATAATGGAACTAGAACACCAACCTTTGCCTGCATATATTTACCTGAGAGGGAAGTAAATTTTTGTTTTGTCTAAGGTTCTGCTATTCTGGATTTTCTCTCATTTTTAGCCGAATCTAATCTTAAGATACAATTTGATACCAGGAGTGGGATTATAGAGGTGACTTATTGAAAGCTGTGTGGCAGATGGTAATGAGGACTCAGTATTTTAGGCTAGAAAGCTGGCAATTTCTATTATTTCAATTGCAAAATCGTTGGCAAAATTTTCTGTGAGCAATACCATGCTAAGTCACACTGGAACCTGAGACAGAAGGAAGAGTCAGCAATATGGATCCTGTCTTCATCTAAAATGTTGATACTTTGTCACAGATTATTTGTGTTAATTTTTATTTTCTAAATATATCTAATTGAGGGGCACCTTGGTGGCTCAGTTAAGTGTAATGACCATTGATATGATCTCATGGTCATAGGATTGAGTCTCACATTGGGCTCCATGCCCAGCATGGAGCCTGCTTAGGATTCTCTCTCTCCCTTTCCCTCTGCCCTTTCCCTGCTCGCATGCTCACACTCTCTCTTTCTCTCTCCTCTAAAAAAATCTCATTGAAATATTTATCTTTATCTTGATTACTGGGGAAAGGGGTTGGTGCCTCTTCAGACTTTGTATTTGAGGTGAGAGCTTTACTCACCTCACTCCAGTCCCAGCCCTGCCCATGAGGTTGCTTCATATGCCATCCAAGAGTGTACCAGTAGGAGAGACTTAGAATGCTTATGTGTGTTGGCAACTCCTGACCCTTTCAACAAAGTCCAACAAGAGAGAATTAACTCTGATTATAGCTAGCTTATCTATAGACTGAATTGAAGAGGGTAACTTTGCTAAGTGATACTCTTTTTGCCTGTGTTCTGCATTCTAACTTCATGGAAAGTTACTCATTGAGACTTTCTGAAATGAAAATGTCAACTCCTTCTGCAGCGCAAACTTATGATATTATAAACAGTGACTTCAAAGTAACAGCCTTTGGCCACAAGTCTTTTTTTAAAGGAACTTCTTAATTTAGTTTATCTTTGCTGGACAACAGGAGTCTCTGCAGCAACAAAGTCAAATGAAGGTTTTTGTCTTCCCACTTAAGCCTCAAGGAAGCCATCATGTTGCAAGAAAGGCAGATGGGCAGAGCACAGAGGCTGCTGATTCAGTCTTCAGGTTCAAACTTTGTCTAGACAGATATTCATCTGTGATTATTTGCACAAGAAATTGATGAAAGTCAAATAAATGGAAAGCTTAAACTTTTGAGAACATCAAACCACTAAGAAATCACAAAGCTGTCCTGAAACAGCCTGAACTGTTCCATCCTTGAGCAGCTCTCCAAACTCCAAACGTAGGCCAGCTGGAAGTGTGTGCAACCCATAAAAGGGCACCTTCTCCAAGGCCTCCTTCAGACATCCCTGTACAAGACAACACACATGGAAGTGCTGTCCTCAATCTTCCCACCAGAAGACAGACCCAGAGACTGCAGAGCATAATGACCACGTGATCATAGCCCACAGAACAGAACCAGGACTGATGGGGAAAATGATGCCTCTCTACTCTATGTAGAGGATCTCCTTGAGAATATAATAAACCCAATAAAATGTCTAAACTTTTTATTTTTGCAGTGAAAGGTCATGGGCCTATAAATACTTACTTCCAACATAAACTTCCAAGTCTTTCACAGGGGGTTACAGGAGACTATCCCAGCAGACAAAAGAAGATTTAATGTTCTCTCTTTTACTTTTCTGTATAAATGTGTGAAGTTCAATCTAGACTTTGTAGACACTATCATTCTACCTGCCACGCTGTGTTACATTAATGCTTACTCAATATTAAATTATGTTCTCTCTTTTGTAGTGCTATGGAGTGTCTTTTATTGGCTGGGTTGGTTTTTTCCAATAGGAGCTGCCAGATGGACTAACCAGGGAATGCACTCTCCTCACAGAGAAGAGATTCTTCCTGCTCTACCTCCAGGGATTGCTATTGGTGCTTCTCATTCTTTCTTTATTGAATTTTTTTACTGATATTTTTATTGTGATTACCTTGTTCCTACTCAACATTGTATTTTGGGTGTGTTGAGGGGAGATATTTTATCTCCAATTTATAGGTCCCCAGAACATAAGGTACCTATCTGGAAAATGGCTCAGTGTCACATGGAGATGCTAGATATTAAACTATAATTTTATTTATTAATAGTTTATTACCAAGTTGGTTTCCATATAACACCCAGTGCTCCTCCCCACAAGTGCCCCTATCCATGACCATCACCCTCCCTTATTCTTTCCCCCTCCCTCTTCAGCCCTCAGTTTGTTCTCAGTATTCAAAGGTCTCTCATGATCTGCCTCACTGTCTCTCCCCAACTCTTTTCCACCCGTTTCCTTTTCCCATGGTCACCTGTCAGGTTTCTCCTGTTAGACCTATGAGTGACAACCTCTGGTATGTGCCCTTCTCTGCCTGACTTATTTCACTTAGCATGACACCCTCTAGGTCCATCCATTTTGCTACAAATGGCCATATTTCATTCTTTCTCATTGCCATGTAGTACTCCATTGCATATATATACCACATCTTCTTGATACATTTATCAGTTAATGGACTTTTAGGCTATTTCCATGATTTGGCTATTGTTGAAAGTAGCACTATGAACATTGGGGTACATGTGCCCCCTATGCATCAGCATTTCTGTATCCCTTGGGTAGAATCCAAGCAGTGCTATTGCTGGATCATATGGGAGTTCTATTGATAGTTTTTTGAGGAGCCTCCACACTGTTTTTCAGAGCTGCTGCACCAGTTTACATTCCCACCAACCATGTAGGAGGGTGCCCGTTTCTCCACATCCTCACCAGCATCTATAGTCTCCTGATTTGTTCATTTTAGCCACTATGACCGATGTGAGGTGGTATCTCAGTGTGGTTTTGATTTGTATTTCCCTGATGTCGAGTGACGCTGAGCTTTGTTTCATGTGCCTGTTGGCCATCTGGATTTCCTCTTTGGAGAAGTGTCTGTTCAATTCTTCTGTCTGTTTCTTCACTGGATTATTCGTTTCTCAGGTATGAAATTTGGTGAGTTCCTCGTAGATTTTGGATACTAGCCCTTTATCCGATATGCCATTTGCAGCTATCTTTTCCCATTCTGTTGGTTGCCTATTAGTTTTTTTTAATTGTTTCCTTTGCAGTGCAGAAGCTTTTAATCTTGATGAGGTCCCAATATTTCATGTTTATTTTTGATTCCCTTGCCTTTGGGGATGTGTTGAGTAGGAAATTGCTGCGATTAAGGTCAAGGAGGCTATTTCCTGCTTTCTCCTTGAGGGTTTTGATGGCTTCCTGTCTCACATACAGGTCCTTTATTCATTTTGAGTTTATTTTTGTGAATGGTGTAAGAAAGTGGTCTAGTTTCATTCTTCTGCATGTTGCTGTCCAGCTCTCCCAGCACTACCTGCTAAAGAGGCAGTCTTTCTTCCATTGGATACTCTTTCCTGCTTTGTCAAAGATTAATTGGCCATACATTTGTGGGTCCAGTTCTGGGCTCTCTATTCTATTCCATTGGTCTATGTGTCTGTTTTTATGCCAATACCATACTGTCTTGCTGATGACAGATTTGTAGTAGAGGCTAAAATCTGGGATTGTGATGTCTCCTCTCTTGGTTTTCTTCTTCAATATTACTTTGGCTGTTAGGGGTTTTTTTTGTGGTTCCATACGAATTTTAAGATAATTTGTTCTAGCTTTGAGAAGAATGCTGGTGCAATTTTGATGGGGATTGCATTGAATGTGTAGACTGCTTTGGGTAATAATGACATTTTAACAATGTTTATACTTCCAATCCATGAGCACAGAATGTTTTTCCATTTCTTTGTGTCTTCTTCAACTTCTTTCATAAGTTTTCTATAGTTTTCATCATACAGGTCTTTTACATCTTGGTTAGGTTTATTCCTAGGTATTTTATGGTTTTTCATGCAATTATGAATGGGATCAATTTCTTGATTTCTCTTTCTGTTGCTTCATTATTGGTGTAAAAAGTGCAACCAATTTCTGTATACTGATTTTGTACCCTGCAATATTTCTGACTCATGGATCAGTTCTAGAAGGCTTCTGGTGGAGTTGATCAGGTTTTCCATGTAGAGTATCATGTCATCTGTGAAAAGTGGAAGTTTGACTTCTTCTTGTCAATTCTGATGCCTTTTATTTCCTTTTGTTGTCTGATTACTGATGCTAGGACTTCCAGCACTATGTAAAACAACAGCGGTGAGAATGGGCATCCTTGTCATGTTCCTGATCTCAGGGGGAAAGCTCTGTTTCTCCCCGTTGAGGATGATATTAGCTGAGGGCTTTTCATAAATTGCTTTAATATGTTTAAGTTTCTTCTATCCCAACTTTCTTGAGGGTTTTTATTAAGAAGGGATGCTGTATTTTGTCAAATGCTCTTTCTGCATCTATAGACAGGATCAGATGGTTTTTATCTTTTCTTTTGTTAATGTGATGTATCACATTGGTAGATTTGTGAATATTGAACCAGCCCTGTAACCCAGGAATGAATCCCACTTGATCATGATGGATAATTCCTTTTATGTGCTGCTGAATTCGATTTGCTAGTATCTCGTTGAGTATTTTTGCATCTGTATTCATTAAGGATATTGGCCTGTAGTTCTCTTTTTTTTGGGGGGGGGGGTTCTGTCTGGTTTAGGAATCAAGGTGATATTTACTTCTTAAGAGAATTCATCACCACCAAACCAGCCCTACAAGAAATCCTAAGAGGGACTCAATGAGAGAAATGTAGGAAGGAATATAAGACACCAGAGACATCAATACAAACATGAGCTCTACAGAGAACACAATGAATCTAAACACAGATATTTCAGTAATAACACTGAATATCAATGGACTGAATGCTCCAATCAAATGACACAGAGTAGCAGAATGAATAAAAAACCAAAATCCATCTATTTGCTGTCTACAAGAGACTCACCTTAGACCTGAGACATCATCAGATTGAAAGAAAGGGGATGGAGGAATATCTCCTATGCGACTAGATGCCAAAAGAAAGCTGGAGTAGCCATATTTATATCGGACAAACTGGACTTTAAAGTAAAGGCAGTAAAAAAGATGAAGAAGGACTTTCTATAATAATTACATGGTCTCTCCATCAGCAAGAGCTAACAATTATAAACATCTATGTGCCGAATTCGGGAGCACCCAAATACATAAAACAATTAACCTCAAACAGAAACAATGTTATTGACAAGTATGTGCTAACTGCAGGGGATTTTAATACTCCACTTACAACAATGGATAGGTCAACCAGACAGAAAATCACTAAAGAAACAATGGACCTGACCAACACACTGAAACAGATGGAATTAAAAATATATAGAACTCTGCATCCTGATGCTATGAAATTCACTTTCTTCTCAAGTGTGAATGGCACATTCTCCAAGATTGATCACATACTGGGTCATAAAACAGCCCTCCATAAATATAAATGAATTGAGATCATACCAAGCACACTTTCAGATCACAATGCTATGAAACTTGAAATCAACCACAGGAAAAATCTGGAAACCCTCCAAAAATGTGGAGGTTAAAAACTACCCTACTGAAGAATGATTGGGCGAATTAGGCAATTAGAGAGGAAATTTTAAAAAAATATATGGAAACAAATGAAAATGAGAATACAACAATCCAAAATCTCTGGGACGCAGCAAAGGCAGTCCTAAGAGGAAAGTTTATTGCAATCCAGGCCTATTTCAACAAACTAGAAAACGCACAAATTCAAAATCTAACCGAGCACCTAAGGAAACTAGAAAAGGAGCAGCAAGAGCACCTCATGTCCAGCAGAAGAAGAGAAATAATAAGGATCAGGGCAGAAATAAACAATATAGAATCCAAAGAAGCAGTTGGAAAAAATCAATGAAACCAAGAGTTGGTTTTTTGAAAAAAATAAACAAAACTGATTAACCTCTAGCCAGGCTCCTGGGAAAGAAGAGAGATAACACCCAAATAGACAAAATCATGAATGAAAATGGATCTATTACAACCAATCCCTTAGAAATACAAGCAATCATCAGAAATTACTATGAAAAATTATATGCCAACAAACTGGACAACTTTGAAGAAATGGACAAATTCCTAAACACACATGCACTACCAAAATTCAAATGAGAAGAGATTGGAAATCTGAACAGACCCATAACCAATGAAGAAGTCGAGTCAGTCATCAAAATTCTCCCAATGAATAAAAGCCCAGGGCCAGATGGCTTCCTAGGGGAATCCTACCAGACATTTAAAGCAGAGTTAACACCCATCCTTCTCAAGTTATTCCAAGAAATAGAAATGGAAGGAAGATTTCCGGACTCATTCTATGAAGTAAACTATGTTTTAAAATATAGGTTTTGGGGCGCCTGGGTGGCTCAGTCGGTTAAACCTCCGACTTCGGCTCAGGTCAGATCTCACATTCGTGGGTTCGAGCCCCGGGTCAGGCTCTGTGCTGACAGCTAGCTCAGAGCCTGGAGCCTGCTTCCGGTTCTGTGTCTCCTTCTCTCTCTGCCCCTCCCCCTCTCATGCTCTGTCTCTGTCTGTATCAAAAATAAATAAAACATTAAAAAAAATTTTTAAATATAGGTTTTATTAGGGGCACCTGGGTGGCTCAGTCGGTTAAGCCGACTTTGGTTCAGGTCATGATATCGTGGTTTATGAGTTCAATCCCCACATTGGACTTTGTGCTCATGGCTTAGAACCTGGAGCCTGCTTTGGATTCTCTGTCTCGATCTCTTTCTGTTCCTCTCACTTTGTGTCTCTCTCTCTCAAAAGTAAATAAACTAAATTTTTTTAATAAATAAAATAAAATATAGATTTTATTATTATATAGGCCTACAGATCAGGAAACAACAATCCTTGAAAAGATAGTTTTGGGACTCACAGATCCCTAGAGGAAGGGACATACCAGCCATAGGGATCACACAAAAAAGCACCAGTGTCATTCTGGAGGCAGAAGTAGGGAGCTGTGGTTTATGGGGGAAGAAACAGGCAAGGCAAGTTAAACAGGCTTAGGACTGTCTAGGCTGAAAGATTTCAGCGGGCACTAGGCCATAGAGGCTGTCCTTAGTTGTCTGGTACCTGGCCTATATTAACATAGGAGGATAGTGGCCTAAATGTGAGAGCCTGATAAGAACACTGTTGGAGTTGTGGCCTCTGGATTGGTTGGTTTGCATCTGAAAGGCACACTGTAGGTAAATTGTTTACTATTTGTAGGAACTGGCTAGCCCTGGGAAGGGTAGTCCCTCCAGGGCCAGCAAGACCCCAGGACTGGGACAGTCATGTGGGCTCGTGAGGTAGAAGCCACCTGCTAAGAATAGCAGAACCACAAAATAGAGGATTAAATCCCTGATGACCATAGGCCTTGGAATGCCTTTATAAAAAAATATAGATAAATATTTATCTCCTTTAATTCACTGATCCTTTCAGTTTTCTGACACTCACAGAAGAACCTAAGTTAACTAATAAAATAAGCTAGATAATCCAAGATGCTTCAGGGGCCATCTTAGGATTGTATTACATTTGGACACCAGTCTAATATCCAAAGCAATTGCAAAGCTATTTAAGCCTTTCAAATAGTCTCTTAAAAATGCCAAAGTAGATTTTTATTCACAACACAAGCACACTTATTAAAAACTTCTTTTCCTTTCTCTTACCGGGTAAACAGAGCAGCAGACCCAATTCTAACTTGCTCTGCTGTCCTTTCTCAATTCCTCCCCATCCCCTTATTTCCCCCTACCTGTTTCTGCTCCATTTCTGGATCTATATTTTTTTCACTTTGTATAAGAGTTTCTGCTCTTTGAAATAGAAATGAATCATTTCAAGTACCTTTCAATTCTGTATTACCATATTGATCAACACAACACAAGTCACATCCCCGAAGCAACAACAAAACATTCTTCTTTTAGAAGAGAAGCAGAAGGGGCACCTGGGTGGCTCAGTTGGTTAAGTATCCAACTCTTGATTTCAGCTCAGGTCATGATCTCACGGTTCATGGGTTCAACCCCCGCATCGGGCTCTGTGCTCAGAACTTGCAGCCTGCTTTAGATTCTATATCTCCCTCTCTCTCTGACTCTCTCTTGCTTGTGCTGTCTCTCTCTGTCTCTCAAAAATAAATTTAAAAAAACATAAAAAAAATTTTTTAATGGCAATCAGCCCCTATAGGATATACTTTAAAAGAACTAAAAAAGGAGACCCCAACAATTTCTCATCCACAGATCAGCTATTTTGCTGTTTGATAAACTTTTTAATACAGTAGATCTTGTTGATATTGCTTTTCTGCTAAACAGAACTATTCTGAACAGATGCAGAAAAAATAGATAAATATGTGGGTCTAGTAGAGAAGGTGAAACAAACGTGAAATTAAAGAACATCAAAACAAAGCCAATAATCATCTCTGAGATTATGATGATACTACATATGTCAATTAAGTATCCCAAGATGCATCAGATCCATTAACTATCACTGGTCAATTCAGAATGTACTGATTCTGGATACCTGCCAACCTAATTGGATATTTTTGTTTCTCCAAGATATAATTGCGATGTGCTTACCTTGTGTTATGTACACATTAAGATCAAGTTCATCTGAAAATACACTAATAAGTATCCTGGGACTCACTCTACTTGGAGGACATTTTCCTCTATAAAAATGAGGTACATTCAGGTAAAATAATGATATCCCTGACTGTGGTCCAGATAAACAAATGAAAACATGTTGAGTTGAAACTAAGGAGCAAAGCTGATTATTTTAGGACACACCTAAAGAATGTTCTTCACAACACTGTGAACAGCAGTTTTACCTTTATTATCTAGAAAATCATTTTCAGATTGTCTTGAATTCAGTTTTAACAGTATTTTGTCTAGGATTTTTGCATCAGTATTGATCAGGTATATTGGACTATAGGTGTGCATGAAGCCAATATCCTAGACGACAAAGTTATGATACACTGGTATCATCCTGGTAATATATCACGGAGATGGAAGGTAAGTATGCAGGGCAGATAAAATGGGGGTGGGGCTGTACATATTGCATAGCAGAAGGGGTGGAATCTTCCAGGTGGTCTAATTAATCTACTGGACCTGGACTCTCTTGGAAGGTATCCATCTGGTTCTGCAGATGTCCTGTATATTCACAACAGAAAGGCTAAGCAAACAAAGTCTGAGATCTCATTCTCTTTGGTGGATCAGGGATCATCTAGATTAGTGTTGTCCACAGTAGAGGACATGGACCCAGGCAGTGCATAAGACAATTCATTGAGATTTGGGCAAAAGATATTAGAATTTCTATCTATATAACTTTAACATTTTTATTATGGTAAAATATACATAACATAACATTTACCATTTTAACCATTTTTAAGTGTACGGTTCAGTGCCACTAAGTAACTCACCTTATTGTGCCACCATCATCACCATCCAGCTCTGGAACATTCTTTTTTTTCCCACCAAGCAATAATTTATTAATTTAAAAAGCAACCTTTATTTTTAATGTAATTTCTGTACGTCTGAGGGAGGACAGTAATCCTTTTACAAATGGAACTGATTACTAGAATAAACAATGAAAAACCAAACTGGTAATTGATGTGAATCCACAGGGAGTTTAAGCTTCAAATCCAGTCAAGAAATTTGTCACAATCTCTTTCAGCTTTGCATCTGACTGTTCTGAGATCTTTCCATCAGTCCTGATATTGCCCAACAGAGCTTGGTGCTGGCTGATAACATGAGCCAAGAAGGCCTGCTCAAACTTTGTGATCTTGCTGGGCTCCAGTTTATAAAGATACCCTCTCGCACCAGCAGAAATAACAGCCACTTGTTCTTCAATAGCCATGGGAGAATACTGTCCTTGCTTCAGCAACTCAGTCAGTCGCACACCAAGGCTCAAGAGTTGTTGAGTGGCAGCGTAAAGGTCAGAACCGAACTGGGCAAAAGCAGCAACCTCACGATACTGAGCCAATTCCAGCTTCATGGTACCTGCCACCTGCTTCATGGCCCTGTTTTGAGCAGCAGATCCAACACGAGACACAGACAAACCAACGTTAATGGCAGGGCGGATGCCTTTGTAGAACAATTCTGTCTCCAAGAAGATCTGTCCGTCAGTGATGGAAATGGCGTTTGTCAGAATGTAGGCAGACACGTCGCCAGCCTGCATCTCTATGACGGGTAGAGAGGTCAAGGAGCCACCACCAAAAGAATCATTCATTTTGGCTGCCTGCTCAAGCAGCCACGAGTGTAGGTAGAACACATCACCAGGGTAGGCCTCACGGCCAGGGGGTCGGCGGAGCAACAGAGACATCTGACGGTACGCAACAGTCTGTTTGGATAAGTCGTCATAGATGATCAAAGCATGTTTGCCATTATCCCTAAAATACTCTCCCATAGAACAGCCAGAGTAAGGAGCCAGGCACTGAAGTGGAGCAGCATCAGAAGCAGTAGCTGAAACCAAGATGGTGTGCTTCATGGCATCTGCATCTGTAAGCCTCTTCACCAACTGGGCAACAGTGGACCTCTTCTGACTAATAGCAACATAGATACAGTATAGCTTCTTCTTTTCATCAGTTCCATCATTGAAACGTTTCTGGTTAATGATTGTGTCAATAGCAATTGATGTTTTGCCAGTCTGATGGTCACCAGTAATCAACTCACGCTGACCACGACCAATTGGCACCAAGCTATCCACAGCCTTAATGCCAGTCTGCATTGGCTCATGCACAGAAATTCAAGGAATGATTCTAGGGGCTTTCAGGCCAACTCGTCTAAGAGTCTTGGAACCAATTGGACCCTTTCCATAAATGGCATTACCAAGGGTATCTACAACACAGCCCAACAGCTCCTCACCAACTGGAACATCCACAATGGCTCCTGTTCTCTTCACAATATCTCCTTCTTTAATTAGTTTATCATTTCCAAACACGACAACACCAACAGTGTCAGGTTCCAAGTTTAAACCTGAAGAAAATTCTACCATTTCTTCTGCCTGAACATTTCTCAGGCCATGTACACGGGCAATACCATCACCAATGCTTAGGACACGACCTGTCTCTTCAAGGTCAACAAAGGTGTCAGCTCCAAGAATGCACTTCTCGAGGATAGAGGACACTTCAGCAGTGCTGGTCTTCTGAAGACAAGTGTTAGAGGCATGGAGGTTCCTTGCAGCAATGAAGGATGAGCCCAAAGCATTTTTGGAGACCAGCCCAGCCCGCCTAGGAAGGGCGCGGGCCACGGCCGCAGCGCCGCGAAGCTGATGCAAGGCTCTAACTCACAAATCACAAGATCATGATCCAAGCCAAAGTTGGATGCTTAATGGACTGAGCCACCCAGCCATCCCTCTTGCCTTTTTTATTTTAGCTATCTGACAGGTGTAAGGTGATATCTTATTGTGGTTTTGATTTACATTTCCCTGATGATTAGTGATGTTAAGCATCACTTTAGGGGTTTTTTTGTTTAAAAGTTGATTTTTATTAATTAATTATATTATATTATTATTATTTTCCTTTTAAAGCCAAGTTAGTTAAATATAGTGTAACAATGATTTCAGGAATAAGATTTAGTGATTCATCACTTATGTACAACACCCAGTGCTCATCCTAACAAGCGGCTCTTTAATGCGCATCCCCCATTTAGCCCATCCCCCCATCCAACACCCCTCCAGCAACCCTGTTTGTTCTCTGCATTTAAAAATTTCTTACAATTTGTCTCCCTTACCCTATGTTCATCTGTTTTGTTTCTTAAACTCCACATATGAGTAAA